>NC_142813.1:54794909-55127409 GCF_049724085.1 Artemia sp. Qi Xiang Cuo
TACTTCCGGTTCAGTTACGTATTTGCTCTCTGTGTCGTCTCTCTGTGTCATCTCTGTGTCGACACTAGAGACACACAGAGACGACACAGAGACGACACAGAGTCGTCTTTGTGTCGTCTCTTTTTCTGTGTCGTCTCTGGCTCGTCTCTGTTTCTGTTTCGTCTCTTTGTCGTCTCTGTGTCGTCTCGGTTTCATCTCGGTGTCGTCGTCTCGTCGTCATCTCTGTGTCATCTCTGTGCTCGTCTCTGTGTCGTCTCTGTGTCGTCTCTGTGTCGTCTCTCTGTGTCGTCTCTCGTGTCGTCACAGAGACGACACAGAGACGACACAGAGTCGTCTCTGTGTCGTCTCTGTGTCTGTGTCGTCTCTGTGTCGTCTCTGTCGTCACAGAGACGACACAGAGAGTCGTCTCTGTGTCGTCTCGTTGTCTGTGTCGTCTCTGTTTCGTCTCTAGGTCGTCGCGGTGTCGTGTACTCGTTGTTAGCTCGTGGACGTCTCTGTGTCGTCGCTGTGTCGTCTCTTTGCCGTCCCTGTGTCGTCTCTGTGCTGTCTCTCTGTGCCGTCTCTGTTCCGTCTATTTTCCGTCTCTTTTCCGTCATCTTTTTGCCATCTCTGTGTCGTCTCCGCTCCGTCGTCTCTTTGTCGTCTCCGGGCCGGTTCGGTGCCGTCTTCGCGTAGTTGAATAGGAGGAGACTCTGTGCAGACTCTGTGGCGTCTCTGTGGCGTCTCTGTGTCGTCTCTGTGTCACCGATACGACACTGAGTCGGTCGTCTCTGTGTAGTCTCAGTGTCTGTGTCATCTCTGTGTCGTCTCTGTGTCGTTTCTGTGTCGTCTCTGTGACGTCTCTGTGTCGTCTCTGCGTAATCTAAGGGTCGACTCTCGGGGTGAGCTCTGGGGCGCCCCAGCGCCACAAAAGAGATACCTATGATTCGTCTTTGTGTCTGCCCTGTGTCTGTGTCGGCTCTGTGTCGTCTCTGTGTCTGTGTCGTGTCTGTTTAATCTTGGTGTCGTTTCTGTTTCGTCTTTTTGTCCTCTTTGTGTAGTGTTTGTGCCATTTCTGTGCCTTCTTGATGCCATCTCTGTGTCGTCTCTCTGTGTCGTCTCTGTGTCGTCAAAGTGAAGTCAAAGTGTCGTAAACGTTTCGGCGGTGTGGGGTGGGGGGGTGTTGGTGGTGGGTGGGTGGTCTCTGTGTCGTCTGTGTCGTCTCTGTGTCGTCTCTGTGTCGTCTCTGTGTCGTCGTCTCTGTGTCGTCTCTGTGTCGTCTCTGTGTTGTCGACACGGAGAGGACTAAGTGTCGGATCTTTGGGTTCTCAGTGTCGCTTCCGTCTCTGTGTCGTCTCTTGGCCATCTCTGTGTTGTTTCTGTATCTGTGTCGTCTCTGTGCCGTCTCTGAGTCGTCTCTTTGTCGTCGTCTCTGTGTCGTCTCTGTGTAATCTCTGTGTCATCTCTGTTTCATCTCTTGGCCGACGTTTTGTTGGGGTTGTTTTGTCTCTGTTAGGCGGGGCTTGGTCGACACAGTGACGTCAAAGTGTCGTCAAAGTGGAGGGTCTTTTTCGTGTGTGTTGATGTGTCGGCTCTGTGTCGTCTCTGTGTCGTCTCTGTGTCGACACTAGAGACGACACAGTGTCGTCTGTGTGTCGTCTCTGTGTCTGTGTCGTCTCTGTGTCATCTCTGTGTCGTCTGGGTTGACTCTGATTCATCTCTGTGTTGTCTCTGTGTCTGTGTGGTCTCTGTGTCGTCTCGGTGTCGTGTCTTTGTCGTCGTCTCTGTGTCGTCTGTGTGCAGTCTCTGTGTCGTCTCTGTGTCGTGTCTGTCCCGTCTCTGTGTCGTCTCTGTGTCGTCATCTCTGTGTCTGTGTCTTGTCTGTGTCGTCTCTGTGTCCCAGAGACGCCTCACAGAGTCGTCTCTGTGTTATCTCCGTGTCTGTGTCGTCTCTGTGTAGTCTCTGTGTCTGTATCGTCTCTGTATCGTCTCTGTGTCGTCTCTGTGTCGTCGTCTCTGTGTCGTCTCTGTGCCGTCTCTGTGTCGTCTATGTGTCGTCTCTGTGTCGTCTCTCTGTGTAGTATCTGTGTCGACACAGAGACGACACAGAGACGACACAGAGTCGTCTTTGTGTCGTCTCTGTGTCTGTGTCGTCTCTGTGTCGTCTCTGTGTCACAGAGACGACACAGAGATCGTCTCTGTGTCGTCTCTGTGTCGGTGTCGTCTCTGTTTCATCTCCGGGTCCTCTCTGCGTCGTCGTCTTGGTGTCATCACTTGGCCGTGGCGGTGTCGTCTCGTTGTCATCTCGGTGTCTGGTGGCTATCTGGGTGGTGTCGGGTTGGTCGCTGTGTCTGTGTCGTCTAGGTGTCGTCTCTGTGTCGTCTCTGGGTTAGCGTGGTGTCGTCGTCTCTGATTCGTCTGTGTGCCGTCTGTTTTTCGGGTTTGTGCTGACAGTGAGTCGACTCAGTGTCGTCTCTGTGTCGTGTCTGTTTCGTCTCTGTGTCGTCTCTGTGTCGTGTCTGTGTCGTCTCTGTGCAATCTCTGTGTCGTCTCTGTTTAGTGTCTGTGTCGTCTCTGTGTCGTCGTCTCTGTGTCGTCTCTGTGACGTCTCTGTGTAGTCTCTGTGTCGTCTCTGTCTCCTCTATGTGTCGTCTCTCTGTGCATTATCTGGGTCTGGGTCGTCTCTGTGTCACAGAGAGGACACTGAGAGTCGTCTCTGTGTCGTTTATGTGTTTGTGTCGTCTCTGTGTCGTCTCTGTGTGTTTGTCGTCTCGGTATTATCTCGGTGTCGTCTATGTGTCGTCGTCTCTGTGTCGTCTGTGTGAATTCTGTGTGTCTTCTCTGTGTGGTATGGGTGTCGTATCTGGGTCGTCTCTGTTTATCGTCTCTGTGTCGACACAGAGACGACACAGAGATGACACAGAGTCGTCTCTGTGTCGTCTCTGTGTCGTCTCTGTGTCGTCTCTGTGTCGTCAGAGACGACACAGAGACGTCGTCTCTGTGTCGTCTCTGTGTCTGTGTTGTCTCTGTGCCGTCTCTGTGTCATCTCGGTGTCGGCATCTCTTGGTAATCTCGTTGTCATCTTTTTGCGTCGTGTCGTTCCCGTCTCTGTGCCGTCTCTGTTTCGCCTCTGGGTCGGCTTTGTGTCTTATTTGTGTCGTCTCTTTGTCGTCTCTGTTTCTTGTCTGTGGTATCGCTTTGTCGTCGTCTTGTTTTCGGCGCGGGGCCAGCTCTGGGCAGTCGAGTTGTCGTCTCTGTGTCGACACAGAGACGACACAGATGTCGTCTCTGGGTCGTCGCTGTGCCGGCTCGTTGTCGTCTCTGTGTCGTCTCTTCGTCGGGGGGGTTTCGGGAACTCTGTGTCGTCTCTGTTGCGTCGCTCTGTGTCGTCTCGTTTTCGTCTCTTGTCCGTCTCGGGTTCGTCTCTTGCTCGGCTCGGGGCCGTCTGGGTTTCGTCTCTTTGTCGTCTCTCTGTACCGTTGCTTTGTCGACACTTTGTTTTCAACGTGTAGAATCACTGTCGGCTCTGTGGAGTGGCTGTGTCGGGGTCGTGTCTGTGTCGTCTCTGTGTCGACGTGCAGAGTCGTCTCTGTGTCGTCTCTGTGTCGTCTCTGTGTCGTCGTCTCTGGGTCGTCTCTGTGTCGTCTCTGTGCCGTCTCTTTTACTGCGCGGTGTCGTCGCTGTGTCGTCGCGCTGTGTCGTCTGTGGGCAGTAGCGGTTTCGTCTCTGTGTGGTCTCTGGGTCGTCTCTGTGTCTGTGTCGTCTCTGTGTCGTCTCTGTGTCTGTGTCGTCTCTGGGTCGTCTCTGTGTCGACACAGAGACGACACAGTAGTCGTCTCTGTGTCGTCTCTGTGTCTGTGTCGGCTCTGTGTCGTCTCTTTGTCGTCTCTGTGTCGTCGTCTCTGTGTCGTCTCTGTGTCGTCTCTGTGCCGTCTCTCGGTGTCGTCTCTGTGTCGACACAGAGACGACACATGAGACGACACAGAGTCGTCTCTGTGTCGTCTCTGTGTCCGTCTCTGTCGTCTGTGTCGTCTCTGTGTAGTCTCGGTGTCTGTGTCGTCTCTGTTTCGTCTCCTTGTCGTCTTTGTTTCGTCGTCTCTTTGTCGTTTCTGTGCCGTCTCTGTGTCGTCTCTGTGTCATATCTGTGTCGTCTCTGTGTCGTCGCTGTGTCGTCTCTCTGTGTCGTCTCTGTGTTGATACAGAGACGAGACAAAGACGACAAAGAGATGACACAGAGTCGTCTCTGTGTCGTCTCTGTGTCTGTGTCGTCTCTGTGTCGTCTCTGTGTCGTCTCTGTGTCTGTGTCGTCTCTGTGTCTTCTCGGTGTCGTCTCTGTGTCGTCTCTGTGTCACAGAGACGACACAGAGAGTCGTCTGTGTGGCGTCTCTGTGTCTGTGTCGTCTCTGTGTCGTCTCTGTGTCGTCTGTGTCGTCTCGGTGTCATCTCAGTGTCGTCTCTGTGTCGGTGTCGTCTTGGGGGCGTCTCGGGGTCGTCGGCTCTGTGGCGTCTCTGTGTCGTCTCTGTGTCGTGTCTGTGTAGTTTTTGTGTCGTCTCTGTGTCTTCTCTCGGTGTCTTCTCTGTGTCGGTGTTGGCTCTGTGTCGTCTTTGTGTCAGTGAGACGACACAGAGAGTCGTCTATTTTTCGTCTGTGTGTCTGTGTCGTCTCTGTGTCGTCTCTGTATATGTGTCGTCTCTGTGTCGTCTCTGTGTCTGTGTCGTATCTGTGTTGTCTTTTTGTCATCTCTGTGTCGTCTCTGTGTCTGTGTCGTCTCTCTGTGTCGTCTCTGTGTCGACACAGAGACGACACAGAGACGACACAGAGTCGTCTCTGTGTCGTCCCTGTGTCTGTGTCGTCTTTGTATCGTCTCTGTGTCACAGAGACGACACAGAGAGTCGTATCTGTGTCTTCTCTGTTTCTGTGTCGTCTCTGTGCCGTCTCTGTGTCGTCTCTGTGTCGTCGTCTCTGTGTCGTCTCTGTGTCGTCTCTGTGCCATCTCGTTGTCGTCTCGGTGTCGTCTCTGCGTTTTCTCTGTGGCATCGCGGTGTCGTATATGGGTCTTTGTCGTCTCTTTGTAGTATATGGGTGGTCGCTGGGTCTTCTCTGTGTCGTCGACTGTGGGTCGTCTCTGAATCGTCTCTGTGTCGTCTTTGTGTCGACTCAGAGAACACACAGTGTCGTCGCTGTGTCGTTTAGTGGACGTCGCTGGGTAATTTCGGTGTCGTCGCGGTGTCGGAGTAATCTCGTTGTGGTCTCTTTTTATTATCTGTGTAATCTCATTGTCTTAGACTAGGTTTGGGAAATGTGACGTCTCTGGGTCGTATCTTTGTCTTGTCTGTTGCTTATCGGTGTCGTCTCTTTGGGCCCTCTCGGGGTCTGTGTCGTCTCTGTGTCACTTAGATGACAAAGAGAGTCTTCTCTGTGTCGTGTATGGTTCTGTGTAGTCTCTGCGTTATCTCTGTGTCGGTGTTGTCTCTGTGTAGTCTCGGTGTCGTCGTCTATGTGTCGTCTCTGTGTCGTCTCAGTCTCGTCTCTGTGCCGTCTCTGTGTCAACTCTCTGTGTCTTCTCGGTGTCTTTGTCATCTTTGGGTCGTCTCTATGTCACAGACACGACAAAGAGAGTCGTCTCGGTTTTGTCTGTGTTTGTGGGTAGGTGCTGTGTCGTCTCTGTTTTGTTGCTGTGTCGTTGTCTCTGTGTCGTCTCTGTGACGTCTCTGTGGCCTCTCTGTGTCGTCTCTGGGTCATTTCGGGGTCGTCGCTGTGTCATCTCTGTGTCGTCTGGGTGTGTGTGTGTTCTCGGGGTCTTCTCTGGGTCGTCTCTGGTTCATCGTCGGTGTGTCGTTTAGGGGTTTGCTCTGTATGTGGTCTCTGTGTGGTCTGTGTGTCGAAACTGACACGACACAGTGTCGTCTCTGTGTCGTGTCTGTGTCGGATCTGTGTCGTCTCTGTTTCGTGTATGTGTCGTGTCTGTGTCTGGGTCGTCTCTGTGTCGTCTCTGTGTCGCTCTGTGCGTCGACTCGGGGTCGTCTCTGGGCCGTCTCTGTGTCGTATCTGGGTCGTCTCTGTGTCTTCTCTGCGTCGTCTCTTTGTGCCATCTCTGTGTCGGTGTCGTCTGTGTGTCTCTGAGACGACTATGAGAGTCGTCCCGGTGTCGTCTCTGAGTTTTTGTCGTCTCTGTCTGGTCTCTGTGTCTGTGTGGGGTCGGGGTCGTGTCGGGGTCGTCGCTGTGCCGTCTTCGCTGTTTTGTCTCTATGTCGTCTCTGTTTCGTCTCTTTGTCGTCTCTGTGTCGTCTCTCTGTGTCGTCTCTGTGTCGACACAGAGACGACACAGAGACGACACAGAGTCGTCTCTGTGTCGTCTCTGTGTCACAGTGACGCCACAGTGAGTCGTATCTGTGTCTGTGTCGTCTCTGTGTCGTCTCTGTGCCGTCGTTTCTGACTCGACTCTGTTTGTGCTCTTTGTGGTCTCTCTGTGTATTCTGTGTTTCTAAACTGATCCGACAAAACGCTCACTAAGATAGTCGTAGCTGTGTCATCTGTGGGTCTGTTTCGTGTAGTTATTGTCTCGGTGTCGTCTCGGTGTCGTCTCTTTGTCGTCTCTTTTCCGTCTCTGTGCTGTCTCTGCGTCGTCTCTGGTTCGTGTCTCTGTTTCTGGGCGGTGTCGTCGTCTATGTGTCGTCGCTGTGCAAGCCCTTTGTCGTCTTGCTTCCTTCTCAGTGTCTTCTAAGTTTTGTTTCTCTGTCACAGAGACGACACACAGACGACACAGAAAGTCGTATCGTTGTCGTCTAGGTGTCTGTGTGGTGTCAGGGTTATGGAGGGATAGTCGACGGTGTGTCATCTCGGGGTGTCGGCTTTGCCGTCTCTGTGTCGTCTCTGTGTCGTCTCTGTGTCGTCTCTGTGTCGTCTCTGTGTCGGTGTCGTCTCGGTGTCTGATCTGTGGCACAGAGACGACACAGAGACGACACAGAGAGTCGTCTCTGTGTCGTCTCGGTGTCCGGGTGGTCTCTGGTTGGTCTGTGTGTGGGCTTCTCTGGGTCTTCGCTGTGACGTCTCTGTGTCGTCTCGTTGTCGTCTTTCTGTGTCGTCTCAGTGTCGACACAGAGATGAAACCGAGACGACACAGAGTTGTGTCTGTGTCGTGTGTGTGTCTGTGTCGTCTCGGTGTTGTCTCGGTGTCTGTGTCGTCTCTGTGTCGTCTCTGTGTCGTCTCTGTGTCGTCGTCTTTGAGTCGACGATTGGTAGTCACGGTGCCGTCTCGGTGTCGTGTATGTGTCGGTTTCGTCTAGTTGTCTTCTTGTGGTAGTCACTTTGTAGGGTCTGTGTCTTCTCTGTGTCGGGGCGTGGTAGTCTCTCTGTGTCGTGTGTGTTTCTGTGTCGTGTCTGTGTCTTCTCGCTGTCGGGTTAATCTCGGTTTCGTCTCTGTGTAGTCTCGGTTGGGGGGCGGGTTCGTCGTCGCGGCGTCGTCTAGGGGCCGTGTCTGTTTCGTCTCAGTGACGTCTCGGCGTCGTCTCTGGGTAATATCGGTGTCTCTTTGGCATCTCTGTGTCAGCTCAGAGACGACACAGAGACGACACAGAGTCGTCTCTGTGTCGTCTCTGTGTCTTCTCGGTGTCGTTGTCTCTGTGTCGTGTCTGGGTCGTCTCTGTGCCGTCTGTTTTTCGTCTCTGTGTCGGCTCTGTGTGGTCTCTGTGTCGTCTCTCTGTGTCGTCTCTGTGTCGCCAATGACACTACACTGAGAGTCGTCTCGGTGTCTGTTTGGTCTCTTGGTCGTCGCGGGGTCTGCGCTCTGGCGAGGACGCGGTTGCGTCTAGTGGCCTTGTCGTGGCCTGCTCTGGGTCGGCTCGTGGGCGGGTCAGGGTCGATGATGAGTGGCGTCCATGTCTATACAAAGTGTCGTCGCTGGTTTTTCGCTGGGGTGGTGGCGTCTCTGTGTCATCTGGGGGTCTTGGGGGTGTGTGTGTCGTGTCGGTGCCGTCTCTGTGTTGTCTCTTGGTCATCTCGGGGTCGTAGTGTCTGGTTCGTATCTGTGTCATCTCTCTGGGTCCGCTGTGTTGTGACTCATAGTTTAATCTTTTTCGTGTCGGCGTCGTCTCTGTGTCTGGGTAGGAACTTTGGCGTGGATTTTGCATATCGGTTTCGTAGCTGGGTCTGGTTCGTCGTGGTGTCGTGTAGTTGTCATCTAGGTGTCGTCATCTCGGGTTCGCGTAGTTGCCGTGTCGGGGGCATCTCGTTTTCGTGTCAGGGGAGTCTCGGTGTTGTCTCTCTGTGTCATCTCTGTGTCTGTGTCGTCTCTGTTTCGTCTCTGTGTCACAGAGACGACACAGAGAGTCGTCTCTTTGTCGTCTCTGTGTCTGTGTCGTCTCTGTGTCGTCTCTGTATCTGTGTCGTCTCTGTGTCGTCTCTGTGGCGTCTCTGTGTCGTCTCTGTGTCGTCTCTGTGTCGTCTCCGTGTGTCGTCTCTGTGGCGACACAGTGACGACACCGTGACGACACACAGTCATCTCTGTGTCGTCTCTGTGTCTGTGTCGTCTCTGTGTCGTCTCTATGTCACAGAGACGACACTGTGAGTTGTCTCTGTGTCGTCTCTGTGTCTGTGTCGTCTCTGTGTCGTCTCTGTGTTGTCTCGGTGTCGTCGTCTCTGTGTCGTCTCTGTGTCGTCTCTTTTCCATCTCTGTGTCGTCTCTGTGTCAGCTCGGTGTCGTCTGGGGGTCTTCGGTGTGTGATGTCGGTGTCGCGGTCGTCTCTGGGTCGTGTGGGTGTCGTCTCGGGGTGGTGTATGTGTCGTCGTCTCTTTGTTGCGTCTGTGTCGTCTCTCGGGGGCGTGTTTGCGGCGTCTGTGTCAAGAATGAGGGTCGTGTATGGTGCGTGTCTGTGTCGTTTATTGGTCGTGTCTCTGTCGTCTAGGTGTCGTCTCGGTGTCTTGGTAGTCTCGGTGTGGTCTCGGCGTCGGATAGGTGTAGTGGATTTGTTGTATTCTCTGTGTCGTCTACGTGCCGTCTCTGTTTCGTCTCTGTGTCGTCTCTGTGTCGTCTCTGTGTCGTCTCTCTGTGCTAGCTCTGTGTCTGTGTCGTTTCTGTGTCACAGATATGACACTGTGTGTCGTATATGTGTAGTCTCGGGTTCGGTGGGGTGTCTGGGTCTTGTGTGTGTGTGGGGAGACTGGATTGCAGGTCTTGGGCGGCGCTGGGGATGATTATCTGTGCCGTCGCTGGGGAGTAGATGGGCCGTCATTGTGGCGTCTCTGTGCCGTCTAAGTGTTGTCTCTCGGTGTCGTCTCTGGGTTGACCCAGAGACGACACAGAGTCGTCTCTGTGTCGTCTGTGTGTCGGTGGTGGGTCTGTGTCGTCTCGGTGTCTGTGTCGTCTCGGTGTCGTCGTCTCTGTGTCGTCTCTGTGTCTTCTTTGTGTCGTCTCTGTGTCGTGTCTGTGTCGTCTCTGTGTCTTCTCTCTGTGTCGTCTCTGTGTCGACACAGAGACGTCACAGAGTCGTCTGTGTGTGGTCTCTGTGTCTGTGTAGTCTGTGTGTCGTCTCTGTGTCTGTGTCGTCTCTGTGTCGTCTCTGTGTCTGTGTCGTCTCTGTGTCTTCTGTGTGTGTGTGTCATCTCTGTTTCGTCTCTGTGTCGTCATCTCTTGGTAGTCTCTGTGTCATCTCTTTGCCGTCTCTGTGTAGTCTCTGTGTCGTCTCGGTGTCGGCTCACGTGCTCGTCTCTGTGTAGACTCATTGAAGACACAGTGTCGTCTTTATGTCGTCTCTGTGTCTGTGTCGTCTCGGGCTAGTGGTCGGCTCGTTGTCGTCTATTGTTAGTCGTGTCGTGGGCGTCTGGTTGGTGTGTCTTGGACGTCGGTTGGTGTGCTCGGTGTCTTGTCAGGGTATAGTCTCGGGGTTACCTAAGTCCAGTATACTAGTAGTGGCTGTGTCGGGTGAGGTGCTGTGTCGTCGCTGTGTCATCTATGTGTCGTCTCTGTGTCGGTGTAGTCTCTGTGGCATCTTTGTGTCGTCTAATTGTCATGTCTGTGTCGTCGTCTCTGTGGCGTCTGGGTGTCATCTCTCGGTGTCGACGGTTGTGTGACTCAGTCTTGTATCTTTGGCGTCTCTGTGTCGTCTCTGTGTCTGGTTCGGATAGTAGGCGTGGGTGTTTAATAGCGGGTGATTCTCTTGGGCGGGGACGTGGTGGTGTATTGTAGTGTTAGTGGCGTTGTTGAGAGATCGGGGGCGTCTGTTGTCAGGCTAGTTCTCAGGTTTTGGTGGTTGCGTGTGCGGCACTGGCTAAACTCTCTGTGTTCGCTCGGGGTCTCGGTGAGCTTTGGGTGGTCTCTGGGTCTCCGTGTCGACACACTGAGTCGTCTCTGTGGCGGCTCAGTGTGTTGGTCATCTCTGTGTCGTCTCGGTATCCGGGTCGTCTCTGTGTCGTCTCTGTGTCGTCGTCTCTGGTTCGTCTCTGTGGCGTCTATGTGCCGTCTCTGTGTCGTCTCTGTGTCGTCCCTGCGTCGTCTCTCTGTGTCGTCTCTGTGTCGCCACAGAGACGACACAGAGTCGTCTCTGTGTCGTCTCTGTGTCTGTGTCGTCTCTGTGTCGTCTCTGTGTCGTACAGAGACGACACAGAGAGTCGTCTCTGTGTCGTCTCGGTGTCTGTGTCGTCTCTGTGTCGTCTCTGTATTGTCTCTGTGTCGTCGTCTCTGTGTCGTCTCTGTGTCGTCTCGGTGCCTTCTGTTTGTCGTCTCTGTGTCGGCTCGGTGTGTTCGCGTGGTCATATAGGTGTCTTCTCTTTGTCGGTGTCTGCTATGTGTGATCTCTGGGTTATCTATGTGTGGTCTTGTCGGTGTCGTCTCGGGGTCTTCTCTATGTCTTCTCTGGGTGTCGTAGGTGTGGCGACAGTGAGACGACTTCGTGTCGTCTCTGTGTCGTGTCTGTTTCATCTATGTGTCGTCGCTGTGTCATCTCTGTGTCATCTCTGTGTCTGTGTCGGCTCTGTTTCGTCTCTGTATCGTCTCGGTTTCGTCGTCTCTGTGTAGTCTCGTTGTGTTCTCTGTTTCGTCTCTGTGTCGTCTCTGTGTCGTCTCTGTGTCGTCTCGCTGTGCCATCTCTGTGTCGGTGTCGTCTCTGTGTCACTGAGACGACACAGAGAGTCGTCTCTGTGTCGTCTCAGTGTGTCTGTGTCGTCTAGGTGCCGTCCCGGTGTCTGTGTCGTCTCTGTGTCGTCTCTGTGTCGTCTCTGTGTCGTCTCTGTGCCGTCTCTGTGTCGTCTCTGTGTCTTGTCTCTGTGTCGTATCTGTGTCGACACAGAGACGGACGACACAGAGTCGTCTCTATGTCGGCTCTGTGTCTGTGTCGTCTCTGTGTCTGTGTCTGTCTCTGTGTCGTCTCTGTGTCGTCGTCTCTGTGTCGTCTATGTATCGTCTCTGTGCCGTCTCTGTGTCGTCTCTGTGTCGTCTCTGTGTCTTCTCTCATTGTCGTCTCTGTGTAGAAACAGAGATAACACAGAGACGACTCAGTGTCGTCGCTGTGGCGTCTCTGTGTCTGTGTCGTCTCTGTGTCGTCTCTGTGTCGTCTGGGTGTCTGTGTCGTCTGGGTGTCGTCTCTGTGTGTGTGTCGTATCTGTGTCGTCTCTATGTCTGTGTCGTTTAGTTGTAGTATAGTTATCTTATGCGCTTTGTGGTCTAGGTGTCGTCTCTATGCCATCTCTGTGTCTTCTCTGTGTCGTCTCTGTGTCGTCTCGTGTCTCTGTGTCTCTGTGTCGTCTCTGTGTCGTCGTCTCTGTGTCGTCTCTGTGTCGTGTCTGTGTCGTCTCTGTGTCGTCGTCTCTGTGTCGTCTCTGGGTCGTCTCTGTGTTGTCTCTGTGTCGTCTCTGTGCCGTCTCTGTGTCGTCTTTGTGTCGTCTCTGTGTTGTCTCTCTGTGTAGTGTGTGTGTTGACTCAGTTTCGTATCAGTGACGACACAGAGACGACACAGAGAGTCGTCTCTGTGTCGTCTCTGTGTCTGTGTCGTCTCTGTGTCGTCTCTGTGTCGTACAGAGACGACTCTGTGACGTCGTCTCTGTGTCCTCTCTGTGCCGTCTCTGTGTCGTGTCTGTCTCATATCTGTTTCGTATCTGTGTCGTCTCTGTGTCTGGGTAGTCTCTGTTTATTATCTTTTGCGCCGTCTGGGGGCCGGAGCTTAGTCATCTCGTGGTCGTCGTTTCTGCGTTGTTTATGTGTCGTTTGCATGTCTTTTCCGTGGTGGTTCCGTCTTTGTTCCGGTTCTTTGTTGGCTCGATTAGCCAGCTCTGTACCATCTACCAGCAGACACAGAGACGACACAGAGTCGTCTCTGGGTCGTCTCTGTCTCGTTTTCGGCTCTTTTTGGTATCTTGGCTGTCTAGGTGGTGTCTCTTCTGTGTCTCTGTGTCGTCTATGTTCCGTCTCGGAGCCGGCTCTGTTTCGTCTCTGTGTCGTCTTTGGGTCGTCTATGCGGTTTCGTATCGGTTTTGTCTCTCTGCTGTCTATGTGTCGTCGTACGGTGGTCTCTCTGTGTCGTCTCTGTGTCGTCTCGTGTCGTCTCTGTGTCGTCTCTGTGTCTGTGTCATCTCTGTGTCGTTGTCTCTGTGTCTTCTCTGTGTCTGTGTCGTCTCTGTGTCGTCCCTGTGTCGTCTCTGTGTCGTCTCTGTGCCGTCTAGGTTTCGTCTGTTTGTCGTCTCTGTGTCGTCTCGGAGTCGTCTCTTTGTCGTATCATTGTCGTGTGTCTGTGTCGTCTCTCTGTGTAGTCTCTGTGTCGACACAGAGACGACTCAGAGACGACAAAGAGTCGTCTCTGTGTCGTCTCTGTGTCTGTGTCGTCTCTGTGTCTGTGTCGTCTCGGTGTCGTCTCTTTGTCACAGAGACGACACAGACGACACAGAGTCGTCTCTGTGTCGTGGCTTGTTCTGTATCGTCTCTGTGTCGTCTCTGTGTAGTATATCTGTCGACTGTGATAAGTAGTCTCTCTGTCGTATCTGTGTCGCCTCTGTTTCACGTCGCGGGGCTATCTCGATTCTGTGTCTTTGCCGTCTCGGTGTCTTTTCGGTGTCATCTCTGTGTGGACTCTCTGTGTCGTCTCTGTGTCGTCTCTGTGCCGTTTCGTTGTCATCTCATTTTGGTCTCTTTGTCGTCTCTGTGTCATCTCTGTGTCATCGTCTCTGTGTCGTCTCTGTGTCTTTTTCGTCTCTGTGTCGTCTTTGTGTCGTGTCGGTGTTGTCTTTGTGTCATCGTCTCGGTGTCGTCTCTGGGTCGTCTCTGTGTCGTCTCTGTGTCGTCTCTGTGTCGTCTCTGTGTCGTCTCTGTGTCTGTGTCGTCTCTGTGTCGTGTCTGTGTCACAGAGACGACACAGAGTCGTCTCTGTGTGGTCTCTGGATCTGTCTCTGTCTCTTTTTAGTCTCTGTTTCATGTCGTTGCCGTCTCTGTACCATCTCTGTGCCGTCTCTGTGTCTTCTCTGTGCCTTGTCTGTGTCGTCTCTCTGTGTCGTATCGCTGTCATAACAGTGTCGAAAAAGAGTCTTCTCTGTTTCGTGTAGGGGGAGGGGTCATGTCGGGGGCTTGGCGGTGGCGTCTTTTGTTCGTCGTCTCTGTGTCTCCTCCGTGTCGTCTCTGTGTCATCTCTGTTTCGTCTCTGTGTCATCTCTATGCCGTCTCGGGGCCGTCTCTTTCTCGTCTCTCTGCCTTATCTGTGTCGTCTCGTTGTCTTAGAGGTGCCGTCTGTATTTCTGTGTTGTCTCTTAGTTATCTCTGTGTAGTGTATGTCCCATGTCTTTGTCGTCGTCTTTTTTTCGTCTCTGTGTGTAGTCTCTGTGTCGACACAGAGACTTCACAGCGTCTTCACAGTGTCGTCTCTGTGTCGTCTCGGTGTCTGTGTCGTCTCTGTGTCGTCTCTGTGTCTGTGTCATCTCTGTGTCGTCTCTGTGTCTGTGTCGTCTCTGTGTCGTCTCTGTGTCGTTTCTGTGTCGTCGTCTGTGTGTAGTGTATGTGCCGTCTCTGTGTCGTCTCTTTGTCGTCTCTGTGTCGTCTCTGTGTCGTCTCTCTGTGTCGTCTCTGTCTCTGTGTCTTCTCTGTGTCGTCACAGTGACGCCCAATACCCGACACAGCGTCGTCTCTGTGTCGGCTGTTTGTCTGTGTTATCTAGGTGTAATATCTGTGTCTGTGTCGTGTATTTGTCGTCTATGATTCTTTGTCGTCTGTTTTCCATCTCAGTGGCGTCTCTTTGTGGTCTGTCTGTGTCATGTCTTTGTCGTCTCTGTGTCGACACAGAGACGACACAGAGTCGTGGCTGTGTCGTCTCTGTGTCGGTGTCGTCTCTGTGTCATCTCTGTGTCACAGAGACGACACGAGAGTCGTCTCTGTGTCGTCTCTGTGTCTGTGTCGTCTCTGTGTCGTCTCTGTGTCGTCGCTGTGTCTTCTTCTGTGGGCGGTTTCTTTGTCGTGTCGGTGTGGTCTCTTTGTCGTCTATGTGTCGTCTCTGTGTGGTCTCTGTGTCGTCTCTGTGTCTGTGTCGTCTCTGTGTCGTCTCTGTGCCGTCTTTGTGTCGTCTCTGTGTCGTCTCTGTGTCGTCTCTGTGTCATCTCTCTGTCTAGTGTCTGTGTCAACACAGAGACGACACAGAGTCGTCTCTGTGTCGTCGTCTGTGTCGTCTCTGGTTCGTCTCTTTGCCGTCTGGGTGTCATCTCTGGGTCTGTGTCGTCTCTGTGTCGTCGTTTTGTCGTCTCTGGTTCATTTCGTTATCTGTGTGTAGTCGGTGTCGTCTAGTGTTAGTGTCGTTGTCATCTCTGTGTTGTCTCGGTGTCCTCTCTGTGTCGGCTCTCTGTGACATATCTGTGTCTGTGTCGTCTATGTGTCACAGAGAAGACAAAGAGAGTCGTCTGTGTGTCTTCTCTGTGTCTGAGTAATGTCGGTGGCGTCTCTGTGTCGTGTGCGTGTGTCTCGTGTGTCGTCTCTGTGTCGTCTCTGTGTGTGTCGTGTGCTGTGTGTGTGTGTGTATGTGTGTGTGTGTGTGTGTGTGTGTGTGTGTGTGTGTGTGTCGTGTGTGTGTGTGTGTGTGTGTGTGTGTGTGTGTGTGTGTGTGTGTGTGTGTGTGTGTGTGTGTGTGTGTGTGTGTGTGTGTGTGTGTGTGTGTGTGTGTGTGTGTGTGTGTGTGTGTGTGTGTGTGTGTGTGTGTGTGTGTGTGTGTGTGTGTGTGTGTGTGTGTGTGTGTGTGTGTGTGTGTGTGTGTGTGTGTGTGTGTGTGTGTGTGTGTGTATGTGTGTGTGTGTGTGTGTGTGTGTGTGTGTGTGTGTGTGTGTGTGTGTGTGTGTGTGTGTGTGTGTGTGTGTGTGTGTGTGTGTGTGTGTGTGTGTGTGTGTGTGTGTGTGTGTGTGTGTGTGTGTGTGTGTGTGTGTGTGTGTGTGTGTGTGTGTAAGTTTTGTGTGTGTGTGTAAGTGTGTGTGCGTGTGTGTGTAAGTGTTTCGTGTGTGTGTGTGTGTGTAAGTGTTTCGTGTGTGTGTGTAAGTGTTTGTGTGTGTGTGTAAGTGTTTGCGCGTGTGTGTAAGTTTGTGTGTGCATGTAAGTTTGTATGTGCATGTAAGTTTTCGTGTGCATATGTAGGTTTGTGTGTGTGTGTGTGTGTGTGTGTGTGTGTGTGTGTGTTTGTGTGTGTGTAAGTTTTGGCGTGTGTGTGTGTGTAAGTGTTTGTGTGTGTGTGCGTAAGTTTTCGTGTGTGTGTGTGTGTGTAAGTGTGTGTGTGTGTGTGTGTGTGTAAGTTTGTGTGTGTGTGTGTAAGTTTTTGCGTGTGGGTGTAAGTGTTTGTGTGTGTGTGTGTGTGTGTGTGTGTTTGTGTGTGTGTGTGTGTGTGTGTGTGTGTGTGTGTGTGTGTGGGTGTCAGTGTGTGTGTGTGTGGGTGTGTAAGTGTTTGTGTGTGTAAGATTTTGTGTGTGTAAGTTTTGACGTGTGTGTGTAATTTTTCGTGTGTGTGTGTATAAGTTTTTGTGTGCATGTAAGTTTTCGTGTGCATTTGTAAGTTTTTGTGTGTGTGTGTGTGTGTGTGTGTGTAAGTTTTTGTGTGTGTGTGTGTAAGTTTTGGCGTGTGTGTGTGTTTTTTTGTGTGTGTGTGTGTGAAATATGTGTGTGTGTGTGTGTTAGTTTTTTTGGGTGTGTTTAGTTTTTTGTGTTTGTGTGTAAGTTTTTGTGTATATAATCTATTGAATGTGGATATAATTTTTTTGTGTGTGTGTGTATGTTTGTGTGTGTGTGTTTGCGTTTTTTTTTATTTTTTTGTTTGTGTGTGTTTTGGTTGTGTGTGTGTGTAAGTTTGTGTGTGTGTGTGTGTGTGTGTGTGTGTGTGTGTGTAAGTTTTTGTGTGTGTAAGTTTTGGTGTGTGTGTGTTGGTTTTCGTGTGTGTGTGTGTGTAAGTTTGTGTGTGTGTGTGTGTGTAAGTTTTTGTGCGTGTGTGTGTGTGAGTTTTTGTGTTCATGTGTAAGTTTTTGTGTATGTGTGTGTGTGTGTGTGTAAGTTTTTGTGTGTGTAAGTTTTTGCGTGTGTGTGTTTGACTTTTTTTTTGTGTTCATGTGTAAGTTTTTGTGTATGTGTGTGTGTGTGTGTGTGTTAGTTTTTTTGAGTGTATTAGTTTTGGCGTGTGTGTGTGTGTGAGTTTTCGTGTGTGTGTGTGTGTGTAATTTTTTTGTGTGTGTTTGTGTTTAATTTTTTGTGTGCATTTTATTTTGTGTGGTCCTTTTATTTTTCGGTTTCTTTTTTTAGTTTTTGTGTTTGTTTGTGGGAGTATATGTTTGTGTGTGTTTGTGTGTGTGTGTATGTTTGGGCGTGTGTGTGTAATTGTTCGTGTGTGTGTGTGTGTAAGATATCTTGTTAATGTGGAAGTTTTTGTGTGTGTGTAATTGTTTGTGTGTGTGTGTAATTTTTAGTTTATGTATGTGTAATTTTTGTGAGTGTGTGTGTGTGTGTAAGTTTTTGTGCGTGTGTGTGTGAGTTTTTTGTGTTCATGTGTAAGTTTTTGTGTGTGTGTGTGTGTGTGTGTGTGTGTGTAAGTTTTTGTGTGTGTGTAAGTTTTGGCGTGTGTGTGTGAGTTTTCGTGTGTTTGTGTGTGTAAGTTTTGTGTGTGTGTGTGTGTGTGTGTGTGTGTAAGTTTTTGTGTGCATTTAAGTTTTTGTGTGCATGTAAGTTTTAGTGTGCATGTGTAAGTTTTTGTTTGCTTCACAAATCATAATTTTCTGAAAGGACACACCTATGAAAGGCTAAGAAATCTAGCTTAGAAAGGTCCAAAATAGCAAATTAACCATCCCAAATCATAGGTTTCAGTCAACACACACCTACGAATGGCTATGAAATCCTGCTCAGAAAAGTCAAAAAATATCAGCCCACACACCCCCAAATCATAGGTTTCAGACATCACACACCTACGAAAGACTAAGAAATCCGGTTATGAAAAGTCAGAAATAGCAAATTACATATCCCAAATCATAGGTTTCAGACAACACTCACCTATGAACGGCTAAGAAACCTAGCTCAGAAAAGTCAAAAATAGCAAACTAGTCATCCCAAACTATATGTTTCAGACAACAAACACCTATGAAAGGCTAAGAAATCCAGCTCAGAAAAGTCAAAAGTAGCAATCCATCCACCCCAAATCATAGGTTTCAGACACTACACACCTATGAAAGACTAAGAAATCCAACTCAGAAAAGCCTGAAATAGCAACCCACACATCCCAAATCATAGGTTTCAGACACCACACACCTACGAAAGACTAAGAAATCCGGTTATGAAAAGTCGGAAATAGCAAATTACACATCCCAAACTATTGGTTTCAGACAACATTCACCTACGAAATACTAGAAAACCTTAGCTCAGAAAAGCCTGAAATAGCAAACTACACATCCAAAATCATAATGTTCTGAAAACACATACCTATGAATTGATAAGATACCTAGCTGAGAAATGTCTAAAATAGCAACCTACACATCCCAAATCATAGGTATCAGACACTACACACCTATGAAAGACTAAGAAATCCAACTCAGAAAAGCCCGAAATAGTAATTTACATACCCCAAATCATAAGTTTCAGACAGCATTCACCTACGAAATACTAAGAAACCTTAGCTCAGAAAAGTCTGAAATAGCCAACTACTCATCCCAAACTCGAAGTTTCAGACAACAAACACCTATGAGTGACTAAGAATCCTAGCTCTGAAAAGTCCAAAAAGCAAACTACACCTCCCAAATCATAATTTTCTGAAAGGACACACATATGATAGGCTAAGAAATCTAGCTCAGAAAAGTCGAAAATAGCAAATTAACCATCCCAAATCATAGGTTTCAGTCAACACACACCTACGAATGGCTAAGAAATCCAGCTCAGAAAAGTCAAAAAAATAGCAACCCACACATCCCAAATCATAGGTTTCAGACACCACACACCTACGAAAGACTAAGAAATCCGGTTATGAAAAGTCGGAAATATCAAATTACATATCCCAAATCATAGGTTTCAGACAACACTCACCTATGAACGGCTAAGAAACCTAGCTCAGAAAAGTCAAAAATAGCAAACTAGTCATCCCAAACTATAGGTTTCAGACAACAAACACCTATGAAAGGCTAAGAAATCCAGCTCAGAAAAGTCAAAAGTAGCAATCCACCCATCCCAAATCATAGGTTTCATAGAACACACTTCTATGAAAGACTAAGAAATCCAGCTCAGAAAAGTCAAAAATAGCAAACTACATATCCCAAATCATCGGTTTCAGTCAACACACACCAACGAAAGACTAAGAAACCTAGCTCAGAAAAGTCAAAAATAGCAAACTATTCATCCCAAACTATTGGTTTCAGACAACATTCACCTACGAAATACTAGAAAACCTTAGCTCAGAAAAGCCTGAAATAGCAAACTATACATTCCAAATCATTATTTTCTGACAACGCATACCTATGAAAGGCTAAGAAATCCAGCTCAGAAAAGTCGAAAATAGCAAACTACACATCCCAAATCATAGGTTTCAGACACCACTCACCTATGAAAGACTAAGAAATCCAACTCAGAAAAGTCAAAAATAACAAACTACATATCCCAAATCATAAGTTTCACTCAACACACATCAACGAAAGGCTAAGAAACCTAGCTCATAAAAGCCTGAAATAGCAAACTACTCATCCCAAACTATTGGTTTCAGACAACATTCACCTAGGAAATACTAGGAAACCTTAGCTCAGAAAAGCCTGAAGTAGCAAACTACACATCCCAAATCATAGGTTTCAGACAACACACATCAACGAAAGACGGGTGCTCGGGGAGAGCCTTTGAGGGTCTGTGGGTCCCTTGAGGGTCAGTGGTTCTTTGGGAGCTCGGGGGGGGACCTTTGGGGACCAGGGGGTGGGCTTTGGGGTCCGGGGATGGCATTTGGGGGGCTGGGTGGGCCTTTGGGGCGCCGGGGAGGGCCTTTGGGTGCCTGGGGGACATTTGGGGACCGGTGGAGGGCCTTTGGGACCCCGTTGGTCCTTTGGGAGCTCGATGTGCCTTTGGGGGGCCGGGTGGTCCTTTGGGAGTCCGGGGGATCTTTGGGGGCCGGGGCAGGGCCGGGGGGGGGGGGGGGGGGCCTGGGGGGCGCCGGGAGGGCCTTGGGGGGCCGGGGGGACATTTGGGGACCGGTGGAGGGCCTTTGGGACCCCGTTGGTCCTTGGGGAGCTCGAGGTGCCTGTGGGGGGCCCGGGGATGGCATTTGGGGGTCTGGGTGGGCCTTTGGGGTGCCGGTGGCCCTTTGGGAGCTTGGGGGGCCTTTGAGTGTCCGGGGGGACAGTTGGGAGCATGGGGGACATTTGGGGCCTGGGGATGGCCTTTGGGGGTCTGGGTGGGCCTTTGGGGGCGCCGGTGGCCCTTTGGGAGTTTGGGGGGCTTTGAGGACCGGGGGCTTCCTTCGGGGTTGGGGTAGGAGGATTGGAACCCTTTGGGGTTGGGTTAGAGGACCTCACAACACTGTTCAAATGAAACTTGTGTATTATAACGACCACAGAGTTTCACCATTAAATTCTCTTCTAAAATCTCTTCAAAAATCTTCTTTTAAAATGTCTCTATCTGTTTCGCCGAAATAGTTCCATAACCTGTCTAAAACGGTTTCGCCCAAATAATCCCTAAACGTAAATTCAGCGTGTTCCTTTGTTATTGGCATCTCTGCGCTAACACATTTCAAATTAATATGAAACATTTTCGCGCGCTAAAACAATTCATCGCTAAGATGTTTCTTGCCTAATTGTTTCCATGGCCTTTGGTTATTAATATCCTTTGGAGTTCGACCAGTAGAACTGTTCCCGAGGCAAAGACAGTAATGATTTGGATCTATTCCTGGAGAAATGTTTCTAGGCGAAAATTTTTAAAGTCTGACAGATGATGTCATTGATTGATTGATCTGTCAAGAAAGGGGAAATTAATTTGTTGTTTCTAAGGGGAATTATTGATTCACGATAGGTGAATTGAGGTCGACAGCACAGGTGTTCTGACTCGTGACAGCACCACGTGGTTTATGGTTTTCTCAGTGAGAAAGTTCCTGTTTTTTCAAATTCTCACTGACAAAAACCATAAAAAAATACAAAAATGTGAGAAAGTTTCTGTTTTTCAAATTCTCACTGACAAAAACCATAAAAACAGACATAAATGTGACAAAATTCCTGTTTTTTCAAATTCTCACTGACAAAAACCATAAATCATCAATAACCATCCATTAAAACAGACAAAAATGTGACAAAATTCCTGTTTTTCAAATTCTCACTGACAAAAACCATAAACCACGTGGTTCTCGTGCCAATATATGGTGTTAAAAAAAGTTATAGGTGGCAGCAGGGGTGGGCAATGGGACCTCCTGACCCCTCTCTACTGAAGTTACCGACCGGTTCTGGACTCCACCCGTTATTTGCCGAAACAAACCCCACCCCTCCCCTCTCAGACACCCCCCAACGTAATTCCGTCCCTCAGCATCGTCTTGCCCCCCCCCCCAACCCCCATATAAAGAACACTCCCAATTTGACTTATTCCCAGATCACCAGGAAACCTTTCTCCCTTCCCTTGCACTTTATCCCCCCTGGCTACCCTACCAGTATGACTCTGGTTTGAGAGTAAGCAGGCAGAACGATCCACAGGTAACACATCCATGCAGAGTTTCTAAAACTTCAAATAGTAAGACGAATTCCACCGTATTTCTATCCCAACTTAATAATATTCCCATAATTTGTTCGCTGTCCTCCTTTTCTCTCAAGCCCGGTCCCGTCCCGCCTTTTAATAATGCCCCAAAACCACACCCCTTACCCACAGCACCCTTCTCATAAACTTCAACCCCAAATAACTCCCTCCCGAATTGAAAAAATCCCAATACCCAAATCGGTTTAAATTTCCAACTTTCCTACTTACCAATGCTGAGAGCCTGAATTTTGACAAAATTATCGAACTCGAGGGTATCTCTGAAATTCATAAAATTAATATTATTGCTGTGACAGAGGTTCAGTCCCAGAACCCAGATTTCCTAAAAATTAGCAATTATACTCAGTTTATAAAACTTCGCCCTCCCGATCACCCTCTCGGGAAAAAAGGGGGTGGTATATTATTTTTTGTCCAAGATAACCTCCAACCTAAACTCATCCCCACCCTCAACTTATCAGAGTATGATCAAATTCTATGGCTGAGCCTTCGACCGAAAGTACTTCCCCACCCTTTTAATTTAATTGTAACCGCCGTCTTTTATCATTCCCCTAACCAAAGTATTGACCAGAAACGCAAATTTATCCAACAATTTCTTATAAGTGCTGACTTTGTGTTATCAAAGTATCCGAACGCTGGAATTTGCTTACTTGGCGATGCGAATGACCTGAGGATAGATTCTATCTGCACCTCTCTTAATATTAAACAACTGGTTAAAATATCTACAACAAAAGGTAACACCTCTCTGGATGTTATTTGTTCAAACATGAGTAAGTATTACAGCTCCCCGCAAGCACTGCCACCACTAAGAGGCAGTTACCACTATTGTCTTCTTTTTTCTCCCTCCTCAGCCATTGAACATTCCTTTACTACCTCCATTGAGGTTTGCCGTCCCCTCAGTGACACAGGACTTTTTCTTTTGGATCTTGGCTGACCAGTGAAAGTTGGTCAGACCTTTATAATTCTAATAACCTTGATGACAAAATTTTGATTTTTCACAAAAAAACTAATTGAATCCTACTCATTATTTTTCCCAGAAAAAAAAATCAGAAAGTGCTCCAGTGATAACCCTTACATAAATAATCACATAAAAATTTTAATCCGCACAAAAATAAGCTTATTTAACAGGTGTAATTTAACTGAATCAGATAATTTAAGAAAGGAATTAAAATTTAAAATTAAAAAAGCTGCCAAAGCCTAATATAAAAATAAAAATAAATACTTTCGCCATGATAAACTGAAGAATTGTTACTCTGAAATTAAAAAAATTACCAGCAAGAGTCAAGAATAACTAAATTTTAATATAAATGAACCTCCAAAGACCACAGCTAATAACCTCAATAAGTTTCTGGCTTCTATTGTCCAGAGTCTCCCACCACTATCTTACAAATTTCCAGATATTCCTGTTCCTTTTTCACTCCCACATATTTCTCCACTTGATGTTGTAAAAAAAATTGAAAAACTAAAACGATCAAGCATTTGCCCTTTGAATATTCCTGTTCCTCTGATTAAAGCTTTCAGTGATTACCTCTCAAAACCCCTATTCACCCTGTTCAATGAAATTACCGAATCTGGACAGTTCCCTCAATATTGGAAACAAGGCTTTATTACCCCAATCAAAAAGAAAAATGGGAAGCCTGGCTTTGACGGCATTCGTTCTATTACCATCACCTCGATTTTTTCAAAATTGTATGAAAGTTTTCTCGCAGACTGGCTTAAGATGAAAGTCCTCCCCCTCATTGATCTTAGACAGTTTAGTAATCTCAAATCCACGTCAACCTCTCATTACCTGATCCATCTTGTTGATACCATGGGTAAATTACTTGAAAAACCTAACACTTTGCTTAATCTAATTTCTATTGATCTTCAAAAAGCTTTTGATTTGATTAACCACAATTTACTCATAGATAAACTTATAAATGAATTCCACATTGAAACTTTCCTTGTTAAACTCGTTGCCTCTTTTCTTTCTAATAGATCTCGAACAGTTAAATATCTAAATTGTTTCTCAGATCATCTCCCCGTATTTAATGGAATTCCTCAGGGGACTGTTCTAGACCCTCTGCTTTTTTCTCTTACGATTAACAACCTTTCAACCCTTTATGACAATAGATGGAAATTTGTCGATGACTTGACAGTTTTAGAGATATGTCATAAAAACATGTTTAGCAACCCAATGGGCTTACTCCAAGATATTTCCTGTGAGGCCTCTTCTCTTAACATGACAGTTACCCTTTCTAAATCTACAATAGTCTCAGCAAGTTTCCTTAAGTTTCCTTAAATCCCCTCCCCTTTTTCTTGCTCCTATTCCTCCTGAAACCTCTGTCACATCTCTTAAACTCCTTGGTGTTACAATTTCTTCTAATTTGAAATGGGATGCCCATATGAATAATATCCTACGACAAGCAAACTCCTTGCTTTCCCTCCTTAAACTTTTAAATAAATTTAGTTGCCCCCAATCACATTTACTACAAGTATACATTTCTTTTGTGCGTCCCATATTAGAGTACGCTTGTCCTGTGTGGCACCCTGGCCTCTCTAATGAAGCAACACAAAAAATTGAAAATATCCAAAAGAGAGCTCTAAGAATTATTTTCAAAGAGGGCAAGATACCATGTTTGCATTTGTTAAATATTTTAAAACCAGAGACCCTCGAGAGACAAAGAAATAATTTGTGCCTCCGATTTGCAAAAAATGCCATAACAAACCCTCGGACGGCAAGTATTTTCCCCAAACGTCACTCCCCATCCAGATTACGGCCGCCTCGAGCTGTTTCTTATCCCATCCCTGTTTTGTCCCCCATTCACTGCGTTACTTCGAGATACGAAAGAACTTTTGTCCTCTTTATTACAGGAAAAATGAATAAAATGTCCCAATAGTTTCTTTTTTTCCCTTTTTTTTTGTCCCCCCCCCTTCTTGACCAGTTTTTATTTTTTAACTCTTTTATTGACTTACTGTAGTTGGATTATTGACACTTTCTTAGTGTCCCTTTTAATTTATATGCATTTATGTCTCGCTTTTTTTTTCTGTGTATCTTCGCTTATTCCCCCCCCCCCTTCCTTTTTTTATGTCCGTTCTAATTCTTTTTTCGATTCGTATTTTTGTAGGTTTAGTATGACCAGTTTTTATCTTTTTAACTTTTTAATTGACTTTTTACAGTTTTAATTATTGACTGTTAAATGATTGTTCATTATGATTTTTCTATTTCGTTGTTGTTGTTTCATTTTTGCCAGTTTTAGTGCAACCATTTATATTGTCGACTCCGAAGTCCGAATTCGGCAATTTGTGGGCTTGTGATAGTGATCTTTTTGAAATAAATAAATATCTCTTATATGCAACACTGCAGCGACACTGCCACCGAACCCGTAAACACCGACACAAGGACCTTAGTAGTCTTTTAAGTCGTCATTTAAGTCAGTTATATATAATCCTAAATATATGCAAAACTGCAGTGACCGTGCCACCGAACCCATAAAGACAGACGCAAGGACCTTAGTAGTCATTTGAGTCAGTTATATAGAATCCTGAATATATGCAACATTGCAGCAGCCCTGCTGCCGAACCCGTAAAGACTGATACAATGACCTTAGTAGTCATTTTAGTTTTAATTTAAGTCAGTTATATATATAATCCTGAATATATGCAACACTGCAGCGACCTTGCCACCGAACCCGTAAAACCGACAAAAGGACCTTAGAAGTCATTTAAGTCAGTTATATAATCCTGAATATATGCAACACTGCAGCGACCCTGCCACCGAACCTGTAAAGACCGACACGAGGACCTTAGCAGTCATTTAAGTCAGTTATATATAATCCTGTATATATTCAACACTGCAGCGACCCTGACACCGAACCCGTAAAGACTGACACAAGGACCTTAGTAGTCATTTAAGTTGTCATTTGAGTCCGTTATATATAATCCTGAATATGTGCACGCTGAAGAGACCCTGCCACCGAACCCATATAGACCGACACAAGGACCTTAGCAGTCATTTAAGTCAGTTATATATAATCCTGTATAAGATAAGATAAGTTTTATTCTTCACTAAATACACAAACAATATTACACGCTATTAATCCCTCAAAGGCTCATTGGCCTGTACAAAGAGGGACGACATATGAATTACATACTCAGAGATAAAAAACAAAAGAAAATTTAAAATGGTCACTTACTCACATATGAAGGAGAAGAAAAGAAAACATAGATAAACTGGAAACTATAGAAAAAATTAGAATAAATAAACCAAATTTACCAATCATATTAAATACATTCAAAAATAAAAATAATAATAATAAAAAAAAAAAAAAAAAAATTATATTATTATTACTAAAAGTGAATTCCTATCGTCGAAATAGAACTATGTGTACTGTCAGGTAGAACCAACATCATAATAGCTGTTACGACATTATTCATAACTCTTATCCAAGATATTAAAATATCACAACTTAAGCCATGTACAGCCCCTTTAAGCTTGTATTCAAAACTATATAAATTCCAGCTCAATCAGCTCTGCTTATTTCTGAGGCTAGGTAGCGAAACTGAGGTTTATGGGTTACTTCAGTCATAAGGCTTATAATTATTGGACTGTAATAAAATGGTGTGAAAGCAATAAAATTTAACCCGTCTTCATGAATGCTACTCCTTAGTGAACTATACAAGTTTCAGCAATAAATATTGATAGTCATACCTGAGGTCTGGGAGTCATAGCACAGAGAAAACCACCATAAAACATAACTAAACATTCAGGGGAAATCAACTCCACAAAAAAAAAAAAAAAAAAATTATTCAGTTTGATTTTTAACTAAATGGTCCTTAAGAATCCTCTTGAAAGTGCCAAACGAGTGGCGTTTCTGTACTGAAGAAGGCAGGGAGTTCCAAACCTGATGACAAGCGATGAGGGGATTAAAATCTGACCGCACAGTGGGAGTAGGAGGAATGCAGATATTATGTGACGAACGAAGGTTATATGGAGCTGAATCAGAAATAAACTGAGGAGTTTTTTGAAGAGATTTTGGAAGATTGCCATGAAGCTGATGAAAAGCAAAAGAAGCACAAGAAATAATGTAGATAGACTGTGTATTTAGACGCGTTGTTGTTTAAGAAGTTTTGGTGTCAATAACATGAGGCGTTTTTTTATAATAAATGAAAGAAAGCGACCGCAGTGTAGAAGGAAAAGTAGACATCGATACTATGGGGCAATAAGAGACATATGACTGGACAAGGCAGAAAAAAAGAAGCTTCAGAATAGATCCAGGAGAGGTGTGTTTGAGTTTTCGAATGACACCCAAACTCCGTGAGACCTTAACCTTAATCATGGCTATATGGTGTCTAAATGAAAGGTTCTCATCAAACAGGATACCAAGAAACCGGACCAATCGATTCTTTGGTCTACACAAGGAGCCTTGTGACACCTGAAGCTGTGTCAGTTGAGCGAAAGCTACACCAATTCGAAAAAAAATAAGAAAATGTGACTTGGTAACATTCAAGGCCAATTAATTCGCCTCAAACCATGAAACTACTCTCTCAAATATTGCCACCAGATTAGATCTGACATCACATTCCGTCCTCCCTAGAGTCCCAAAAGTGCTGTCGTCAGCAAAAGCAACGAAGCAATCTTCATTAGAAGTAGCGTTGGGACACGAAGGAACATCCTGATGACAAAGATTGCAGCATACTAGAGGACTGGAGTTCTTGACTGCTGAAATCAGATCATTAACATAAATCAGAAATAAAACGGGGCCAAGAACAAATCCCTGAGGGAGACCATAATCTACTTGAGAAGGGCTCCGGAAAAGCGGATCAATTGAAATAAGTCTACCAGAAAGATATGATTCAAACCAAGAGAAAACATTTGATCTTATACCAATATGCGATAATTTCCAAAGAAGAATCTGATGAGTCAAAGAATTCAAAGCTTTACGAACATCCAAAATAAAGCTGCCGGGATAAGACCAAAATCTATTGCCGAATGAATGAAATTCAAGAGAGATGCGCAAGCATGCTCTGTAGAGTGATTCGCTCGGAATCCAAACTGGAAATCATGGAAAAAAATTTTGACATCCAGAAAACTAAGAAGCCTGGATAGCATAGCCTTCTCAAAAGTTTTGCTGAAAACAGATAGAAGAGAAATTGGCCTATAATTAGCAGGATCACTCCGGAACCCACCTTTATACAGCACTATTACATTAGCTCGCTTGAGTGATTCAGGGAAAATTCCATTCTCGAAAGACAGATTGACAAGCTTAGTCCAAGGTGACAGAATAGCAGGCAGAACGGCATGGATAACCCTTGTAGGAATTCTGTCTGATCCTGAAGACGATGAACTTTTAAGTGTATTTACGATCCAAGCTACCTCAAACTCAGAAAAAGGGTTCAAGACCATTGACTTTAAACATGGGGGTCCAAGATAGGCTCTGAAATCGCAACGAGGAGTTGTAGAGCTCACAGATGAAGCAGTCGTTTTTCCTATATTATCAAAATAAGACGTAAGCTCTAGCTGAACATTTTCTTCTTCTTGGACAGTTTTACCGTCAACTATCAGCGTTGTTGGAACTGAAGGCGGAGGGGGAGTAGGTTTAAGTACAGAATTAATAATTTTCCATGTCTTCCCAACATCCTTTCCACACTCAGAAAATTTCATGTGATAATACTGAGACTTGGCCTTCCGACACAGAGAATTAAATATATTCCTATAGGCCTTGAACCGCTGATGATGAGAAGCAGATGACGAAGCCTTGTATAGTTTCCACAGATAATTTTTCCTTTTCCAGCTTTTATGGAGACCTGGAGTCATCCACAGATTCAGCAGTACTATCTTTTTCGAGGTATGAGGCTTTGGCTTCCGGTGGCAAACTTCTAGGATACCTTCTTTTAATGAATCATAAAAGAAATCAAAAGAGCAGTTAAAATCCGAGTCAGAATCCAAACTATCCCATGGCTGATCAGTCAAACGAGATTTAAGTAGACTGATCTCACTGACACCAAAACGGAAAAATGGGAGATTAGATGGTGAAGCTTTACGCTGCGATCGATTAGCAGTCCTATATCGTGAAATAGCAGGGAAATGATCAGAAATATCAATAATCATCACCGAATTATCTAAGACATCTAGTGACGAAAAAATATTATCAATAAGTGATGCATGCATCTCAGTAACTCGGGTTGGTATACAAACTGAAGGTAGAGTTCCCGCAGAAAGCATCATTGACAAAAAATCTGCAGCCGAAGCAAAATTGTGATCCAGCAGGTTAAGGTTGAAATCCCCCATAAGGATTAGTTCGCAAGGATGCTTTTGGACTAAGTCCAAAACCTCTTCCAGAATTTTCATTAACGAAGGAATAGATCCACTAGGGGATCTGTAAGCCAAACCGACAACTAAATCCTTACAACCTGACTTAATCTCAATAAAAAGGGATTCAAAGATTCCTTCCTCATTTCTACTCAAATCACTTCGGAAATTATATACAAGATGATCGGCAATATACAGGGCAAGGCCACCTTTTGCCATCTGTTTCCAGTTCATCCTCTCCATCCTAATTCTTTGGATATCTAAAAGCATATCCTTCTTTGAATCCAGGAAAGTTTCACATAAACCTATAACATCCGGAGTTCCATCACTGACGATCCGTTTCAGCTCATCAAAAGAAGAACAAAGTCCCTGAATGTTTAGGTGAAGCACCGAGAAAATACCCTCTTGTTTAGAAGAGGCAGAACCACTCAATTTCGAAACATAATTACTTTCAATAACTGACTTAGGATCATTATAACTCATATTTCTACTTCCAACTGCATTAATAATTATACTTTCTATATTTATAGGAATGTTTTGTAACTCAACGAAACGTTCGCCCAAAGAGTTAACATCACCCTAGTCACTAAAAGAATTAATTATTTTACTTACGGTGGATGGTAGATCCGCTCCGCGACCAAACTCACCAGACCAAAGGTTAACGACATAAATAAATAAATAAAATCACAATAATCATACCAATAGGTAAGATACATATAAATTTTATGTTATTGAACAAATTAATAATAATAATTTCAGATAAATTTAGTGACTTTCTTAAATCATTAATCATACTACTCAGTTCCTGAAATAAAAAAAAAAAATAAAAAAAATAAAAAATATATAACGCTAAAGCTCCACTGCATTAATGTACCCATGAGACCAATACAAGTAAAATCATTTTCAAGATAACAAAGGATTAAAATCCCAAACTGACGCAATAACTTGTGAGAACAGGCATGTAACGAAAAAGAATAATTATTGAAATCCATAAATTTCATTGAAGTTAATTGGAACGAAAGTAAATCATTAGACAGATACGCAAAAAGAAAAAAAATAAGCAAAAGATAAATAAAATACGCTGAATATATGAATGGCAAGAGTAGAAGGCTATCTTATAGTACTATCCCTCACCCCTGCTGCCACCTACAACTTTTTTTACATAATTTATTCAAGGATTATCGATCTGTTGTTGTTTGGCCACGTGTAATGACATGAGGGGTGATTTACATAATCGATGGGGGAATTATTGATTTATGACACTGTGAAGTGATTTGCATAATCGCTAGGGGCAATGTATTGATCTAGGATTCGTGGGGCAGGTGAATTTCCGAGAACTTGATTGTATAATCGAAGGGGAAGTGGATTTCCGAGAAATTGATTGCGTAATCGATTGGGAATTTTATTGATCCGATAACGGGAAACAGGATCACGTGTCTCCTTCTCAGCCAATCAGAGGGATGGTTACATCTTAGCATCGGAGGGAATATAAGGAAAGGGTTTTTTGCTAGAGCTTTATGAGTCTGTGAATAGAATTCAAAGGAGTGAGAAGAAGAAGAACAGTTTGACTATACTCATTTGGATACATATTTGTGTGTTGATGATGAGTGGACTGTTTACCCTATTAGAATTTGATAGTGGAGTTGATAATAATAATACAAGAGCACCTAACACTGCGGTGGAAATCACGAAAGGTTCACGTCTTTGTCTGGAATGGGATGCAGTATATGCAAGATATGTGATATCCTTGAGCAAATTTAAAATGGAAGATCAATTATGTTTCGCCGCAAAAGTCGATGTAGCACATGTGAATAGACTTCAATGTGCTTTAAGTGCAATAGTGAAACATATCGAAGACAATAAACAGTATCGCTAATTGTACATGCTCTGTATTATTGATGTTGTTGTTGTAATTATTCAATAAAATTATTTCGAAATCAAAAATATTTTCTTTCCTTTCTGGTTAGTCTATGGGGCTAACAAATCAGGGTCAGTCTAGAGTCAGCAGTCGAAGTGAAAGGAGTGAAAAATGAATAAACTTGAGAAAGAGAGAAATAGATCAAATCTAGTATTTATGGAAAAACATTTGATTTTGGATGATGATTTTCTCGAGTTATCTTTTCAACGCAGGATATTCTCTTGTCAGGGAACAATTGACCATATAATGAGGAGTGATTCTCCCCCATTGGACTATTGTATGAAACATTTAAAATGTGACTCAAATGCTTATAGTCAATTTATTGATATATTAATTGGAACAAAGCAGAATCATATTGTGGGCATACTCTTGAAAATATTGCCAATGAAATCAATGTATTTGGCTCCCCCCGTCATTCGAAAGAGGTAACGTTACAGAGTTACTCCTCTCTCCCCCATTTCCCTCTCATTGAATTTATGGCGCGAGGACAATCAGTTTCGTTTTAGCTGTGAGTGATTTGACATCGGAAACCAAAAAATGTTCTATATATTTACATTGTGCTTGTACCCTCTTTGCAGTTGGAATCACTGTGAGAATTGTACAATTATAGAAGACTATAGTGAAAAGTGTAGACTATGTAATCCATGCAAATTATATACAGGCTATGCAGTAAAAAGTAAAGGATGTAGTTCATGTCTTGAGGAGGTTTGTGACTCTCATCTTAGAGGACACCTGTGCTCCAATTGTCACTATGATAAATGTTATCAGTGGAAGAATACTTACCCCGCTATGATTGGAAAGAATCCTAAAAGTGATTTTAGTTTATTTCTACAAGATTGGTATCGTCGTGGATTTAAATTATTCTGGGAAGAGGAATCTGGTCTACGATTCAACTGTTGGGGTAACAAGACAATTTGGTTTCTACGTCATCGTTGTGATGACACTACCTACTATGACAATAAACCAAGTGATTTTATTTGGCTGTGATGGAATGTGATTCACCATTTGAAAACATTGTCTGTGATATTGCTTCAAATAGACAGATTGAAACTCGTGAATTTCATAATATGAATGCAAATAGTATCATTGACTATACAAAGAGATATGACCAGAGTGAAGTTACATTGTACTGTAGAAAATGTGACCCTGACTTTGCAGTCAATCAAGATCAATATACAGTGAATTCAAATTATTTACCAGCATTAGTGGTTCACGACAGTTGCCTATACATCGAAGATGAAGAAATCTAAAGTGAAGATTTAAAGACATTGTTGTATATATATATGCATTTTATTAATAAACAAATTCACATACATTTTTTAAGCACTTTACTCTTAGGGCACGGAAATCAATACTATATGGGTCTGAGAGGATATTTTCCACTAGAAAGTCATTCAGACGGGGATTGTCACTATAAATGTGGAGAGACTGCTTGTAAGTATAGCCGCGACATCGGAACACAAAATATAGTAGTGCATGGAAGCCGCAGCTTTTAGTCGTTAGATCCTGAACCCTCTTCCGATTTTGAATTATAGTTTTCCCACTGCTTTCAATATAGTTGCTGATGTGAGGTGTTTAGAATGTATAGGGTAGACCAAGAGGATCAAAAAATTCAATCGTCTTCATTGTTTGAAAGATGCACAGTCAATGACCCGTCAGCACAGTCGACGGACTGCTATTAACAATAATCAAGGTATTGTTGACACTTTGAATCTTTCCAAGAAAGTCCGAGGGCAGACAATAGGATTTTTACTGGGACATGTAGGGGTCCATATTAAATACATTGATTATTTGACTGGTGTTCATGGCGCCAAGTCTAGTAGAAAACTGCCTTCGGGAGTGATTTCCCAATAGATTACATATTGATTTAGTGAGATTAGTGCAATACTCTCAGCCAATGGGTCGGCAAATGTACACTCTAAACGCACACTCCCCGTACGTACTATACTCATATCCTGTGTGCCAGACAAATCCAGTACAATGATACCGTGTGTTTTAGCAAACATATCTTCGGTTATACCATTTTCAAATAGTTGAGAGTCATGGTCTAGGGTTTGCATGGTCAACTCGTACAATGTTCTATAGGATTTATCAAATGATAAATTGTAGAGTGGAATGCCGTTTACTTTGCACACAAGAGATGAAAGTCCAAACATCTCGAATTTATGTGGGTATTCAGTCCATGATCCTATTGCACTGGCGCTTTTTAAAAATGCCAAAGCCAATTTTGACGGAATTTCGCCATTGATAAAGGATGAATCGGTGAAGGTACGTGAGCCCATTGCAATATGACGCTGATTGGTGATTGTATGAGGAACAAGTAGTTTAATATTGTTTCCATTGGTTCTCAGTTTTTCCACGGCCAAAGCAACAGAACTCATGATCTGTTGTTTGCGTACATGTAGTATTGCTGAGGTGAGGGAGAGACTTACATCGGGATTACCAGCAAGTTCTTTTCTCAATATGAAATTGGAGGGTGCAAGCGTCAATTTTATATCCACTTTAACATTGGGCGGCAGCCATTGGGTATATTAAATATTCCATGATATATTTTTCCAACTAGATGTAATTCACTAGTTGTAGCATTTTTAAGATCATCTGCACTATCAGTATTAGTAATATATTCATATCCATTGGAGATGCCTTTCAATTCCTTGTATGACTTGGGTGTCATCAGCATGAATTGCATATAGCTTGTATAATTTGAGAGATTGTTGCTTGTGCTCACCAGCGTGCCATTGATGTAGAAACTAATTTGACGAAATAGATTATGTAATATACAATTTTCATAGGATATTCCATCGGTCCGAATTGGCATTGTATTATCAGTTTTCCGGACTTTCATTTGCAAATCTATAAATGTTGAAGACATGTCCATAAAGTAGTCTTCATTGGAATACATTTGAAAGTGGATATTATCGGACAGGGGTTGTTGTGGATAAAATTGTTCATAGTATCCATGCTTGACACTCACATCAACATTTTCAGCATTGAATAGATTCAATGAGGCGGTGATTGAAGGTTGAGAATCCTTATGCGGTAGGTAGGACATTTTAGGAGAAGAAATCTAGTTTCGATCTAACAATTCTATTCTTCCTTGGACTTCTATTTACAGAATGTATCGGCCTTTTCCTTCTTTTCTTTGACAAGAGGGTTGATGTCTTTTGCTTCCGACCTGAGTGGAGACTGAAGAGTGATGCATTGTTTCTTGACCTTTTTAAGCCTTTACCATTTTGTTTTAATCTCTCGCCAAGGGTTCGCGCACTGGACCTAATATTTTCCAAAGCACTTTTTTTAAAATCCTTGCCAGAGCCCCAATCGTATAGTTTAGAGGATGCAAAATCTGTCGCAGCCGGTACAAGATATTTTCTAGCCAGTGGTAGTGCAGAGCGAAAGAGCTTAGCAAACCAACTGCCATGACCGTAGCCAGACATTGACGAGCGACCCTTGTAATAGTCCATTCCAGTGCCCTGTTGTCTTGGGCCAAGAGTATTAACATAGCAGTCAATATCAGGACAAAAGAATACAACTTTTCTATTAGACATCTTGTTGTTAAATGATGGGCCGAAAATGGCATGTAATCACAGCCAAACCTCTCGAAATTGCTAGGGGATCACCCAATTCGGTTCTTAGTGTTAACTGACAGAGTTCCAAATAGGAAGTGTTTACGGGAATATACTGAAGATGCTTTATATTTTAGTGGTGAATATGTTCTTGATTGGTTTTTCGTTCAAGAACTCGTAGGAGGGGAACATTTGAATTACCAACCCGAAATGTTTGCACAAATGAAGCGTAGAGAAATATACAGGTGTCTCTGGTGAAGGCAGGTTGGTAGTCAGCAGAACTGAAATTAGTGTTTCCGGCACTTTTGCCATTGATTATATTGAGCTTAAAGCCAAGAACGTCCTTTAGATTATCGTTGAGAATAACCTTTTCACTGGCAATAGGTGAACTAATGTAGATCTTACCCTCCTCCTTTGAATAGTTGAAATGAAAAGCTCCCTTTTTACGAGCGGAAATTCTTTTATTAATAGAACGACATAAATCATTCATACAGGTGAATTCCTCGTAGGGTAATTTAATATATGGATAATCCATCCAATTGATTTTTTGAATTTGTTCTTGATCACTTGAGGATGGTGGAGGCGGCCAATCATAGGGTCTAATTTTTATTTCATATTTACGATCCTTTCTCAGGATGTCGTAGGTATTTTTGAGAATACAGTCAACAAGAGCCACTTCATACTTTCTCTCGTGGAATTCGATGGTGGGGGAGAGTTTCGTCCAAAAATCACTTGTTCTATTCAAGTCATTGTAGAGAGGATCAGAAACATTGGAAATGAAAGTCACATAGAAATCATTGGGCATTGTCAATGTCTTCAGCACTGATCCAAGAATCAAAATCCGAATTGTATCCTAGCCAGCGAACAAGCAACTGTCTCTTGCCATGGCGTGTACGACTCTTTAATATCTTTTCAATTTGATAAATTTCACTAGTGTTTCTAACTTTTTTCAGTACAAAGTCATAAAAACCATCAAGAATCTCGACATCTTTAGTATCTCGCAAACGATTTGTTATGGGTTCGGTGTATAAGATTTTGGACACTTTGAAAGGTTCGGTGATCTATCAATAATACACTCTTTCAAAAATATCACTGGTTTTATTATTTCATACAATATCATCAACCGTTACTTTATTCTTCACATTTTTTTTCTTTGTTTCATGATTGAAATATTACTACAGAGAATCATCAAATGTATTGTCGTTGTAGTGAATATCCAGAGGACTTTAGTTAGACAGAGATCGATGGGGTTGTTTATTGTAAATCCGCACGAATTTATATAAATCATGAATAAATGCCGGTGTATATTTAAGGGTACAATATCTTGAAATTATTAGATGAATCGTTTTTATTAATCGTTCAGCCAATGCAGCCTTTAACGGTCTACGACTATGATAAAGTATTTAATTATATTTCAAAAGAACCTTTTGCACATGGGGATTAACAAATTCACTGCCGCGATCCGATTGAATTTTTCTATATGAATCCTGTTCTAGAATACTTTCAATGGCCCGAGCAACTTCAACACCTCTCTTTGATCGCAGAGGAATGGCATAGGCATAGCGACTAAAGACACTGATTGCCACCAGAATATATTAGTAGAGCGCCTTGTGACGTCGTTGAATAGTGTCTAAAGTTAAAAGATCCATTTGCATTATATGCAGAGGGAAAAAGGCTTTAGTTTGTCGATAGTGTTTACTGCGAAGCCTGTGATTCCGATGCAGAGTGTAACATAATTCATTCTCTACATACTCTTTTTCTTTTTTCAATGTGATGGTGCTGGAGACAGCTCTGGAAAGAATGGTGGGGGAACTGAAACTTCCCACCTCGCCAATATTTCGATAGACACCTGTTAAAATGTCCTCTATTTTCAATACAGAAACGTAGTATAATGATTACTCCCCAATTGTACACTTGTTAACGAATCAACTCGTATTCAATTTTGACTAGAAATCCCAAGTATAGTAAATCAGTGCTGCTGCTGATGCTTGTATTTTCAAATACTGAATCTTCTTCTTCTTTTTTAAATGATGTTGTTGTTGGTGTTGGGGTTGATGGAGGACTATATTCTCTTAGTTTCTTTAGAATTTGCTTATTGCCAATAAGACTTTTGGGAAAGTTTGATACACACAGAAAGGTGTATAGATTATTATCAAAGGATAAAAGTCCTTAACGATTCGTCACCATATCACAAATTAAATCAACTAGATTATAACTTTTTCCCTGAATTATAATTCGTTTCCCTGTGCTATCGACTTGAACCTGATGCTCATCACCAGTTTCCAACATGAGATATGATAATACTATTTTCCTCTGTTCTCGATAGGTCAATGGCAATAGGTTTCCAAATTTCGATACAATCGACTGCAATTCTTTCTCCTTTGATTGCACTGCTGCTGCAGAATCTTGATGTTTGGAGGGATGTTTGGAGATGTTTCCTGTTTGGAGGGATCTGTGGCGGCGGCGACGGCGGCAGGTCTCTCACGATAAGGTTTATGTTTGTCCACACGTCGCAATGCATCTTGAAGTAAAAGCAGTTTTTTGTCATCGGCAATATTCTCATCGTTAATGAATTTGCTTAGATTGTCTTCAAAATGTTCGATGGGCGAGAGGACAAGCTCAAATGGTGTCAATTTAAATGGTTTAGCCATTCTCACTTGAGAAAACTGTTTACAAGTCCTGCAATGATCGGTAATAAAAGCTTAAAAAAGCTACCACCCGCCTCACTGAGTCGTTGTCGTTTTAAATTGTTTCAATTTTTTTTTCAATCCCCGGTGCCGTACGGTGAAACATTTTTCGTTTTCTTGTTTCTAACAAAATAATACCCTTTTAAAATTGCCTCGCTTAAAATTAAAAAAATTTAAGATATTAGATTAATGAAATCATTGTCAACACCATATTTGAGTATGGCCTTCCTAAGCAAGGAATTTGAAGTGCTTAAAACGGAAAATAAATGGCGCTGTTCGTGTAGTTTCTTCAGTGTCATAATTGTAACTAATAGCCTTTTCTACTGTTCACTGGAAGATATACTGTAATTTCATTTGTCGAAAATGTCGGTGACTACACGTAGGTCCTTGGGAATGCTCTGATTAAGATCCGACAAAATTTAACCGTAGGGCTTGCTAGTCGCCTGAGTGTACTCTGACAACAGAAAATTAGGGGCACCAGGGTATATATGTTTTTTGAGAGTTATTAGTGTGCTAGAATCACGAACAACTCGATAGATAATATAGACGGTGCAATTCAAAGCAAGGGTTCGCATACATTTGCTCTGATGAAACAGATTGTGTAGAACTAGGGTTGTGGAAAAGTGATCATGGTGGGGGCGAACAGTGAACAGTTGTGGCATTTCCTACGAGAACTGTTCAAACTCGTCAATAATCAACCACGAGTTCGATTCAGTACTGTTGAAAACATCAAATCCTCGTATGAATTGTATTGGTATGGATGTGTCAATAGCTTTTATTTGATCATAGGACTCTTGCTAAATACTATAGCAATAATGTATTTTTTCTTGTTTTTTCAAAAACATTTTATCGCAATTTATAATTATTCTAGTTAAGATTGTCGTTTTCCCCGATATTGAGGGACCACACAGAAACGACCTGAAGGGCGTTTTAAATTGATACCTGCTGCTGCTGCTGTTGACAACAGTCGGACTACAACTAACTGTAAATCATATGTTTCCAATGAATAAGTAGTAATTTCCCAAGAGATCTATATATTCAAGAACAACAACAAAAAAAACAATATTTCACGGCAGAATTTATTTCGGCACTACATGAAAACAGATATTTGCATTTCAACATGAACAGCAACGAAAAAATTATTAACACTTGTTCAAGATGAACAGTGGACAAAATTTCATAGTCAACATGAAAACTCTATTTGTTCAACATGAACTGCTCGGCAATTATTTAGACACTCTATGTACAATAAAAAAAAAACACTTTTGTCCATCATCAGCACTTATTGTCTTTTTAAAAAAAACTTTTCTGTACAACACTTTTCTGTCCATCTTTTAAAGCACTTATTGTCAACTTAAACACTGTACAAAAAAAAACACTTTTCTATACGACAACAACAAAAAAACACAGAAAACACTTGAAAACAGACACTCACGGAAACGCTAGCACAGTTGAACACATTACGGTGAATTTAAAGGTGAGATCCCCCCACCCCCCGGGGACCGCGGGGCCGAAGGCCGGCCGGCCGCGGGCGGGACCCCCCCCCCCCGGGGCGGCCGCGGGAAGGGACCCCCCCCCACCCCCCGGGAGCCGATGCATTGAAAATAGTAAAGATTAGAAAAAATAGCATTTTGAGTTTCAAAGGCGGTGATTATTAATTTACTAGAAATTACATAAAAATATTCGCTTATGTGATATCGAAGTGATAGCAACAGAGAAAATAGCAAAGATTTGACAAAAAAAGGAGCGGTTTCTTTGCAAAAAAAAATTACATTAGATATCTCCGAGGGGGGGGGTTTGGGGGAGAGAAAACAATGTTTGGGGGGGGGGGGCGAGGGGTTAATATTTTAATATCTCGCTGACATAAGTTTATATTGGGTTGAAAAATAGTGAAATGAAAAAACATTGGAAGAAATAGATATATATATATTTATATAATGTAGGTAGGAAAAAAATGCTCACATTTCCAAATCCTGGCTGCACTTGGGTGCCGGATTGTCTAGGTAGTGCGTGTTGGAGGGCGGACGGGGTGGCAGCGCTATGTTCTTGCGCAGCTGGGCCAGCAATGTCATGGGCTTGGGGAGTTGGAGCAGCGTGGCTCACCATCATGTGAGCAGTCATCCACTCTCTTTTTAGCTTTCTACATGACTGCATAGGGGCTGGCACGGATGGGGTTGCTTCACCCTCTCTCGCTTTCTTAGCGGGTGGCGGCGCCATACATTCTTCATAATTTGCCTTAAAGAGAGAAAAAAGTTAATTTTGAAATAATTTGCCCCTTTTTACAGAAAGAAAGTTAGTACCCCCCTCCACATAATTTTGTCTAGAAAGTATTTATCACTAAGAAGCCCCCTCCCCCTAAACCCAAAGGCAAAGCAAAAAGTAAAATTTTGCGAGAAATATAGTTGGCTCAGAAATCAAACGTTTTTATTGCACAACATGTGAAAAAATAAATCTTGACAAACAGTAGTCTTAGGAAAGAAAGCAATATTTCTATTTTTACCATTTGAATGGTCCAGTCTATAGGCTTTAAATAAGATAAAAAGATTGTTAACGCAGAGCTTATATGCCTAGAATTTGTGATCATAGGTAAAAATGCTATTCAATTTATGCATAATACAGCTATGTATCTTTTTCTTAAACCCACTCCCCTTTACTTTTCACGCGAAGAAACAGTTTGTTTTCACCTTACAATGGAGGTGTTAGACTTGAGGCATTGTCAAACCCCCCTCCCACCCCACCTTTCACCAATGTCCTAAAATATTGTTAGGCATTAATTTTGGAAATAACTCATTTCCATGCTTCCATACCACATAGAATTACGCAAAGCCTGTAACCACACAAGGTTAATTAACAATAATCTCTCTTTTCACGCGAAACTGTTTTTAATTCGATGGGAAAAACTATCCTTCTCAGAGAAACCTTTTGGCTAAGCCGCTATCCAAATTCTTGTATATTTACCAAAGCCGGATGTACTTTAAAGGGTGTCTGTAATTATCAGCAATATAAATCGTTGCGAGAAATCTGTAAGTCAAGCCATAGCCGTGAAAAACACTATATTAAGGGAATGACAGAAAGTTGACAGTTGCTTTTAGATAAAATATAGAATTTATGAAAACCAGAATTATAATCGTAAACAGAGAGGGAATGAAGGATGGGGTTTACGTAACGAAAAAAGAGCGTATTTTACGCTTTTTATCGAGTATAAACATCATATAGTGACGTTTTTATAGGGGGGGGGGTTACCTAAATATACTAGAGGGTAACCACGGAAAACAATTTTATTTTGAAAATAAAAAATGAAAATGTACTCACATTGCTAATTGTGGCTGCCAAGGCTTCAAGATCATCAATAATATCATGTGTTCTATCCATTGTCAGGTTACTTTACTTTCTGATAATTTAATCACATTGCATGCCAGTTATATATGAAATCTCAAGGGCGAAATGTTATTTAACTGGGGAAATCATATATATGCAAGTCTATGATTGGCTGAGAAGGAATATGTTCCTAACTCTCTGATTGGCTGAGAAGGATGCATGTAGTTCTGGTGTCCTGGTGTTAAATCCCTTAACATTCACCCTTCACATGCAATTGCCCAGCAAAATAACAATAAATATATTCCCCAGGTCTCACGATTCATGAAGCCTTAATGTTTTTTAATTCCCCACTTCGTAAACCAATAATTCCCCATAGCGATTATGTAAATCACTTTCTCAGGTTAGGATAGCCAAACAAAAATGAAGCCATGTTTGTTTCTTAATTCCCCCTTTCGTGAATCAATAAGTTCCCCTAGAGATTATGTAAATCAATTTCTCAGGTTAGGCTAGTCAAACAACAATGAAACCATGTTTGTTTCTTAATTCCCTCCTCGTGAATCAATAATTTCCCCTAGCGATTATGTAAATCAAGTTTACATGCTTGGTTCACCTAAAGATCAAAGAAACCATAATGTTTCTTAATTCCCCCTTCGTGAATCAATAATTTCCCCTTCGATTACGCAATAAATTTCTCGGAAATTCACTTCCCCCTCGAATCCTAGATCAATACATTGCCCCTAGCGATTATGTAAATCACCCCACAGTGTCATAAATCAATCATTCCCCGAGCGATTATGTAAATCACCCCTCATGTCATTACACGTGGCCAAACAACAACAGATCGATAATCCTTGAATAAATTATGTAAAAAAAAGTTGTAGGTGGCAGCAGGGGTGTGGGATAGGACTATAAGATAGCCTTCTACTGGCAAGATACAAAACAAATCTAAAAAAAAACAAAAAACAAAAAAAACCACACACACACAAAAAAAAAAAAAAAAAAACTTAATCTTAAACACAGTCGGCTAGAGTATGAATTTTTTCAGTGACACTTTCACCGTTAGGCCTTGCCAAAATTTGCCCACGATCAGTCCGAACATTTCTATAACCAAATCTGTCCTTAGCGGCATATAGGATCTCACGTCGCCTCTTTCTCAATGCTTCAGATAGGAAAATTCCACTTGAAGCTAACCTAGCTTTTGCTTTGAAGACATTCTTCGCTATATCACTATTCCCAAATTTAACTAAAACAAGAGGTACTTTGTCGTTTAGGGAGGCATCGGTTAAAGCAGGAGATATTTTGAATCTGTACACATTCCTAATTTGGGCAACATTAATTTCAGTCAGGTTCATTTTGGTTATGAAAACTTGCAGGAGTGTTGATTGGAGGTCAGATCCGGACTGTTGCTTAACACCATGCAAAATTAGCGAATTAAGCAGCCCTTCTTGTTCAAATGAATCTAGTTTCATCTCAATTTTCATGATTTTCTCTTCTTGATTTATAATTTGGTTGCGAAGAGTTTTCAGCGATTGTTCAATTTCTTCAAATTTTGGTTGATAATCAATAGTAATCGCATCATATATTTGACAAATAATGTCGTGGGATGACTGGCGGAAGGAATCAGCATCCAAAAATCTTTCATTAACTTTCTTAGTTATATTTTGCAGTAACTCTCGCTTAGTTTTTTCTAGGTCAAGTTCTGTAGAAGTGATTTTATCCATCAACGAAGCACATTCTCCTGTATTAGATTCCTTAATTGTTAATGCATTAAATGTCTTGGAAAGAGATTTATAAATATCGGGTGAATTTTTCAATTCCTCAAATGCAGCCTTTACACCTGCAGTCTGTTTTGTTGAAGTTCGGCTAACGCTTGGATTATATTCTGCCAAGTTGGCTTCAACAAGTCTGTATTCGTCATGTGTCCCATAGAAAAATACCAAATATAATGGCTTTCCTTTTCTATCCTTGGACACTTTTAGTATCTTTACTGACCAGTGAGGATATTTTTTGAAGTTAGCTAACGCGATATCAACCTCTTTAAATGCAGGCATTTCATATTAAGGAGAGGACAAAAGTAAAAGCAACTTATCTTTATCTAAATTAAGAACCTTAATGAAAAATTTAGCTGGAAAAATGCTCCAAAGATTTAATAATATATATCCAAAATAATCTATAAAATCCACTAATATCAGTCTATTTCAATACCAAATAATTTGGCACCAAAGGTGAACACAGATCAATTAGCTGGCAGTAGGTTTACTCAAGAAAAGTCAATGGCGCAATAAATTTCACCTGTGTCTTAATCCGTTTAGTTGAAGAAACCAGTTCTTTATTGTTCAGAGATTATAAAATATCCGTTTTCAAGCTAGGTATTCACTGAATGAAAGCGAGTAGAATACTGATATATATTCAACACTGCAGCGACCCTGACACCGAACCCGTGACACCGAAGACACCTGACACCGAAGACCGACACAAATACCTTAGTAGTCATTTAAGTTGTAATTTAAGTCAGTTATATATAATCTTGAATATATGCAACACTGCAGCGACCCTGCCGCCGAACCCGTAAAGACCGACACAAGGACCTTAGTAGTCATTTAAGTTGTAATTTAAGTCATTTATATATAATCCTGAATATATGCAACACTGCAGCGACCCTGACACCGAACCCGTAAAGACCGACACAAGGACCTTAGCAATCATTTAAGTTTTAATTTAAGTCAGTTATATATAATCCTGATCATATGCAACATTGCAGCGACACTGCCACCGAACACTTAAAGACCGACACAATGACCTTAGTAATAATTTAAGTTTTATTTGAAGTCATTTAAATATAATGCTTAATATATGTAACAGTGCAGAAGCCCTGCAGCCGAACCCGTAAAGACCGAAACAAGGACCCTAGTAGTAATTTAAGTTGTATGTTAAGTCAGTTAAATATAATCCTGAATATATGCAACACTGCAGTGACCCTGACACCGAACCCGTAAAGACCGACACAAAAACCTTAGTAGTCATTTAAGTTGTAATTTAAGTCAGTTATATATAATCCTGAATATATGCAACACTGCAGCGACACTGACACCGAACCCGTAAACACCGACAAAAGGACCTTAGTAGTCTTTTAAGTTGTCATTTAAGTCAGTTATATATAATCCTAAATATATGCGAAACTGCAGTGACCGTGCCACCGAACCCATAAAGACAAACACAATGACCTTAGTAGTCATTTGAGTCAGTTATATATAATCCTGAATATATGCAACATTGCAGCAGCCCTGCTGCCGAACCCGTAAAGACTGATACAATGACCTTAGTAGTCATTTTAGTTGTAATTTAATTCAGTTATATATATAATCCTGAATATATGCAACACTGCAGCGACCTTGCCACCGAACCCGTAAAACCGACAAAAGGACCTTAGAAGTAATTTAAGTCAGTTATATAATCCTGAATATATGTAACACAGCAGTGACCTTGCCATCGAACCCTTAAAGACTGACACAAGGACCTTAGCAGTCATTTAAGTCAGTTATATATAATCCTGAATATATGCAACACTGCAGCGACCCTGACACCGACCCCGTAGAGACCAACACAAGGAACTTAGTAGTAATTTTAGTTGTAATTTAAGTCAGTAAAATATAATCATGTATATATGCAACACTGCAGCGACCCTGACGCCGAACCCGTAAAGGCCGACACAATGACCTGAGTAGTCATTTAAGTCAGTAAAATATAATCCTTAATATTTGCATCACTGCAGTGACCCTGACACCGAACCCGTAAAGGCCTACACAAAAACTGTCGTAGTCAATCAAGTAGTCATTTAAGTCAGTTATATATAATCCTGATAATATGCAACACTGCAGCGACCCTGCCGCCGAACCCGTAAAGGCCGACACAATGACCTTAGTAGTAATTTTAGTCAGTTATATATAATCCTGAATATATGCAACACTGCAGCGACCCTGACACCGAACCCGTAAAGGCTGACACAAAAACCTTAGTAGTCATTTAAGTTGAAATTTAAGTCAGTTATACATAATCCTGAAAATATGCAACACGGTAACGACCCTGACACCGAACCCGTAAGGAGACGCAAAGACCTTAGTAGTCATTTAAGTTGTAATTTAATTCAGTTAAATATAATCCTGAATATATACAACACAGCAGTGACCTTGCCACCGAACCCGTAAGGACCAACACAAGAACCTTAGAAGTCATTTTAGTTGTAATTTAAGTCAGTTATATATAATCCTGAATATATACAACACTGCAGCGACCCTGACACCGAACCCATGAAAACCGACACAAGGACCTTAGTAGTCATTTTAGTTGGCATTTGAGTCAATTATATATAATTCAGAATATATGCAACATTGCAGCGACCCTGCCGCCAAACCCGTAAAGACCGACACAAGGACCTTAGTAGTCATTTAAGTTGAAATTTAAGTCAGTTAAATATAATCCTGAATATATGCAGCACTGCAGCGACCCTGACACTGAACCCGTAAAGGCCGACACAAAAACCTTAGTAGTCATTTAAGTTGTAATTTAAGTCAGTTATATATAATCCTGTACATATTCAACATTGCAGCGATCCTGCCGCCAAACCCGTAAAGACCGACACAAGGACCTTAGTAGTCATTTTTGTCAATTATATATAATGCTGAATATATGCAACACTGCAGCGACCCTGCCACCCAACCCGTAAAGACCGACACAAGGACCTTAGTAGTCATTTTATTCAGTTATATATAATCCCGAATATATGCAACATTGTAGCGAACCTGCCGCCAAACCCGTAAAGACCGACACAAGAACCTTAGTAGTCATTTAAGTTGAAATTTAAGTCAGTTATACATAATCCTGAATATATTCAACAGTGCAGCAAACCTGCCAACGAACCAGTAAAGACCAACAAAAGGACCTTAGTAGTAATTTAAGTTGTAATTTAAGTCAGTCATATATAATGCTGTACATATGCAACATTGTAGCTGCACTGCAACCCAACCCTTAAAGAACGACATAAGGACACTAGTAATAATTTATGTTTAAATTTAAGTCAGTCAAATATAATCGTGAATATATGCAACACTGCAGTGGCCCTGAACCCAAACCCGTATAGTCCGAAACAACGACCTTACTAATCATTTAAGTTGACTTTTGAGTAAGTTATATATAATCTTGAATATATGAAACACTGCAGCGACCCTGTCGTCGAACCCGTAAAGACCGACACAAGTACCTTAGTAGTCATTTGAGTCAGTTATATATAATCCTGAATATATGCAACATGGCAGCGACCCTGCCTCTGAACCCGTAAGGACCGACGCAAAGAGCTTAGTAGTCATTTAAGTTGAAATTTAATTCAGTTAAACATAATCCTGTACATATTCAACATTGCAGCGACCCTGACACCGAACCCGTAAAGACCGACACAAGGACCTTAGTAGTCATTTAAGTTGTAATTTAAGTCAGTTATATATAATGCTGAATATATGCAACACTGCAGCGACCCTGACACCGAACCCGTAAAGACTGAAACAAGGACCCTAGTAATCATTTAAGTTGTAATTTAAGTCAGTTATATATAATCATGAATATATGCAAGACTGCAGCGACCCTGACACCGAACCCGTAAAGGCCGACACAAAAACCTTAGTAGTCATTTAAGTTGTAATTTAAGTCAGTTATATATAATCCTGTATATATTCAACATTGCAGCGACAGTAGAAAGGCCCCTATTGATCCCACGATTCACCCCTGCTGCCACCTACAACTTTTTTACATAATTTATGCATGTTTTTATGGTTTAGTCAGTAAGAATGAAAAAAAAGGATTTTTCTCACTTGGAAAAACAGGATTTTTCTCACTTTTATGGATGTTTCTTGGACGGTTATGAGTATTTGTCAATTTATTTGATGTTTTTCTCGGATGTCACCATCAATTTATGTCTGTTTTATGGTTTTTGTCAGTGAGAATGAAAAAACAGGATTTTTCTCACTTTTATGGATGTTTCTTGGACATTCCGAGGTCGATTTATTTGTCGTTGTTGTTTGGCCAAGTGCACGCTAGAGGGGAATGTTAAGATCCAGGAATATGAAACAGTATTTGTTGTTGTTGTTTGGCCAAGTTCACGCTAGGGGCGAATGTTAAGATCCAGGAATAGGAAACAGTATTTGTTGTTGTTGTTTGGCCAAGTGCACGCTAGGGGCGAATGTTAAGATCCAGGAATAGGAAACAGTATTTGTTGTTGTTGTTTGGCCAAGTGCACGCTAGGGGCGAATGTTAAGATCCAGGAATAGGAAACAGGATCACGTGTCTCCTTCTTAACCAATCAGCAAGTCGGTTACATCTTCTTCTAGACCAATCAGAGGCTCGCTTACATATGGTTATCCCCGTTACATAAAAATTCACCCTTGAGATTTCGTATATAACGGACATGCATTGTGATTAAATTATCAGAAAGTATTGTGACACAATGGATAGAACACTTGAAATTATTGATGAGCTTGAAGCATTGGTAGCCTCAATTTGCCAGGTAAGTTCTGTTTTAGTGCATTTTCATTTTTTATTTTCAAAATAAAATTATTGTCCTTGGTCACCCTTCAGTATATTTAGGTAAGTCCCCCCTCCCCCTCCCACTATAATACAAACTCCTCCACCATGCTATCTTTATACTCGCTAGAAAACATAAAATATGTTCTTTTTACCACCTAAACCCCCCCCCCCCGCTCTGTTTATGACTGTAATTCTTTCATTGGAAATAATTCTATTTCTCTCACCCGTCTGCATTTTCAATGTACCTTTCTGTATCCTAGCAAAAGTGACAACTAACATCCGTCGCTCTGTTGTTATTAAGCCGCTCTGTTTTGACATAAAGCTCCTCGCAAGCTTATAATTAGTTTTGGCATCCCTTTTCCTGTGTGTTTACGATGGCGGCCTAACCAAAGAGATTGTTTTTCTCCGTCAAATTAAAAACAGTTTCACGAAGAAAGATATTACTGTTAATTAAGCTAGGCCTATGCAACCTGTGTTTGGAGGAGTGAAACGAGTTATTTCCCAAAAATAATTGCTAACAATATTTTTTAGGACATTGCTGAAAAGGGGGGGAGGGAACAATAATTTTCTATTTTAAAAGCCTATAGACGGGAAACATTTAAAAAAATTACTTAGCAAGGTAAAAATATGAGCATTTCTCGAATATTTTACCTTTTGCTTTGCTTTTTGCTTAGGGAGAGGATATTTTCGAGGGATAAATGCTTTCTAGAAAAAATTATGGGGAGTACTAATTTTCCTTCTGTTAAAAAGGGGGAAATTATTTTGATACTAATTTTTTTCTCTTCTTTTTTAAGGATGATTCCGACAAATGCCCGCCACCTCCCACTAAAAGAGCTAGGGTCCAAGATAAAACCCCTACGAAGACGACAGTAACCCAATATGGCCGTTGGCCGAAACCCTCCAGCTCCGCGCTTCCTGCTCAAGTTTCATCTGCGCACCCAATAACACAGCCAGGCCGAAAACCAAAAAGAGAGTGGATGACTGCTTTCAATGCCGAAGAACCGCCTATACAAGATTTTGAGCTTGCCCTCCAACATGCGTTACCTGAGTTTTCAAGACCTGTCCCGTCTACTCAAGGTCAGGAAGTAAAGCATGCTTCGCCTGGGCCTTCGGACACTCGAATACAAACGGAATTTGCAAATGTGAGCATTTTTTCTTACCTATCTTATAGAAATATCTAAAAACAAAACTATTTTTCAACCTATTATAAACTTGTCTCAGAGATATTAAAATATTAACCCACCCCCCGCCCCCCCCAACCATTGTTTTAAATTTCTCTGCTCCCCCTCCCTGAGAGATATCTAGATATATATTATTTTTTTTTGCTTTGTTAAACCACTCTTTTTTTTCTTTCCTATTTTCTCTGTTCCCCCCACTATAGGCCATAAACTGTTGCTATCTCTCATAATAATATTTTTTAGCTAATTTCTAGTCAATTACTGTTAGAGAACCTTTTTATCTCAAAATGCTGTTTTTTTCACTAGAATATTATAGTTTTAAGGATTGCCTTCCAACAATCGATTCATTTCATCGCGCAGTAAAAGTGTGTGCTGCAGATATTAAAGGACATTGTTCCCCCCCCCGTTTAAATCAGGTCAATTATCGTATACATTCAGTCTGCTGAATTCTCGTAGTGAAGTCGAAAAGTTCTAGCTATATTCTGATCATATTTCCTCATAGAAAACTCCTAGTACGTTATGAACTGCTTATATTTAAACACAATTTTCTATGAGGAGGCTAACAAGTAATGACCACGGTTTTTTTTCAAAGCTGATTAGTTTCTAACTTTTCTTCCATCTTTTCGCTTTTCGCTTTTTTTTTCAACACTGTAAAATTATTTCATATATTTTAAAAGATGTTTTCCCTCCCCACTCAATTTGAGTTGGACAGAGATTATAGCATTGCAATCTCTTACACATAGGCAGTGTTCTAATTTGCGTAATATTGTCTAGATCAACTTTCGCTGCCTTACAACTTGCCAAGATTTTGGACGAGAGACATTCAAACGAGAGTTAACGGTTTCCCTTTTAATTGTATTTTCCCAGAGAATACGCTTGGAAACAGAACAGACGAGTTGTACAATAATTGCGAGCTCAGTTGGAGTTCACCGAACCTGTACGGGAAGTAGAGAAACGACTTATTTCCAAATTTTTATGCCGCCTAACAATACGGTTTTTTAGGACATTATGTAAAAAGGGGGGGGGGCTATGCCTCAATTCTATCACCATCATTGTAAAGTGAAAAGAAAATGCTTCTTCACCATTGGAAAAGTATGGGGCCGGGAATTTCTAAGAAAAAGATAGCTTTTTGCGCCGCGGGACCCGGGAAGCGCTGTGGGGCCCGGGAAGCGCCACTGGAAGCGCCGCAGGAAGCGCCGCGATGGCCGTCTCCGGGGGGGAGTAATATATATTGGAAATTTAGGGGGGGAGTTTGAACAAAATCAAATTGTCTTCTATGTAAAGCGGCGTTTTATATTTTCGTTAAGTTGGATTCTGCTTTCAGTTGGATAGTCCGATTGACTGCGCTGTATATGCTACTGCTATTAAGCGCATTTTAAATTATAATCCAATTTAAAAAAAAACAGTAGGGATGATTTGAACACTTTGAAAATAAGCTATTTTTCATTTATAGGATGCATTGGTCCAATATTCGCCATCATTATCATCATCCTGCTCGTCAGTTGGAGAAGGAGAGGAGCTCTCCAACAATTCAACATGGGACGATAACATTTTACCTGACAGTCAAATACCGTTTAATATTAATGAGTTTTTCACTGATTATTTTAATTTAGTTTATAGTGCAAATCAGCAGGGAGACTTCAGTCCAAACACCTTACAAGTTTTGGATGATTTTACCTGGGATGTAGCAGGGAATCCTTCTCCTCCTCTAGCCCCCGATAACCTACTTCCACTTCTATGAAGTGGATTCCCATACCCCAAATATTGAACAAAGTGGGGGAGGGGGTGTTGATAATATACAAGAGGGGGGGGGGTAATGTCAAATTTACAAATTTTCCCGAATTTCAATTAACAAATACAATTTTAAATGCAATAGTTGTATACACTGCGACTTTTGGTGACCCATTTAATTCGTTGTTGTGTGGTAATTTTGTGTTTGACCCCGTAGAAATTGTGCATGACTATGTAGATAGAATTCTTGCACTGCTGGAGAACCAAATTCAATTGTGGGGAGGGGTGAGGGATTCAATTAAGGTTTCAATTGTTTTAAAGGTGCTCTATTTAAACGAGGGGAAAAGTAAAGTTTACCATCATTATATACACTCCGAGATGCGTTTGATCTATCCAAATTTAGAGAATTTTGAGGGTGTTTTTTCCGAGTGGGTAGGTCATATTATTAAGCATCTTGAGAATTACAATGAAAATGGGAGCGGCTCTGTAGTTCTTTATGTTGAAAATTTAAGCGTTAATATCTGTAAATTTAAGAAAGATTTTATTTTAAGAGGGGGGGCACGTGGGGGGTATGACAGGGATACAGTTTCAAAATATAATCCAGATTTTGTAGGTTGTCGTGGTGTCCAGCAGATTTATTTTGAAACAGGTCAAAAATTTTTGAAGTTCGCTTTCCTCATATCAGCATTTCAGCCTCTAGCAGATGAAACAACCAAGACGAATTTAAACCACTGGGCTGTATAGGGGAAGGAAGGGTGGGGTCTATTTTCTCCAATACAGATGTCACTTGTATAGAAGGAAAATACCTAGTAACACTAAGATCCATTGATAATTTTGAAAGGGCAAATGCCCATTTAAATATCGGCGTTACTGTGGTTCAGAATGAAACTGAATTCGAAGATGGTGTTCGTTCAAAAAAGAAGGGGGTGGTTTTCCCAGTAAGGGCCCGTCAATTGATTTGGTTAAACACTGGGTTTGGTTGTTGTACACACCATCATCTAGTGACCTTGCCAATTCAATTAGCCATTTTAATCCAATCACAGACATCAGTAGAGTTCTGGGGGGTGGTAGGGATCTAGGGATACGTTTCTACTGTCCAAAATGCCTGTTACGATTCCGTAGCGATTTAAAACTTCGGGATCATATGAAGCACTGTAGACGGCATGGCTACCAGACAGTGGAAACGGTTTCAGGCGATAGGGTCATTTTACGTTTTGAAAATTTTCAAAACACCCTCCTCCAGTGCAACAAAATATCGTTGGATTGTGAGGCTAAGCTGGTGGAAGTGAACGATCCTCGATTTTCAATCCGAATCAAAGAACATCAAGCTATTGCAGTGTCCTATGCCCATGCCAAAAGAGACAATTCTAACACAATGCGGTTGTTAGTAATAGTAGAAACATTGGATGAGAGAGAGTTCATGATCAAGGCACTGACGAAATTAATTGGCACAGCTAATGGCGCTATTTCTCGTTTGAGAAATATCCATTATCCTATGGTGTTGTCTGCAGAGGATCGTCTCGCGATTAAAAATCAAAAAATATGTTGGGTTTGTAAGGGGTAGTTTGTAGAGGGGGATAAGGGGACTAAAGGGAAAAGAGGGGGGAGGGGGAAAGTCAGAGACCATAATCACTTGGGGCAGGAAATATCTTCTGGGGGTAGTAATCTTAGAGGGGTAGCGCATCAATCGTATAACTTAAATGTTAGCCAGCAGTTTTTATCCCAGTTTTTATTCACAATTCAAATTATGATTTAAAATTTATTTTACCGGCACTGGCACGTATGCACAGGGAGGGAGGGGGAGTAGACAGTCCTTGGGTAAACAGTTCATTTACCTATAACATTATTCCCAAATCGGCCGAGAAGCTGTTGCTTCTCGAGCTGAAATGACAGGTAGTAAATAATGGGCATACGTGTTGGAATAAAATCAGATTTTTAGATTCCTTTAGTTTTTTTCCCAAGGCATTGAGTCAATTGATTCAAGTGCAGAAAAGCGACAATTTTGATAGCTTTCCTTTGCTTAAACAGCACTTTCCAGACAGTGAAATGTATGACCTATTGACCTGCAAAGGCGTATACACATATGACTATTACTGTTCTGGCGCTCGCTTAAGCGAGGTGAAACTACCTCCAATTGAAGCTTTTTAAAATTCACTCACCAGTAGTGAATGCACAGCCGAGGACTATGAGTTTGCCAAGACGGTGTGGGCTAAGGGGAATTGTAAAAACGTGTGGGATTATTGTAGACTGTACTTTGCCAGTGACGTTTTAGCTCTGTTGGACATAGTCTGCAAGAACACAGACCAAATCTATTCAGAGTTCGGGTTAGATATAGGATATTATTTTTCCACACCACATTTGGTGATGGATTTGATTTTAAAAATTAGTAGGGAGGAAATAGGCCTAATCAACGATGTAGATCAACACCTTTTTGTAGAGCGCTCAATGAGGGGTGGGTATGTTTTTCATGGGGACCGCGTCTTGTCAACCGATCCGAGCGGACAAAACAGCACCGGTGCAAAGTCAAATGCAGTTTTCTTGGACATGAACTCATTGTACCCCTCGGCAATGTCTCACTACTCTTTGCCGTGTGGGAACTATCAATGGCTTGAGAATCCTTGTGAGTTCCCCGACATTACCACCGTCGAGGACAATGAGTTGCAAGGATGGTTCTTTGAAATTGACGGGCACATTCCACTGGCGCTTCACGACTCAGTCAGAGATTTGATTTTTCCCCGTATTAATTGGTCCGTGAGCAGGGGCTCACTGATCCCCTACAATCGATCATTGGCCAAGGATATGTGGATGCACTGGACCCCCTCTAAGCAAAAACTGATTGCTGATTTGGACCCTAAAGAGAATATCGTTGTTCACAATGTGCTTTTGCACTGGATGGTGAACAATGGTTTCAAGATCACCAAAATACATAGGGTCCTGCAATTCAATCAGCGACCATACTTGAAAACGTTTATCGACACTTTTGTTGATAAACTCTCTAGGGCAAACTCCAGAGTAGAGAAGGAAATACACAAACTCATTCTAAATTCAGCGTTTGGCAAAATGTGTGAAAGCGTACGTAACAGATCTCACTATGATGTCGTGACTGACCCTCTAGAGTGTGCACGAATTATTGCCGATCCCAATTTTACATCGTTAACGAGCATAGAGGCTGGCATGGTTCTTCTACATTGGCGAAAGAGAAATGTGGTACTGAACAAGAATATAGCAGGAGGTAGTTCAGTACTTGAAATTTCCAAAAAAGCTCATGTTGTCGTTTTTTACAATGTGTGCAAGGTGCAATGGCCACGGGAGGGGGAGGTTCAAGTTTACTATGGGGATACAGATTCTCTGCTGTTAAAGGTAAAAACTGAGGATTTATTGGGTGATTTTGAGAAGGGGAATGATGTCAGCTCGCGGATGGATTTCACAAACTGGAATCCGTCCCTCTACCCCGAGTTGGTGAAACGTCAAGCCCCCAACCAACTATTAATGTTAAAATCAGAGACGAGGAGTGATTTGATATCTAGGGGGGTGTTCCCCGGTCCTAAAGTTTATTGCGTTGAAGCTCATAGTGGGGATGAAAAGCAGGCGTGTAAAGAAGTACACACTTTGTAAAGAGTAGTTTCAACATGAGCGTGTACAGAGACTGTGTAGAAAGTAGCCTATTGCCAAGAGCACAAGTGCTTGCAATTCGGTCTCTGCAAAATAGAAATTATACTGTAAGAGTGGAAAAAAATGCAATGTCGTGTATATCCGACAAAGTCTATGTGCTCGAGAATGGTGTAAGTGTCCTGCCTCATGGCAACTACCGTATTTCAGACCGAGTTGAACGCATAGACTATCGCAATCAACTTGGTCTGGATAAATTAACCTAACCAACTAACCCAACCACTAACCACCACCAACCTTTCATAAATTAACTAACCATCCAACCCGTTCATAAATTAACTAACCTCATCTAACCCGTTCACCACTAACCCAACCTAACCTGCAGCAGCAGCAGCAGTGATGACAACTATTGTATACAGTTTTTTTCCCCCGCGGCCCCCGGGGGTGGGGGTTGGGCTTCCCGTGGCCGGCCCCGGGGGGTGGTGGGTCTCGCCCAGGGCCATCCTTCGGCCCCACAACCCTGGGGGGGGACCTTTTAAATTCATAATGTTCAACTGTGCTATCAATTTTTTTTTGTTTCATGTGTTTTTTCTACTGTTTTCAAGTGTTGTTGTTGTTGTTGTACAGAAAAGTGTGCTACTCTATGCTACCGTGTACATAAAGTGTTCTTGTTGGACAAAAAGTGTTTTTTAAAGACAATAAGTGTTGTTGTTCTTGCTCTTGTTTGTGTTCATGTATAAAAGTTTTGTTTTTTATGTTGTACATAAAGTGTCATTTTTATGTTGTTGTCAGGTGGTTCATGTTGAACAAATAGATTTTTCATGTTGCAAATCTGAATGACCATGAAATAATGTTTTTGTCAGGTTCTTGTTGTACATAAAGTGTCATTCTTATGTTGTTGTCAGGTTGTTCATTTTGAACAAATAGAGTTTTCATGTTGCAAATAAATGACCATGAAATAATGTTGTTTTTGTCAACTGTTCTTGTTGAACCGATAAAGTGTCATTTTTTTTGTTGTTGTTGTTGTTCATGTTGAACAAATAGAGTTTTCATGTTGCCGAAATATAAGACCATGAAATATTGTTTTGTTTTTTTTTGTTCTTATTAACGTAGATAGATCAGTGGGAAAATTACTACTACTACTTATTTACTGGACACGTATGATTTAAAGGTAGTTATAGTCCGACTGTTGTCAACAACAGCAGCAGCAGCAGCATGTATCAATTTAAAACACCCTTCAGATCGTTTCTGTGTGGTCCCTCAATGTCGGGGAAAACAACATTTTTAGCTAAAATAATTCAAAATTGTCAGAAAATGTTTGTGGAAAAGCCGAAAAAAAATCTACTATTGCTATAGTATTTGGCGATAGTCCTATGATCAAATAAAAGCTATTGCCACAACCATACCAACACAATTCATACGGGGACTTGATGCTTTCAATAGTATTGAACCGAACTCGTGGCTGATTATTGATGATTTGGCTGAATCCATTGAACAGTTTTCACAGGAAATGCTACAACTGTTCAGTGTTCGCTCCCACCATGAACACATTTCCATAACCCTAGTTCTACACAATCTGTTTCATCAGAGCAAATGTATGCGAACCCTTGCTTTGAATTGCACCATCTATATTATCTATCGAGTTGTTCGTGATTCTAGCTCGCTAATAACTCTCAATAAACAGATATACCCCAGCGTCCCTAAATGTCTGCTGTCAGCGTGCACTCAGGCGACTAATAAGCCCTGCGGTTACATTTTACTGGATGTTAATCAGAGCACGCCCGAGCATCCACGTGTAGTCATAGACAATTTCAACAAAGAAATCACAGTATATCTTCCGGTGAACAGTAGAAAAGGCTATTAGTTGGCGTTATGACACTGAAGAAACTACACGAACAACGGCATTTATTTTCCGTTTTAAGCACTTCAAAACCTCCACTCAGGAAGGCCATACTCAAACATGGTGTTGACAATGATTTCATTAATGTAATATCTGAACTTTGTTTAAATTTAACCGAGGGCAATGTTCAACTATCAGAAGGTGTTAGACAACAGAAAAAGCAACATAGTTCCACTGTCTGCATCTTAGATTGTAAAAACAAGGGAAAAATTTTTTAAAGAAAACGTCTCCTTCAAGCAGGCGGTAGCATTTTCACGCTTTTACTGCCAATAATTGCAGGACGTGCAAACAGTTTTCTCTAGAGAGAGAGAATAGCAAAACCCTATGAATTGACACCATTTGAATTTATACTCCCGCCCGTTAAATGTTTTGAAGACAATCTAAGCAAATTCATTAATGATGAGAATATTTCCGATTACGAAAAACTTCTTTTACTTCAAGATGCATTGCGACGTGTGGACAAACATAAACCTTATCGTGAGAGACCCACCGTGGCCGCTGTTACAGATCCCTCCAAACAGGAAACATCTCCTCAATATTCTGCAGCAGCAGCAGTGCAATCAAAGGAGAAGGACTTGTATTCATTTTTATTGATAATTAGGAACCTATTGCCACTGACTTATCGAGAACAGAGTAAAGAGTATTATCATATCTCATGTTGGAAACTGGTGATGATCATCATCAAGTTCAAGTCGACAGCAAAGGGAAACGAATTATAATTCAGGGAAAAAGTTCTAATCTAGTTGATTTAATTTGTGATATTGTGACGAATCGTAAAGGATTTTATCATTTGACAATAATCTATACACCTTTCTAAGTGTATCAAACTTCCCCAAAAAGTCTTATTGGCAATAAGCAAATTCTAAAGAAACTAAGAGAATATAGTCCTCCAACAATGCCAACACCAACACCATTTAAAAAAGAAGAAGATTCAATATTTGATAATAATATCAGCAGCAGCAGCAGCAGCACCACTGATTTTGTAACACCTGTGGCTGCTAGTCAAAAGCGAAAACGAATTGATTCACCCTCCAGTGTGCAAAAGGGGAGTGGACATTACACTACGTGTTTACGTTCAAAATGGATGAAGTTCTGAAAGGTGTCTATGAAAATATTGGTGAAGCAGGAAGTTTAAGTTCTCCCAAAACGCTTTCTAAAGTTGTCTCTGACAGCACATTGAAAAAAGCAAAAGAGTATCTAGAGAATTAACCGAGTTACACACTGCACCGGAATCACAGCCTTCGAGGCAAACAATATCGACAAACTAAAGCCTTTTTCCCTCTGCATATAGTGCAAACGGATCTTTTAACTTTAGACGCAATTCAAAGGCGTCACAATGCACCCTACAAATATATTCTGGTGGCAATCGGTGTCTTTAGTCGCTATGCCTATGCCATTCCATTACGGTCAAAGAGAGGTGTTGAAGTTGCTCGGGCCATTGAAAGTATTCTTGAACAGGATTGCTATAGAAAATTCAATCGGATCGTGGTAGTGAATTTGTTAGTCCCCATGTGCATAAGGTTCTATTGAAATATAATACATCACTTTATCATAGTCACAGCCCGATAAAGGCTACATTGGCTGAACGATTGATAAGAACGATTCGTCTACTAATTTCAAGATATTTTAATTTGAAAAATACATCGGCTTTTATTCATGATTTAGATAAAATCATGCAGATATATAACCATCGACCTCATAGATCTTGGTCTAACTCAAACCCTCGGGAAGTTCATTACAGTTAAAATAAATTTGATGCTTTTATAAAGCAATATTCCAATGGTGGAAAAGAAAACAAAATGTGAAGAAGAAATTCAATGTTGGTGGTACTGTTCGAATTAATAGAACCACCAATATTTTTGAAAAGGGGTATTATTTATGGAGCACCGAACTTTTTAAAGTGTCCAAAATCCTGGACACCAAACCCTCGGCGGTTTTTATGAATATGAACTTCAAAAAGTTAGAAACACTAGTGAAATTTATCAAATTGAAAAGATATTAAAGAGTCGTACTCGTAGGGGTAAGAGACAGTTGCTTGTTTGCTGGCTAGGATACAACTCAGATTTTGATTCTTGGGTCAGTGCTGAAGATATTAACAATGCCCAATGATTTCTATGTGACTTTCATGTCCAGTGTTTCCGATCCTCTATGAAATGACCTGAATAGAACAAGTGATTTTTGGACGAAACTCTCCCCCACCATCAAATTCGACGACAATGGAAAGTATGAAGTGGCTCTTGTCAACTGTATTCTCAAAAATACCTACGACATCCTGAAAAAAGATCGTGAATATGAAATAAAAATTAGACCCCATGATTGGCCACTCATTAGCGATCAACATGATGATTGGCCACTCGTTAATGATTGAGAAAAAATTGAAAAGATCAATTCATTTGAATATCCATTTGTTGTATTACCATACGAGGAGCTCAGCGGCATGAATGATTTATGTCGTACTATCAAAAAAAGAATTTCTGCTCGTAAAAAAGGAGCCTTTCATTTCAACTATTCAAAGGAGGAGGGCAAGATCTACATTAGTTCACCTATTGACAATGAAAAGGTTATTCTCAATGATAACCTAAATGATGTTCTCGGCTTTAAGCTAAATATAATCAATGTCAAAAGAGCTGGAAACACAAATTTCATTTTTGCTGACTACCTACCTGCCTACTCCACGGACACCTGTATATTTCTCTACGCCTAATTTCTGGAAACATCAAGTTTAGATAATTGAAATTTCCCCCTCCTACGAGCTCTGGAAAAAAAAACCAATCAAGAGTATTAATTGCTACAATATAAAGTGTTTTAAATATAGTCCCTTAATCACTTCCTAGTTGTAACCCTTTCTCTTAGCACTACGAACTGAATTGGGTGATTCAATACCAATTTCAAAAGGCTTGGCTGTAATTACATGCCATTTTCGTCCCATCGTTCAACAACAAGATGTCTAATAAAAAAGTAGTATTCACTTGTCCTGATATTGACTGCTATGTTAATACTCTTGGTCCAAGACAACAAGGCAATGGAATGGACTATTACAAGGGCCGCTTGTCAATGTCTGGCTATGGTCTTAGCAGTTGGTTTGCTAAGCTCTTTCGCTCTTCACTACCACTGGCTAGAAAATATCTTGTACCGGCTGTGACAGATTTTGCATCCTCTACACTATACGATTGGGGCTCTGGCAAGGATTTTAAAAAAAAGTGCTACTGAAAATCTTAGGTCCAGTGCGTGAACCCTTGATGAGAGATTTAGACAAAATCGTAAAGTTTTAAAACGCTCAAGACAAAATGCATAACTCATCAGTCTCTACTCAGGTTGGAAATGAGAGACATCCTCCCTCCTGCCAAAGGAAAGCAGGAAAAAGTGGACACTTAGTGTAACCAGAAGAGGAAGCCCCAGGAAGAGAATTGTTAGATCGAAACTAGATTTCTTCTCTTAAGATGTCCTACCTACCGCATAAGGATTCTCAACCATCAATCACCGCCTCATTGAATCTATTCAATGCTGAAAATTTCGATGTGAGTGTCAAGCATGGATACTATGAACAATTTTATCCTCAACAACCCCTCTTGGATAATATCCACTTTCAAATTTATTCAAATGAAGTTTAATTTAAGGAAACTTCTTCGACATTTATAGATTAGCAAATAAAATTCTAAAGATTTGATTATAAAATATCATAATGAACTTATTGGATATCTTTTGAAAACTGTGCACAAAATATTCTAATTCGTTAACTTACTATCTACATCAACGTCATATCTTAGAGTATAAGCTCCGATCTCTCAAATTATACTAATAGTATGCAATTCATACTGGTGACACCCAAGTCAAACAAGGAATTGAGAGGCACCTCCAATGGATATGAATATATTACTGATACTGATAGTACAGATGCACTTAAAAATGCTACAACTAGTGAATTACATCTAGTTGGAAAAATATATCATGAAATATTTAATATACCCCAATGGCTGCCGCCAAATGTTAAAGTGGATATAAAACTGACGCTTGCACCATCCAATTTCATATTGAGAAAAGAACTTGCTGCCAATCCTGATGTCTCTCCCTCACCTCGGCAAAACTTCATGTACGCAAACAACAGGTCATGAGTTCTGTTGCTTTGGCAGTGGAAAAAATGACAGTCAGTGGAAGTGATATCAAAATAACTGTTCCCCATACGATCACCATTCAACGTCATATTACCTTGGGCTCACGCACCTTCACCGATTCATCCTTTATCAGTGACGAAATTCCGTCAAAATTGACTTGGGCCTTTGTAAAAAGTACTAGTGAAATAGGATCGTGGACTGGATACCCACATAAATTCGAGATGTTTAGACTTTCATCTCTTGTGTGCAAAGTAAACGGCATCCCACTCTACAATCTATCTTTAGATAAATCCTATAGAACATTGTATGAGTTGACCATGAAAACCCTAGATCATGATTCGCTACTATTCGAAAAGGGTATAACCGAAGATATGTTTGCTAAAACACATGGTATCATTGTATTGGATTTGTCTGGCACACAGGATATGAGTATAGTACATACGGGGAGTGTGCGTTTAGAGTGTACATTTGCCGATCCATTGACTGAGAGTATTGCACTAATCTCACTAAATCAATATGAAACTTATTGGGAAATCACTCCCGAAGGCAGTGTTCTACTAGACTTGGCACCATGAACACCAGTCAAATAATCAATATATTTAATATGGACCCCTACATGTCCAAATACGGATCCTATTGTCTGCCCTCGGACTTTTTTGGAAAAATTCAAATTGTCAACAATACCTCAATTATTGTAAATAGCAGTCTATCGACTGGGCTGACAGGTTATTGGTTTTGCATCTTTCAAAAAATGAAGACGATTGAATTTTTGTATTCTCTTGGCCTACCCTATACATTTTACACATCCCACATCAGCAACTATATTGAGAGCAGTGGGAAAACTATTATTCAAAATTGGAACAGAGTGCAGGATCTAACGACTAAAAGCTGTGGCTTCCATGCACTACTATATTTTGTGTTCCAATGTCGCGGCTATACTTACAAGCAGTTTCTCCACATTTATGATGACAATCCACGTCTGATCGACTTTCTAATGGAAAATAGCCTCTCAGACCTATATAGTATTGATTTCAGTGCCCTAAGAGTAAAGTGCTTAAAAAATGTTTGTGAATTTGTTTATTAATAAAATGCATATATATATATATATATATATATATATATATATATATATATATATATATATATATATATATATATATATATACAACAATGTCTTTAAATCTTCACTTTAGATTTCTTCGTGTTCGGTGTATAGGCAACTGTCGTGAACCACTAATGCTAGTAAATTATTTGGATTCACTGTATATTGATCTTGATTGACTGTAAAGTTAGGATCAAATTTTCTACAGTACAATGTAACTTCACTCTTGTCATGTCTCTTTGTATAGTCAATGATACTATCTGAATTCATATTATGAAATTCACGAGTTTCAATCTGTCTATTTGAAGCAATATAACATACAGTGTTTTCAAATGGTGAGTCACATTCGGTAACTGCCAAATAAAAATCACTTGTTTTATTGTCATAATTGACAGTATCGTCACAACAATGCCGTAGAAACAAAATTGTCTTGTTATCCCAACAGTTGAATCCTAGACCTGACTCCTCTTCCAAGAATAATTTAAATCCACGACGATACCAATCTCGTAGAATCAAACTAAAATCACGTTTGGGATTCTTTCCAATCATAGCAGGGTAAGTATTCTCCCACTGATCACATTTATCATAGTGACAATTGGAGCACAGGTGCCCTCTAGGGTGAGAGTCACACACCTCTTCAAGACATGAATTACATCTTTTAATTTGTGCTGCATAGTCTCTATGTAATTTACAAGGATTACACAATTTACACTTTTCACTATAGTCATCAATAATTGTACAATTCTCACATTGAGTCCAACTGCCAAGAGTGTACATGCACAATGGACATGTATAGAACATTTTTGGTTTCCGATGTCAACTCTCTCTCACAGCTAAAACGAAACTGATCCTCGCAGTCGATAAATTCAGTGAGGGGAATGGGGAGAGGAGTAACTCTGTGACGTTACCTCTTTCGAATGGTGGAGCCATCTACATTGAATCCATTGGCAGTATTTTTAAAAGTATATCCACGATATGATTCTGCTTTGTTTCAATTAATATATCAATAGAATGAGTATAAGCATTTGAATCACATTTAAAAAGTTTCACAAAATAGTTCAATGAGGGACAATCAGTCCTCATTATATTGTCAAGTGTTCCCTGACGAGAGAATATCCTGCGTTGAAGAGATAACTCGAGAAAATCGTCATCCAAAATCAAATGTTTTTCCATAAACACTAGGTTCAAACTCATTCTCTGTTTCTAAAATTTATTCATTTCTCAATTCTTTCACTCTGACTGCTGACTCTAGAGTGACCATGAATCGTTAGGACTAACCTAACCTAACCTGCCCAGAAAAGAAAGGGAACGTTTTCGATTTCGAAACAATTTTTTTGTATAATTACAACAACAACAATAATACTAAGCATGTACAATTAGCAATAGAGTTTATTGTCTTCGATATGTTTCACTAATGCACTTAAAACACGTTGAAGTCTATTCACATGTGCTATATCAACTTTTGCAGCAAAACATAATTGATCCTCCATTTTAAATTTGCTCAAGGATATCACATATCTTGCATATACTGCATCCCATTCCAGACAAAGCCGTGATCCTGTCGTGATTTCCACCGCAATGTTTGGTGCTCTTGTATTATTACCATCAACTGCCCTATCAACTTCTAAGAGGGTAAACATTCCACTCGCCATCACAAATATATATCCAAATGAGTAAAGTCAAACTGTTCTCACTCCTTTGAATTCTATTCACAGACTAATAAAACTATGGCAAAAACTCTTTCGTTATATTCTCTGCAATCCTCCACCGCTAATATGTCAGCGAGTCTCTGATTGGTCTAGAAGAAGATGTAACCGACTCGCTGATTGGTTTAGAAGGAGACACGTGATCCTGTTTCCTATTCCTGGATCATAACATTCTCCCCTAGTGTGCAATTGGCCAAACAACAACAACAACACCAAATAAATCGACCTTGAAACATCCATCAAAGTGAGAAAAATCCTGTTTTTTCATTCTCACTGACAAAAACCATAAAACAGACATAAATTGATGTTGACATCCATCAATGTGAGAAAAATCCTGTTTTTTCATTCTCACTGACAAAAACCATAAAAACAGACATAAATTGATGTTGACATCCGAGAAAAACATTAAATAAATTGACCAACACTCATAACCGTCCAAGAAACATCCATCAATGTGAGAAAATTCCTGTTTTTTTTCAAATGAGAAAAATCCTGTTTTTTCATTCTCACTGAGAAAAACCATAAAAAAATGCATCAATTATGTAAAAAAAGTTGTAGGTGGCAGCAGGGGTGAATCGTGGGATCAATAGGGGCCTTTCTATTAGCGACCCTGCCACCGAACCCGTAAAGACCGACACAAGGACCTTAGTAGTCATTTAAGTTGTAATTTAAGTCAGTTATATATAATCCTGAATATATGCAACACTGCAGCAACCCTGCGACCGAACCCGTAAAGACCGACACAAGGACCTTAGTAGTCATTTAAGTTGTAATTTAAGTCAGTTATATATAATCCTGAATATATGCAACATTGCAGTGACCCTGCCACCTAACCCGTAAAGGCCGACACAAAAACATTAGTAGTCATTTAAGTTGTCATTTGAGTCAGTTAAATAGAATCCTGAATATATGCAACATTGCAGTGACCCTGCCACCTAACACATGATAACTGACACAATGACATTAGTTGTCATTTTTGTTGTAATTTAAGTCCATTAAATATAATTCAGAATATATACAACATTGCAACAAACCTGCCGCCAAACCCGTAAAGACCGACATAAGGACCTTAGTAGTCATTTAAGTTGTCATTTAAGTCAGTTATATATAATCCTGAATATATGCAACACTGCAGCGACCCTGCCACTGAACCCGTAAAGGCCGACGCAAAAACCTTAGTAGTCATTTAAGTTGTAATTTAAGTCAGTTATATATAATCCTGTTTATATTCAACACTGCAGCGACCCTGACACCGAACCCGTAAAGACCGACACAAGGACCTTACCAGTAATTTAAGTTGTCATTTAAGTCAGTTATACATAATCCTGAATATATGCAACACTGCAGCAACCCTGCCATTGAACCCGTAAAGACCGACACAAGTACCTTAGTAGTCATTTAAGTTGAAATTTAAGTCAGTTATACATAATCCTGAATATATGCAACACTGCAACAACCCTGCCACTGAACCCGTAAAGACCGACACAAGGACCTTAGTAGTCATTTAAGTTGAAATTTAAGTCAGTTATACATAATTGAGAATATATGCAACATTGTAACAAACCTGCCGATAAACCAGCACAGACCAACGCAAAAACCTTACTAGTAATTTAAGTTGACATTTGAGTCAGTTAAACATAATCCTGAATATATACAACACTGCAGCGGCCCTGACACCGAACCCGCAAAGACCAACACAAGGATCTTAGTAGTCATTTAAGTTGTCATTTGAGTCAGTTATATATAATCCTGAATATATGCAACACTGCAGTGACCCTGACACCGAACCCGTAAAGACCGACACAAGGACCTTAGTAGTAATTTAAGTTGTCATTTGAGTCCGTTATACGTAATCCTGAATATATGCAACACTTTAAAGACCTTGCCGTCGAACCCGTAAAGACCGACACAAGAACCTTAGAAGTCAAGTGGCGTAGTTAAACATCCGAAGAATATTTTATCAAAATCTAGGGGCTTGAATCTTAGGGATACGTGCCCTTCCAATTGACGCCAATAAGGAAAAGTAAATTGTAAGATTAATTCGTCATATGGATAAGCCTGAACCTCAGCTATTTAATCATAAGCCGAATTGTTGGCTTACGTTGAAATATTAAAACCGCAAGAATACAGAAAAAACATGGCAAAAACGTACGGAGCGAAAATAAACCTTAATTACGGACCTGTTTCAACTTTTTACCTGGAGAATTGTGGTTAAAGAAATCGACAGTTAGTATATGATTTCGTTTTAACTTTTCCTTTTCTAATGCCCTTGTTGACAATATTTTACGTTTTTCAGCGAGCATTGTTAACTATAGGTGACTTTAGGGGTTTTTCATTGAAAAAGGCCTTTTTGGATATTTTAATTGGAGAAAACAAAAAGATTACCCCCTCCCCCCTTATGTTTTGAAAATTTAGGGGGGACGCCATTGAGCGCCACTGGTTGACTATGGTAAGCCAGTTAGTTAAACATATAGTTAGAAGCTAAGCCAAAAACTTGAAAATTTTAATGGTTAGGTCGATTATTTTGTGTTTTCATAACTCAATAGTAAAAGTAAAAAGGTGTAACAGCCCATGTATGTATAAGATTGGTAGGTATGCTGTATGACTTTAAAATCTTGACAGCCCTAAGCTGTTTTGACACATCCTTCTGTCAAAAGTAATAAGCTGGTGATGTTTCTATTTTGACAGGGTTCTGTTTATAAGAGTTTGCGTACAGATGCAATTTTGCCCCTGTAGCGACCATGGCTATCCTGTTAAAAATAGAAATGAAGAACAAAACTTGTGAAGGGGCTTGACTAGCCGACTTCCGAGCGTTAACCGAAAAGAAACCATTTATCATGGTATTCCGGATCAAAACTGAACTAATAGTGATGAAAAGAAGAAATAAAGCTTATTAATAGAAATAAAAACATTAACAACAAACCTAAGGTTTATAAATTTGGATGAGTAAAAATCACCCTTTACAAATCCCTACTTAAAAAATCACTAACAGTCATCCTTCCCCTCCCCCGCCCACATAAAATGATCTTTTTGCACTTTTTATATAGCATGTAATTCCTTTTAGTTACAACAAACCTTTGAGTTTCATTGCTGATCAGCTAGGCTATGAAACAGACCGTGGTTACGATTTGTAAGTAAGGAGCGACCTCGCTCAATAGTAACTGAAACTCTAAAAGATGAGATATTGCTGCCAATAGATTTATCAAAAGAATTGTCTTATTATGCTGATTTCAAATATATAATTTTCATTAAGTTCAGTCTTACCCATCAAAGGTTACGAGCCTGAGAAAATTTGCTTGATTTTCGAAAAAAAGAGGGAACATCCCCTAAAAGTCATAGAATCTTAATGAAAATCATACCATCAGATTCAGCATACCAGAGAACTTTACTGTAGAGGTTTTAAGCTCCTATCTGCAAAAATGTGGAAATTCGTATTTTTGCCAGAAGAAAGATTACGGGCGCGTGTTTATTTAATTTTTTCCAGGGGTGATCATATCGACCCAGTGGTCCTAGAAAACCAGGAGAGGGCTCAGTCGAACGGAAATTAAAAGTTCTAATTCTTAAATGACCAAAAAGACTGGAGAACAACTAGGCTCTTTTTTTATCAAAATTTTAAGATAGCCATTTTGCTCAGAATATCTGAAAGGCCGAATAAGTATGCCTTTGGAGATATTATGACCCCCCACAGCCCTTTGGGATATGTCTCGAAGTTACAAAATTTGCCCATTGTTTACGAATAGTATTTGTTATTGGGAAGTATGTATACATTTTTCGGGTGGGGGGGGGGCAATTTTCTACTGGTTGGATTTTTCAAGGGATAATTATCTTTAGGGAGGGGAAATTTCAGGGCGTAAATTTTTCAGGGGAAATTTGTCAGAATTCCTATATGAAATTTTTCTTATGTCTTGCTTTCGCTTTGATAACTCAATTTTACGCACGGAGATGTTAAGGGAAATGGTCTGGGGGGAGTTTTAACCAGGATTGAATTGTCTAGAGACTGAATCCATTGGGAGGAGGAATTTTTCTAAGGAGGTGTGGCCAGATTTCCTGACATTGTTTAAAAAATAATCCGAAATTAAATATTAAAAAAAAAAGTTTTTTAAACCGAAAGTAAGGAGTAGAATTAAAACTTAAAACAAACAGAAACTATTGCGTATATGAGGAAGGCTGTTCCTCCTCAACACCTCGCTCTTTACGCGAAAGTTTGAATTCTGTCCCAATTCTTTAAGAACGACTCCTGAAACCCGATGGTTGTTTAATTAGAACAAAAAGAAGCTTTTTTAAAAGTACTAAAAAACTTTAGTTTAAAGAGTGAGGTGTTGAGGGGGAGCATTTTTCCTCGGGTACAGGGACGTAATTTCGTCAAAATACTGGGGGGGGGTAAATTTGGAGCAAATTTTCCCAAATCAAGTGAAAATGGCAGTAAAAACTGAAAAAATAAGCCGTTTGGTACCATAAGGACTATTTAGTACTTTAAAATTACTATAAAGGTACTTTATAGCACTATATAAAGGTAACTTATATAGTACTATAAAGGTAAATATTAATTAAAAAACTGATCCGTTTCTTTTGATGCTTGAATTATGCAGGTTTATCTAAGTTTTGACAACATTTTGGAGGAAACTAAATTTAAGCTGGAGGAAATTGGAGGAAACAAAATTTGCTATGGGGGGGACTGATGTCTTGGGGAGGGGGGAAACCAAGGTCTGGGAGGGGCAGTTGCTCCCCTGCCCCATAGCAAATTACGCCCCTGATCATATATGTAGTAATTTTCATTTGTCTAAAGTTTTAAGGTTGCTTCTTACTTTCAGTTGCAAAAAACTTGTTTGTTTTTTTATTTAATCAGAAGGAGAAAACACTGTCAAAATGTGAATCTTTATTTTCCGAAGCAAGATCCTTGTAGTCAAGCGACAGTAATCAACGGCCAAAGTGAAAGCCTCAAAAGTTATTACGTGTTTACTAGCTTCTCAAGGAACGGAACAAGCACAGTAATCCTGTGCTCACACTGAAATATGCAGGAATCACACTGATTTCGTTCTTCCTAGTTGTTAGATATGTTAAAAGGATTCAATCATAAACATATATACCTAGATTTGTATACAGATTATTGTATTCCTGATAATCAGCTAAAAAGGCTATTCAAACTAATTAGGTCTTAAGATTCTTGGGTTACTAATGTTGAATATTTTGTTATTTAAGATATTTAATCTTAGTTATGGGAATGAGCACTGTATCACCTGTGAGATATGTTTTGTGCATAGTGATTACCATATTCAATAGGTCACAAAATTCCCGATAGGCATTTTGGTACAAAAAAAACATCAAAATTTGTTTCTGTGCATTTTAATTACAATTTACGAGTCAGAAAAACATTTAGGGTTGCGGGTTCAAATCCCCTAACCTCCCTGGAATGTTCTCCCTGTGAGTGTGAGAACGATCATTTTATTCAAACTTTCGGTCGGCAAAAATAACCAGAGTCAGTTGCCTATCTGCCTCCAAATATTTATACTAGTCACGCCTTTGTTTGCGAGTATATATCAACAAAAGTAAAAAAAACATTATAATTTGTCCACTTTGTCAAAACAGAAATTGTATGAATTGGAATGTTATGGAATTTTGTAATTTCTTACCAGAAGAAAGTTTACGGAAGCGTGTTTTTTTTCGTTTTTTTTTTCTTCCGAGGGTTGATCGTACAAAACCAATTGTCCTAAGAGACCGGGAGAAGGATTACTCTAGCGGAAATTAAAAGCTCCATTGTCCTTCTTAAGTTACCAAAAAAATTGGATGGTATCTAGCCCCCCTCCCACGGCCCTTTTCTCTAAAAACTATCCAATCAAAATTTTGAAACAGCTATTCTGTCTAGCATAATTGAAAGATCAAATAACCATGCCTTTGGAGATGGCTTCTACCCCACATCCTTCCGGGAAAGGGCTGTAAGTCATACAATTTGTCCATTATTTACATATAGTATTTATCATTGGGAAGTAAACCAAAATTTTTGGGGAATTTTCCTAAGAAATAGTTAGAAGCGAAGCCAAAAACTTGCAAATTTTAATGGTTGGGTCGATTATTTTATGTTTTCATAACTCAATAGTAAAAATAAAAGGGTGTAACAGCCCCTGTATGTATAAGATTGGTACGTTTGCTGTATGACTTTAAAATCTTGACAGCCCTAAGCTGTTTTGACACATCCTTCTGTCAAAAGTAATAAGCTGGTGAGGTTTCTATTTTGACAGGGTTCTGTTTATAAAAGTGTGCGTGCAGATGCAATTTTGCCCCTGTAGTGACCATGGCTACCCTGTTAAAAATAGAAATGAAGAACAAAACTTGTGAAGGGGCTTGACTAGCCGACTTCCCACTGTTAAACCAAAAAAGAAACCATTTATCATGGTATTCTGGATCAAAACTATACTGCTAGTGATGAAAAGAAGATATAAAGATTATTAAAAGAAATAAACAACAAACCCAAAGTTTATAAATTTGGATGAGTAAAAATCACCCTTTACAAATCCCTACTTAAAAAATCACTAACAGTCATCCTTCCCCTCCCGCACCCCAAACCCAATGATCTGTTAGCACAGTTTATATAGTAAGCAATTTCTTTTAGTTACCATAAACCCTTGATTTTCATTGCTGATCAGCTGGGCTATCAAACAGTTCGTGGTAACAAACTGTAAGTAAGGAGCGAATCGCTCAATAGTAACCGAAACTCTAAAAGATTGAATAGTATTGCCAATAGATTTATCAAAAGAATTGTCTTATTATGCTGATTTCAAATATATAATTTTCATTAAGTTCAGTCTTACCCATCAAACGTTACGAGCCTGAGAAAATTTGCATGATTTTCGAAAAAAAAGGGAACATACCCTGAAAGTCATAGAATCTTAATGAAAATCATACCATCAGATTCAGCATACCAGAGAACTTTACTGTAGAGGTTTTAAGCTCCTATCTGCAAAATGTGGAAATTTGTATTTTTGCCAGAAGAAAGATCACGGGCCCGTGTTTATTTAATTTTTTTCCAGGGGTGATCATATCGACCAAGTGGTCCTAAAAATTGGGAGAGGGCTTATTGGAACGGAAATTAAAAGTTCTAGTATTTTAAGTAACCAAAAAGACTAGAGAGCAACTAGGCCCTTTTTTCTCAAAATTTTGAGATAGCTATTTTGTTCAGTATAGTTGAAAGGCCAAATGGCTATGCCTTTTGAGATATCATAACCCCCCCCCCCCCACAGTCCCTGGGGAATATATTTAAGTTACAAAATTAGCCCATTGTTTACGTATAGTATTTGTTATTGGGAAGTATGTATAACTTTTTCAGGGGGGGTTATTTTCTGCTGGATGGATTTTCCAAGGGAATAATTTTCTTTAGGGAGGAAAAATTCCAGGGCAAGAATTTTTCACGGGAAATTTGCCAGAATTCCTGTATGAAATTCTTCTTATGTCTTGCTTTCGCTTTGATAACTCAAAGGCTCTAGAAGACTTATAAATAAGATCCTACATAAATAAATGAGATAAATAAATAAGATATAAGATCCTACGCTGGATCTTATAAACACTTATTTAAGGCTTTTAACACTTATACACGCTTAAAAACCTTTATAAACTTTTTAAACTATAAAATCTTTATAAATTTTAAGCGTTTTAAAAACCTATAATGCTTAGGTGCATCCAAAGCGTGAGATCACTTATAAACACTTTAGATTACTTGCATACACCTAAAACGCTCTACAACATTTATAAAGGCTTCGAACACTTATACACACTAACAAATCTTTATAAAGGCTCTAGATCGCTTTAAGCGCTTTAAAACACTTGTAATGCAAAGGTGCATCTATAGCGTGAGATTACTTATAAACACTCTAGATTACGTACAAAAAATACAGGTCATTTTAAACACTTTTGATCACTTGTAAACGCTTATGAACACTTATAAATGCTTTAGAACAATTAATAAGCGCTATTAATCGATTGTACACATTTTAGATCCGTTATAAACACTTTAGATAACTTACAAACGGTTAAGATCACTTATAAATACTCTACACCAGTTACAAGGCTTTTGACGACTTATAAACACTTTCTGTCCCTTCTAACCAGGCAGAACTGAACATATGGTGATGGGCTATTACTTCAGGTCAGTAAACCAGCCTGAAGTAATACCCCTTAGAATCTCCTTTGCTCTGAAGTAATATAAACCAGCCTGAAGTAATAGCTGACCCCTTGGAATCTCCTCTGCTCTATAGTAATTTTATTAAAGTATTTTTAATAGTTCTTTAGGTTATAAGAGACGAGATTTGGCAACACTGTAATCAATTTGAAAGATTGGGCGATCGGCGAAGGGTGTTTTCTTCAAATTTTGGCAACTCTGAACATAGGGCGATGGCCAGGGTGATGGGCGATGGGCTATTACTTCAGGCTGGTGTAGTGGTAGCAGTACCAGTCCTATTCGTTGTTGTAGTAGTATTAGTAGTAGAAGTAGTAGTCGTAGTAGTAGTAGTCGAAGCGGTAGTAGTAGCAGTAGCAGTAGTAGTAGTAATAGTGATACCAATATTTAAATTTTGCACTTGGGTCAATTCACTTCCCCTTTAGGCATTCCGTGTAAGTTCCAATTTAATGCCCAAATCCTTTTCTTAGATTAATTTTAAAAAAAAATTTCCATAAAATAAGTTTTTCAAAGAAAAGTAAAGAACTTCATTTAAAAAAATGAGCAAAAATAAAATCAAATAATCTACCAAGCGTTAAACTACTATAAATCAGCATCGATAAATAAATGAAACCCAAAAAACGAACAGAAATTACAATAATTAACCGAGTCAAACTTAAAACGGGCAGTAATTAACATAAGTTTGGCTCAAAACCCCTATACCTTCGCAAGCCCAGAACATAATTTGCACTTTACTGAAAAAAATATAAATGAATTTGTATTGTCAGTTTAATATACATATACTGATATTTAGTCATCAAAATGTTATTATTGTTTTATTTATTAAAGTTATGAAAGTAAAAACATTTATATTTTTTTCAGTAAAGTGAAAATTATGTTCTGGCCTTGGGAAGGTACAGGAGTTTTGAGCCAAAATTATGTTAATTTCTGCTCGTTTTGAGATTGACTCGGTTATTTATTGTGATTTCTGTTCGTTTTGGGTTTCATTTATTTATCAATGCTGATTTGTGGTAGTTTCACACTTGGTAGATTATTTGATTTTTTTTTCTCATTTTTTGTTTAATGGAGTTCTTTACTTTTCTTTGAAAAACTTATTTTGTGAAAAAATCTTTTAATTAATTTCTGTTCGTTTTATATTGATACGGTCTTTTCAGGGAAAAAGAAAGTAATACTTTAAATCTTTTCGTTTTTTGTTAAGACTTTTGTATGCTGGAGAAAAATTTTCAGCAATTTTTAACATCATACACCCTTTTAAAAATCTGGACAAAAATAGTAGTGTTTAATTTAATTTCATACCTCCTCTAGTTGACCTGAAATGGAAAACTTGATATAATTTGCAGAAAAAAATCTGTTTAAATTTTTTGACAGCTTGGATACACTTACGCTGTTTTGATTTGGTTAAGTTTTAAGATCAGAAGTAGCCCCGAAATTTTGAACATAATACCCTCAGTCGTTTTGGGATACTGCTGAGATGCCTTATTGGGAATTAGCATTAACACAGTGCCTTTTGATTTAATCTTAAGGCAACATTTAGTTTTTAAACCTAATGGGCAAATGGGAAGGTGGGCGTGGGGGTTGCCCTCCAATCACTTTCGACTATTAAAAAGAAAACAGCCCTTTCTATTTTGAATCGAATGAGCCCTTTTCGAACTTCCTACGACAACTCCTTCGATACGAGGTGCCCTGGTCTAAACAACAACAACAACAAAAATAATACATTATACCCACATCGATCTTTACTATAAAAATGTCAAGCCTTCCAATCACTTTCGACTATTAAAAAGGGCACTAGGCCTTTCGATTTCCAATCGAATGAGCTCTTTTATAGTTTCTATGACAACGCTTTCTATAAGCACCTTATATGCCCTCAGGGCATAAATTCCAACTGAAACTTAGAGAGGAAAGAAAATAACAAAATGAAAAACAAAATCAAAAAAGGTGAAAAAATGAGGATTTTGTCAGCCAGCGGCAAACCATGAAGAAGAAGAAATAAGCAAATTTTTCGACAAGGACCTCCACCGAGTCGTCCTCGGTGCTAAACAAAAAAGAAAGAAAAGAAAGAGAAACCAACGAAAATCGAACCTTTCGAAGTTTACTTGTCAACGACAGAACAGTTTCTGTTCTGTCGTTGACAAGTAAACTTCAAAAGGTTCGATTTTCGTCCAATCAAATAGTGTGTTTTGATTTAGTTTAAGTTTCTCCTTTATATTTTCCTAGTCTTAATAGACAAGTCTTAATAGCACTTAATAGCACCCCTTAATAGCACCTCTAGTCTTAATAGCACTAGCACAATAGTAGTATTTGTAGTAGTAGGAGCAGTAGTAGCAGTAGTTTTGTTGTCAGGCTCGTTAATAACCAAAATGTTTGGGGGGAGAGCAAGAGATTTTACCGACTGGCTGGTCGTTTTTACCGACTGTTTTGTAAAAAATTAGCATAATGTCCGTTTCGAATAGAATACGTAAAATCATGCACGAGTCAGTAAAACCGCTGCATTTACCAACCGAGATTCAGATTTCGGTACCTATTATGACACTATTTATACTGTTTATTTAACAAAATGGAAAATTGTAGCACCATCTGTAAAATAACAGCCGGATTCGGTAAAACTGCTGCGTTTACTAAACAAGTTCAAAACTTCTGTTGATGACATGACAATATTTTCGTGGTATTTACTGAACCGTGCAAAGAGTTTTAGGGGCGTTATCGACTTCTTTTTTACTGAGTGACCAAAAACATTCGGGGGGGGGGTGTCCCCCCGTGACGGCCCTGAGTGTTGTATTAGTAGTAGTAATAGTAGCAACAGTAGTAGCAGCAGTATTAATAGCAGTAGTAGTATGTACATGTTGCGTTTTGGCCAGCTGAACTTTTGGCCCTGGAAATTTCAGCTTGATATATATGGTAAGCCATTCCAAAGATAATGCTGATATACTATTTTGACAGTCTGTTTGCACATAGTATATTTTGATTTTGTTTAATCTTCCCTCCAATATTTCCACAAATTTTCACTTCAATGCCCTCAGCCTTGGTGGTACATCAATATCCTCAGCCTTAATAGTACTCGCTACAGAAGCAGTAGTTATAGTGGTGGTAGTAGAAGTAGTGGTAGTAGCTTTAGCAGTGGCTGTAGTGTTCGTAGTAGCTGTAATAGCGTTCAAATATTGCCTTTTTCGTCAATTGATCATCCCTTCTTATAATTTCCTGGAAGTTCTAAATTAATAAACTCAGTCATTCCTGAGTTCCCCGTTTGACAGCCCGTATTCACATGACGTATTTTGATTTAGTTCAACACTCCCCTCAGCATTCTTTAAAATGTTTACCTTAGTGTCCTTTGTGTATTCGGACACTAAAGTAAAACATTTCTCAATAACAAATACATTTCTAAATAGTAAAGACTATATGTCAACAAAGGGCGAACTGCATAACTTACAGTCCTTGCCTTGAGGACTGTGGGGAGATTGAAGAGACAAAGTAACTAGACCTTTCAACTATGTTGAACAAAATCGCTATCACAAATTTTGATTGGATGTATATGAGGTATTGATGGACGTAGGGAGGGGGTTGGTTACGCTACAATCACTTTTGTTCTTATAAAGGGCACTAGAATGCTCAATTCCAAACCGAAGGAGCTCATTCCAAAATTTCTGCGGCAACTTTTCTATGCTAAGTGCCCTGGTGAAAAAAAAATGTAATACATTGTGCCCACTTGGCTCTTTACTTAGGCAGTGCTATTGCACTACCTATGAAACGGCTTCATATTTTTTTTTTTTTTTTTGAAAACTGATCCCCTGGGATTTTCTGTCCTGAAAACATGATCGTAGCGGCATATTTTGTTTGTTTATCATGTTCGATCATCACTATCTTGGACAATTTTTCAATGTTTTCTACCTTATCTATTCAGATAAGTCTTAATACAATTGGTGGTCCAGATTGTTGCATGTCTTGCAATCGCATATTTCTTTGCTATTCATTATCATTCATTATTGCCTTGAAAATTATTTTTCATGTGTTTTACTTTAATTGTCCTGATTCGTCTTGCCATGTTTGATAGTCCAGGATGTTCTTTTTTAGCAATTTGGAATTTCGTTCTTTAATGTTTGGTAATTCAGGTGTCTGGATGAAATTTCTTCTCGTCCAATAGACTTTTCATTTTTTTAAATAATAAATTTTTATTTTACCGGGGCAACTCCTTAGTCTCGTTATACTTTTGATAGCGTTGGAGCTAAGTTCTGTAAAAGCATCATCAATTGATAACACGCAATTCCGTCATGTAACACTCGTTCTTATTTTAGTTTAAATGGAAAGTGCAAAAATAGTAACTGTAGTATATGTGTGACCAGGATTTTACGAAAATTCGCTGACTATTAGCTCGGAAGACTATTAGTAATAGAAATACCGAGCCATCGAAGAGAATCTACGAGAGGGATAGAAATTTACATTTATCTATATTAAGAGAAAGGTCTATGTCTCAAAAGAAGTAGCAACACGAGAAACCATGTTAGATAGACCAGTTTTAGTACGGCTTAATAGAAGCAGGTCATCAGCGTAGGCCAGGTATGAAACATCACAAAAACCAGGGAGATAGGTAGCCGATATCTTTGCCAGAACTCCTGAAATACATAAATTAAATAGGGTTGGAGATAAAACTCCACCTTGCTTTAGACCTCTTTTCACTTTAATAACAGAAGCTGGCACCGACTTCAGCTGAAGAAAAGAATTAGAGTACCAGTAACGAAGAAGCATTATAACCGATAGATTGACACCGCAACCATGAAGAGCAGAAAAAGGTGACTATTACACACACTATCAAAAGCTTTTGATAGATCTAAAGCACAAAGATATATACTCTTTCCCTTAGAAGAATTCTCAAGGAGCAAAGAAGATATTGCACGATGTGTATGCTGACAACCTACTCTGGGCTTAAATCCAAACTGGTTATCTCTCTCAAGCATATTATTGGCCACAAAAGGTAGTAATACATGCTTAAGAACTTTACGAAAAGTGCAAGAGACAGTAATAGGTCGGTAAGAAGAGCAAATTAAAAGAGAATTTCCCCTCTTTAAAATTGAAAAAATAGTACCACACAAAAAACTCTCCGGTACACTAGAACTACAAATACACATCTAGAAAAAGTAGGTGTAGATGGTCAATAAGGGGGAGGGGGGAGCAATCTAATGAAAGATGAAATCTAGATATACCATCATTATCAACACTATCTGATTTAAGTTTCTTAATTGCTTCAACTACGGATTAAAGATATATGGGAATACAAAGATGCTGAGAAAGGGGGGGACTAAAAATAGCAGAAATAGAATGATTATACAAAGAATGCACACGGTAATTAACCTTACAATAAATAGACAAGTAATGGCCATGCCAAGCAGATGCAGGAAGGCAATCACTACTTGGCACATCACTTCTAATCGACTCAGAATTAATAACTTTTCGTCATTCTCTCTTTGACACTGGAAAATCCATACCAAGATAACGCATTGACTTATTTGATTATAATAGCAATCCAAGTCCTTTTTGCAGTTCACTGGTATAGAGCACTTGAGCAGATGATAGGGAACTCGTATAACAGACAGCAGGTTTGTTAGTGTAAACGCATAGAGAGGGACATCAGCTCTCTTCCAATTACTTTTTTCAAACCATTTTGAAGACTGGGGTACTTTATAAATACTTGCAAGGTTTATATAACAACGAATCACTTCTTACTGACGAATAATTTATATACGTATTGAGGTCACCAATGATCATATAATCTAGACAAATAGAAAGAATTTTTTCCACTAAAAGCTTCAACGTGTTGCAAGCTTCAGCATATTCAAACCTTAGAGTTCAGTCGCAGATTTTAAAAAATAGAAAGCAACTCAATGGGTCTATAATGTCTGTCACTGAATGCCTAACAAAAACTAAACATGAGTTATTCGCATACGCAAAAATGAATTTGGACTGAAAAATGTCTGGACCACTGATGGAAATGCTATGGTTAAAACCGGACCCACAAGCGCCCGTAAAGTGTCAAATAAGGATGAGATTATCATTTTGAAAAGATATCTTGATACTACAATCGGGGGTATTTAAAACTAAGAAAGTGCATTGATAATAATATCCATGGGTGTAAGTACTTTACAACATTGTTGCTTTTCGACCTTAGTGTCATCATTTCTCTTTCTACGTCTCTTCCTCATTTATGTTTCTCTTTCCTTTTCCTATACTGCTTGTACTGTTCCTGCTCTATTTCCTGCTTATGCCTCTCTTCTTGTTGTGATAAACGGTCGGATTTCTCAGACTCAAAAAAAAGGGGGGAGAAGGAACAGAGATTTTTTCACGTGAGGGTTGCCCGTTTTTGGCCAAGTCATCATCAGCGCACATCATCACGAAATATTACAAACACCGGAACACTCATGTTATTACTATTTTCCTGCACTATCATTATTTAGTTTAATTGATGAAAATAAAAAGCATCGTTGATCTCGATGATGAATGATTTTTCATTCTTAACTGAACAGTCCCTGCTAAAAACCGCATTCCTCAATCTGCCAGGATGCGATGACGAGTCACCTACTGATCCCGTGATAGACAGGGTGAATGCCTCGTCCTGCTTATATGCAACACCCCAAGAATATCTTAATGAAATGCAATTGCTACTAATGATAGATTTAATCTTTTCTGCCATAATGTTTAAGGAATTAAACGCAAATCGGATGATATACTTACATTCACGGCTGAAAAGAAAAATCCTTTTAGTTTAGTTGGTTTAACTGAAACTTGGCTGTCTTCTCAAGATGACACGTCGCCATACTGTTTGCCCGGTTTTGAAGCCATACATCTTCCACGGCACGTAACAAAGTGCTCCGGTGGCATTACATTATTTGTAAATGATTCTATCTCTTACAAGCGCCGCGATGACTTGGAATCAATTCTTAATGGTGTGGTCAAACGTTGTCGATCTGTCTACTCAATAGTCATTGAAATTCTTGGAAAGTCATCTCCAGTAGATTTCGTGTGCCTCTTTTATAAGCCACCACCATTTCCAAGTGACATTTTCTGTTCGCAAGTTGAGCAGCTAATGTCGGAGATTAATGAATGTGGTCGAGGTAAAAATACATGTCTTTTGGGCGACTTTAACACCAACTTGCTGACGACTGACAGTGACACCAATTTGCGCTAGTTCCTTGATACAACTGTATCATCTGGTCTTCTCCCCACTGTATTCTTTCCCACACGGTATTGTTCAGCTAGAAATACAGCAACACTTATTGACAATAGATTCCTTTCCTTTAACCCTCACACATCTTGGAAGTTTCATATTAGAACATCTGATGTTTCCAATCACCACCATGTTATTAAAATGGTGCCAACAAGGGCAGACCGATCCATTAAGCCAACGTATACTCGGGTTTTCGCGTGTTGAATTTTTTCCCAAAAAATCATTGACTACTTCACTGAAACCCTGAAATCGAATGAATGGTCTGCTGTACCCCATGCGTCTTTGGCAGATATAGCAGCAAATGCACTCACGAGCCGGCTTAAACAGTTAACAGAACGGTGTTTTCCTCTACGAACAAGTTGGATCAAAAGTGTTCCCAAAACTCCTTGGATGACGAAAGGTCTCGTTCAGACTACCGAACGCAGAAATAGACTGTACCTGAAAGCTTGAAAATCTACAACTCCTGAAGCGAGAGAGACACACAAAAAGTACAGAAGTACATTAAACGGTTTAGTACGTAATGCAAAAAGGCGGTATTATGCGGAGAGAATAAATGAATGTAAGAGTAACTTGAGAAAAGTATGGGAGGTTCTTAATGAAATAATTTGTCAAAAAAGGAAGAAGGTGGCTATACCTAAAGAAATAATAAATATGCTTGGTGAGACAGCAGCAAGCGAATCTCGTGCTGATGCTTTTAATCAATTTTTCGTTAATCAGACATCTCTACATGCTTCTGGCCCATCTCCTGAACAAACCCACAGTCGAACAATATCAGGTCTTTTTCTAGCACCATGTACGAAAGAGGAATTACTAGTGATTGTTAGTAAGATGCCTAATGGCAAAACTCAAGACTTGGGCTGTGCAACTACATCCTGAAGAAGGCCTCTACAGGTCTTGTAGCTCCACTTACACACTTGGTCAACCTTTCACTAGCAAGCGGAGTTTATCCTAATGTGTTCAAAACTGCCCAAGTCCTTCCCCTCTACAAAAAAGAAGACAAGAGTCTTATCTCTAATTATAGACCCATATCAATTCTACCGGTTATATCAAAAGTCCTCAAGCCAGTGGTTTATAACAGAGTATATAGATTTCTCAATGTCAAGCAGCTACTCTGTCCCTTTCAAGGTGGGTTTTGGCGCTATCACTCAACTTTTTATGCCTTAGTTGATTCGCTTGAATACATAATAAATGGCTAGGATGTTGGAGAAAAACTACTTGGAATATTTCTGGATTTCACTAAGGCTTTCGATACACTATACCGTTCAATCCTCATCACCAAATTACGTTCATTTGGAACATATGGTGTTGCTCACGAGTGGTTTTCATCATACCTGACTGATCGTAAGCAGTGTGTAATTGTGGAGGGTAGTGTGTCGCCAGAATTACCGGTAAAATCTGGCGTACCTCAGGGGTCGGTACTTGGACTGCTCTTGTTTATTTAGTATATCAATGACCTGACAACATGTCTTACTACAAATGCACACCCAGTACTATTCGCTGATGACTCACATTTCTTCATTGCTGCTGAATCATCCGAGTCTGCTGCAAAAAAGGCCCAAAAAATACTTGACGAAATATCTGACTGGTGTTTTCGTAAGGAAATGCAGGTAAATGCTACAAAAAGCTGCATCATAGTCTTCACTTCTGCTCCTTCAACCTCCTCATTGTCTCACAATGTCGCACTGTCAATCAATGGAAATCCCATTCCTCAGACCACAGTCGCAAAGTTCCTTGGCGTATTTGTAGATTCTTCTCTTTTGTTCAAACATAACATATCCCAGCTGTCTTCAACAGTCTCACGGCAAACATCAATGTTACATAGAGCTAGCCTGCTTCTAGGTGCTGACATGATGAAAATGCTTTATAATTCTTTCGTCTTCCTCTACTTGAATTATTGCTATTCTGTCCGGGGCAATACATTCAAATCTCATCTAAAATCATTAAAGAGATCAGAAAACCGTGCAGTTAAGGCCACATATTGCCTCCCCAGGCTATACCACTCAACAGACCTATACAAAGACACTGGAACAATAGATATAACAGAGATAATGAACGTTAGTAATCTGCGTTTAGCACACTCGGCAATATTGAATAGAATTCCTCGAGGTCTGTCCAGGTACTTCGAACTTTGTAGCACAATACATCGAGGAAGAGCTCTCCGCTGCAACAATTACAATTTTATGCTTCCAAGAAGAAGGCTTACAAGGTCTCAACACTCTCCAGTTTACAGAAGTATTTCTGTGTGGAACTCAATTAATGAATCTATTAAATCCGTAAAATCATTTGGCACACTCCAAAAACGATACCTTTCTTACACAGCATTGGATACTGCATGAGCTACTGTCTCAATTTTTCTTTTGCATCTTATCCTCTCACTCTCCTTCTTTGACTCCACCTCGTCTCAATTCTTTCCTTTCTAATTCTTATGTTATCAGCTCTTCTCTTTTTATTTCATACTGTGATGTAAATTTGTTTACCAATATCTGTGTGACTCGTACAAGCATTGCTTTGAGTCGAAATGTTCATGTGAATTGTTTCGTTTGTTCATTTATTTAAAAATAAAAGGTTGATTGATTGATGTATTAATTGATAGTCATCGATCTGGCAGAACCAACATCATAAGGCAGATAAGAATTAATGAAAACTTTAGTGCCCATACGAACAGCCAAAAAAACTCATCCGAGTAAAAATCACCGGCAAAACCAAATTGGGATTGCGCTTAAAAACACTAAGCTAGCCCACCGGATGGGCGGCCTCTTGTGGATCTGGCAGTAATAAAAAACACATCATGATGAGGGCTCTGACGCAAAACGTTAATGCTAAAGTCTGTAAGGATATGCTCCTGTTGACAGACCAAATGAAAATTATTGTAGAGCTCATCAATAACAAATTCCTTATCCTTTGTACCATTAATATTAAACTATATTATTGGAAATTCCGAAGTCTATGAGAAATGGGGGAGCGCAATATTAGCTCCTTAGATACTGGGCCGGACAGACTATAAGAAGCATGATTTTTACCACAGTTAGCACACTTGGGAACAGCGATACAAGGACTATCCTTAGTAGAAGGATGTGGCCCAGCACATCTGGCATACTTCGGGACATTGCTAGTGCAAGCACTATGAAAGTGATTGTATGACCGGCATTTGAAGCAGCATTTAGGTATTACCTTATATTCATGAATTCAAAAAAATTCATATCCAACTTTAGTTCCATCTTTGAAATGAGCGGACTGAGTGAAGGATTCTTCAAATTCAAGCTTGACTGACATAGTCTGGCCCAGTAGATTTGCACTTTTTATACCTTGCAGTCTATTAATACCTGAAAGGTCGACATCAACCGGGAAACCTCTGAGGATCCAAAAAAAGCGCTTGGATTGCACTTTAACTATTGCTCCGGTACTAAAGTTCTGAACTGATGTACAAACATCTTCATTTGCAGATTTATGATTATTGACATACCATCTGTCATTAACAGGTTTCATGCTACAAACTAATTCATGCCCAGCTATTTGATCGAGAACATGTTTGCGTTTAATCGGATCAGATAGATCTGAAGGCACTTTAGAGACAATAACAGTCGTATGAGTGTCAATTGCTGGGGTAGGTTTGATCTTAAGGAGATCTTAACATAGAAATAATGTCACTAAAATGACTAGAAAGTGCATTGTTCCTCTTACGTACTGGGCAAACCGATTCAGATGCACTTATTTGCCACATTAAACTTTTAGCTTCTTTGACTATGTTCACGTCAAAAAATTCCATACCATGTCTTTTGATAATATCCTCCTCAATTCCGCTTAGCAAACTGCATTGAATAAAATTCATCCCCGGAGAATATACAAGTTCAGGCGTTTCGTCGGTTCTTTTCATGGCTATCGCAATCGCCACAAAAATAAAAAAAGTATGCTATGCTTTACCCCCCCCCCCCCCACCCCCCTTAATGTGCAAATATATAGCCCAAACTTGTTTCTAAACTATTATAATTGCATCTTATTTTATTTTATTTCATTAGCATTAACCAAACTTCACTTCTTTCGTGTTTAAGTTATAATGCATAAGTACCTCAGTGACTATATTGTAATTATGGGGTAGCCAAAAGAAAGGAGAGCATATTAGAAAGAAACAATGAAAAATTATATATTCCGAGGAGGTATTTTCCGCAGGGGGGGGTGTTTATTTTTCGAGGGTATTTTTAGCGGGGGTACATTCTGTGGGGGGTATTTCCCACGGTGGTACTTTCCGCGGGTAGTAGTTTCTGCAGGGGTTATTTTTGTGAGTGGGGGGATTATTTTCCGTTTTTACGTGGGGGATTTCTGGGGAGGGGTAAAGACTTAAGGCCTTAGAATCAGCAAGAAAAACCAATAATGTGTCAATTGTCGTAAAAATTCCCTTTTTAATTTAATTTTAAATTTACTTGTTTTTGTTACTTGTTAATTTAGTTCTTGTTTGTTTAAAGTATTGATGTTGCCCCATGCTTATAGGTTTAATTTTGTCTATTTAATTTACCTATGAAGAAACCTAAAACAATATTTGTTTTTGTTTTTAAATATTATTAATGAATTACTGAGATTAATGACTTAATGAAAAATTGCTACTGGTATTTACAGTTCACATGTGTGCACTTTTTTTTTTTAATTTGAAAACAATTTTGAAGTTGTACTGCAATAGTAGAATGGCCCCTATTGATCCCACGATTACAATACCCCTTCGAATCCTGATTCGGACACTTTTTTTTCAAATTCCCACGCCCACACCAAATATGGGCATAGAGTCCCTAGGGAGAACACGTGGTTAATGGGGTCAATGACCTAAATTTCCAAAGGTGTTGATGTTGTTGTTGTTGTAAGTGCACGCTCTCAGGGAATGTCAAGGTCGATGTTGTTGTTGTTGTAAGTGCACGCTCTCAGCGAATGTCAATGTCGATGTTGTTGTTGTTGTAAGTGCACGCTCTCATCGAATGTCAAGGTCGATGTTGCTGTTTTTGGCCAAGTGACCGCTATGGAAGAATGTTATGATGTCAGGAAATAGTATTTGTTGTTGTTGTATGCTAGGGAAGAATGTTATGATCCAGAAATAGTATTGGTTGTTGTTGTATGCTCGAGGTAAATGTTATGAGTTTCCAGGAAACCGTTAGATCACGTGTTTCCTTCTCAGTCAATCAGAGGGCTTGCTTACATAACAATTCGACCTTGAGATTTCGTATATAACGGACACGCATTGTGATTAAATTATCAGAAAGTATTTTGACACAATGGATAAATTTGATGAATTAGAAACCATGCCAACTTCAATTTGCAATTTAAGTACATTTTTTATTTTCAAAATAAAATTATTTTCCGTGGTCACCCTCCAGTATATTCAGGTAAATCCCCCCCCTCCCACTCTAGTACAAACATCACTATACAATCTTCATACTCGATAGAAAACATAAAATATGTTCTTTTTATTACCTAAACCTAACCCCCTCCCTCATTGTTTTTACAACCAAAATTCTCATAATAGAAATAATTTCCTTTTCGAAAAATTATAGCCTTTCTCTATTGTGATTGAAAGTGTCTACTGACTTCTGTCAATTTGTAAAGAAAATGCCGCTCTGTTTTGACATAATGCTCAACGCGAGGTTAAAATTAGCTGTCACCCTTTTCCATTTGTGTTTACGAACGCGGCAGCCAAGTCAAAAGGAACTGTTTCACTGTCAAAATTAAAACACTTTGAGGCAATTGCAATTTATTAAGCGCAGACGCAATGCGCTATTTTGGAGAAAGTGAAACGGATTTTTTTTCAAGCTTTCTTTCGATAAAGTTTCTTTTATATTCCCGGGAGGGAGCGTGAATCCAGGATTTTTGCTGGGGAGGGGGTTAGCACTTTTAATAGTGAGAACATAGAAATGAAAGATTGTTTTTATCATAATTGTTTTCAACTTCAGTGTCTAACCATTTCTCTTTGATATTTTAGTGATTTTAGCTATAGCATTTGAATAAAAGGTAGTAAGATATACTCTTTATAGATATACCTTTCGCTTGAATATATCGCAAGATTAACTCAATGAGGGGGTAGACATAGGGATGGCTTAATTTTCCTAAATTTAGGGGAGGGGGGCAATTTTGTATCCAGGATTTTTGTTGGGGAGGGGGTTAGCGATTTTATTAGTGACAAAATAGAAAATGAAAAGATAATTGTTTTTATCATAATTGTTTTCTACTTAGTTGTGCGAACCATTTCTCTTTGACATTTTAGCGATTTTAACTATAGCATTTGAATAAAAGGTAGTAAGATATATTCTTTATTGATCTAGAATGCGCTTGAATAAAAAACTGAACGTTCGTATAATAATGCTTTGAGTTATTTCTGAGAAAAATTGAATTTATTATAATCAAACTATGATTTTCAGAGTTTAGGTTGCTTTCGACAAAGATTTCTCTTTACATACGGCAAATTTCCACAAGGTGATTGATCCATGGCTCTTCTAAATGTGATAGAAGCTACTACACCCTGCTTCAATCTCTTTTTACGTATTCAAAGTGAATGTTTGTATAACAATGCTTTGAGTTATTCCTCTGAAAATTGACCCCTCCAAATATTTACTCAGAGGAGCGGGTGCTGAAATGTAAAACGTTACTTATTTGCCAATCATTTTCACAGTTTTCAAGTTGAGATCTTTGAACACACTCCCTCCTTCTCAGTTTATTCTATGAAAATGAGCTGTATTTGTTAGAGTTTCAGAAACATTACATATTTATTTAATTTAAGCACTTTTTTTTCAGATATAATAATGTTTGGTGTGATTGACACAGAATATATTAGTCTGAAATATTCCTCAACTGGCATTATTTTCGAAGCAGCTTTCTTACTCCTAGACAATCAACGACGTGAAATTCATTGCTATAAATGGAACATCAGATACAATATGTATAAGTACACTTTTTTTCAGATATAATAATGTTTGGTGTGATTGACACAGAATATATTGGTCTGAAATATTCCTCAACTGGCATTATTTTCGAATCAGCTTTCTTACTTATAGACAATCAACGACTTGAAATTCATTGCTATAAATGGAATATCAGATACAATATGTATAAGTACGAGAAAAACAGATGGAGTCCAACACTAAATTTTATAAATCGAAATGGCTTTTACGTTAAAACCATACGACCACATAATGAAAATGGCTATGAAATAAAACATGTACAAGAGGAAATTCAGGAAATATGCAGTTTTTTCGGTGTGCAAGCTGTTTATATTAAAGGAAACGTGACAACTGATAAACTCTTACTAGAAAAATGTGATAAAAACATAGCATTATTCAATTTAGAAGACTTCAAATGTGAGAAATACCTGCATTCAGTCCATGACCCAGAAGATGAAGTTAGATATTTCGCTCAATGGATACCGGAAAAGATACCTGACATGGAAAAATGCATTAGATATCAAAAGTCCTAAACTTGCTCCTCCTCATATCAAATGGATTAAGCTTTTTTTTTTTAAATATGTCATTATTTTTTTTCAAATATTTTTAAATATGTTTAAGCAATAAATATCTTAAGCCTCAACCGTTTTTATTCTGTAGAATAGTCCATCGCCATAAAAATTATACTTTCAGATTCAACATGTCAGGGAACACACTTTCAAGTTCAGCATGTTGGAGAACCCTAAATAGTCACCCCTAAAAAGGTAAGTTAACCCTAAAAGGTTAAAGAATTTCTCTGAAATTACACTTTCAGATCCAACAGGTCAGGGAACAAACTTTCAGGTTCAGCATGTAGGAGAACCCTAAATGCTCATCCATAAAAAAGTTACGTTAACACTAAACTCATAAAGAATTTTTCTGAAATCTCAATTTCAGGTTCATCATGTAGGAGAACCCTAAATTCTCATCCCTAAAAAAAGGTAAGTTAATCCTAAACGCTTAAAGAATTTCTCTGAAATCACACTTTCAGGTTAGGTTAGGTAGGACCCTGACCCCCACTATCCCCAACCCTGAAGTAACCCCCCGGCCCCAAAGGCCCCCCGGCCCCCAAAGACCCTCCGGACCCCGCAATACTTTTCAAAAGGCTTTATTATATCTTTTAAGTACAAGTTCTTTTATTAATATCCTTCTTAAACCAAGTTTACAAATTCTAATTTTTCCTTAGTAGATAGAAAAAGCTATATCATAGCTGTGAATATTTTCTCGAAAGATAAGCAGTTCTATTTCAATTTTAAATTTTCTCAATTAAGTGAAGAAAAGTTCAAGTTCTCTTCTGAATTTTCTCAATGAAAAAGAAATTAGTTTTTATTCAATTCTATTTTTCCAAATAATATAAACATTTTCCACTTTAGTTCAGATTTTTCTCAAAGGGATGAAAAATTTAAAATACTGTTCCAAATTTTCTCAACGAAGTGAAGAAAAGTTCAAGTTCTCTTCTGAACTGTACCAAAGAACACACTTCAATTCTAATTTCTCCAGAGAAAACAAAAATATTCCACTTCAGTTCTTTATTTCACAAAGACATAAAGAAATTTAAAGTTCAATTCTAATTTTTCGGTGGAAGATAGAGAAAGTAATCCCCAACCCGAAGGACCCCCCTCGTCCCCAAAGGCCCCAGGCCCCCCGGTCCCCACCATGCCCCCCAAAGGACACCCAACCCAAAGGCCCCCAAAGCCCCCCCCCCCCGAGTCGAAAAAGTGTTATCACTGACGAAAAATATTATTTCTAAGAGAAATTTCTGCGTGTTCAGTAAAAGCATGTTAGTTTTAAGGTAAAATGTCGTTACTTTGATGATACTGACTGTTTGTGTTAAGCAAAAATTGCTTCTTCTGACAGAAAAGTTGTTATCAAAATTAAAAAATGTTACTTCTAAAAAAAAATTTTGTATCTTTGGTAGAAAATTTACTAGTTCGAATAGAAAAGTGTTATCAATGATGAAAAATATTATTTTTAAGAGAAATTTGTGTGTGTTCAGTAAAAGTAAGTTAGTATTATGGTAAAATGTCATTACTTTGATGAGAATGTTTGTTAGTGTTAAGCAAAACTTGCTACTTCTGACAGAAAAGTTGTTGTCATAATAAAAAAATGTTACTTCTATGAAAATATTTGGTATCTTTGGTAGAAAACTTGCTAGTTCGAACAGAAAAAGTGTTATTAGTGATGAAAAATATTATTTCTAAGAGAAATTTCTGTGTGTTCAGTAAAAGTATGTTAGTATTAAGGTAAAATATTATTACTTTGATGAGAATGTTTTTTATTGCTAATCAAAACTTGCTAATTCTGAAAGAAAATTTGTTATCACAATCAAAAAATTTTATTTCTAAGAAAAAATTTGGTATCTTTGCTAGAAAACTAGCTAGTTCAAACAGAAGAAGTGTTGTCACTGATGAAAAATTTTATTTCTGAGAAAAATTTCTGTGTGATCAGTAAAAGTATGTTAGTATTAAGGTAAAATATTATTACTTTGATGAGAATGTTTGTTAGTGTTAAGCAAAACTTGCTACTTCTGACAGAAAAGTTGTTATCACAATCAAAAAATGTTACTTCTACGAAAATATTTGGTATCTTTGGTAGAAAACATGCTAGTTCGAACAGAAAAGTGTTATCACTGACGAAAAATATTATTTCTAAGAGAAATTTGTGTGTGTTCAGTAAAAGTATGTTAGTATTAAGGTAAAATATTATTACTTTGATGAGAATGTTTGTTAGTGTTAAGCAAAACTTGCTACTTCTGACAGAAAAGTTGTTATCACAATCAAAAAATGTTACTTCTAAGAACAAATTTGGTATCTTTGGTAGAAAACTTGCTAGTTCGATCAGAAAAGTATTATCACTGACGAAAAATATTATTTCTAAGAGAAATTTGTGTGTGTTCAGTAAAAGTTTGTTAGTATTAAGGTAAAATATCGTTACTTTGATTGGAATGTTTGTTAGTGTTAAGCAAAAATTGCTGCTTCTGACAGAAAAGTTGTTATCTCAATCAAAAAATGTTACTTCTAAGAAACAATTTGGTATCTTTGGTAGAAAACTTGCTAGTTCGAACAGAAAAAGTGTTATCACTGACGAAAAATACTATTTCTAAGACAAATTTGTGTGTGTTCAGTAAAAGTATGTTAGTATTAAGGTAAAATATCGTTACTTTGATGAGAATGTTTGTTAGTGTTAAGCAAAACTTGCTACTTCTGACAGAAAAGTTGCTATTACAATCAAAAATGTTACTTCTACGAAAATATTTGGTATCTTTGGTAGAAAACTTGCTAGTTCGAACAGAAAAAGTATTATCACTGACGAAAAATAGTATTTCTAAGAGAAATTTGTGTGCGTTCAGTAAAAGTATGTTAGTATTAAGGGTAAGATATCATTACTTTGATGAGAATGTTTGTTAGTGTTAAGCAAAACTTGCTACTTCCGACAGAAAAGTTGGTATCACAATCAAAAAAATGGTACGTCTACGAAAATATTTGGTATCTTTGGTAGAAAACTTGCTAGTTCGAACAGAAAAAGTGTTATCACTGACGAAAAATATTATTTCTAAGATAAATTTTTGTTTGTTGGTCTTTTGGGTGTGTCGGGGGGCCTTTGGGGGCCTTTGGGCTTGGTGTCCTTTGGCGGGCATTGTGGGGACCGGGGGGCCTGGGGCCTTTGGGGACCAGTGGGTTCCTTCGGGTTGGGGATTACTTTTTCTATCTTCCACCGAAAAATTAGAATTGAACTTCAAATTTCTTTATGTCTTTGTAAAATAAAGAACTGAAGTGGAATATTTTTGTTTTATCTGGAGAAATTAGACTTGAAGTGTGTTCTTTGGTACATTTAAGAAGAGAACTTGAAATTGTCTTAGCTTCGTTGAGAAAATTTGGAACAGTATTTTAAATTTTTCATCCCTTTGAGAAAAATCTGAACTAAAGTGGAAAATGTTTATATTATTTGGAAAAATAGAATTAAATAAAAACTAATTTCTTTTTCATTGAGAAAATTCAGAAGAGAACTTGAACTTTTCTTCACTTCATTGAGAAAATTTAAAATTGAAATTGAACTGCTTATCTTTCGAGAAAATATTCACAGCTATGATATAGCTTTCTCTATCTACTAAGGAAAAATTTAGAATTTGTAAACTTGGTTTAAGAAGGATATTAAGAAAAGAACTTGTTCTGAAAAGATAAAATAAAGCCTTTTGAAAAGTATTGCGGGGTCCGGAGGGTCTTTGGGGGCCCGGGGGCCTTTGGGGCCGGGGGGTTACTTTGGGGTTGGGGTAGTGGGGATCGGGGTCGGGGTCCTACCTAACCTAACCTGAAAGTTTGATTTCAGAGAAATTCTTTAAGCGTTTAGGGTTAACTTACCTTTTTTAGGGATGAGCATTTAGGGTTCTCCAACATGCTTAACTTGAAAGTGTGATTTCAGAGAAATTCTTTAAGCGTTTAGGGCTAACTTACCTTTTTTAGGGATGAGTATTTAGGGTTCTCCTACATGCCGAACCTGAAAGTTTTTTCCCTGACCTGTTGGATCTGAAAGTCTAATTTCAGAGAAACTCTTTAACCTTTTAGGGTTAACTTACCTTTTTGGGGGTGAGTCTTTAGGGTTCTCCAACATGCTGAACTTGAAAATGTGTTCCCTGACATGTTGAATCTTAAAGTATAATTTTCATGGGGATGGAATATTATAAAGAATAAAAACGGTTGAGGCTTAAGATATTTATTGCATAAACATATTTAAAAACATTTGAAAAAAAAATAATGACATATTTAAAAAAAAAAGAAGCTTAATCCATTTGATATGAGGAGGAGCAAGTTTAGGACTTTTGATATCTGATGCATTTTTCCATGTCAGGTATCTTTTCCGGTATCCATTGAGCAAAATATCTAACTTCATCTTCTGGGTCATGAAATGCATGCACGTATTTCTCACATTTGAAGTCTTCGAAATTGAATAATGCAATGTTCTTATCAAATTTTTCTAGTAAGAGTTTATCAGTTGGCACGTTTCCCTTAACATAAACAGATTGCACACCGAAAAAACAGAATATTTCCTGAATTTCCTCTTTTACATGTTTTATTTCATAGCCATTTTCATTATGTGGTCGTATGGTTTTAGCGTAAAAGCCATTTCGACTTATAAAATTTAGTGTTGGACTCCATCTGTTTTTCTCGTACTTATACATATTGTATCTGATGTTCCATTTATAGCAATGAACTTCACGTCGTTGATTGTCTAGGAGTAAGAAAGATGCTTCGAAAATAATGCCAGTTGAGGAATATTTCAGACCAATATATTCTGTGTCAATCACACCAAACATTATTATATCTGAAAAAAAAGTGCTTAAATTAAATAAATATGTAATGTTTCTGAAACTCTAACAAATACAGCTCACTTTCATAGAATAAACTGAGAAGCAGGGAGTGTGTTCAAAGATCCCAACTTGAAAACTGTTAAAATGATTGGCAAAAAAGTAACGTTTTTCATTTCAGCACCCGCTCCTCTGAGTAAATATTTAGAGGGGTCAATTTTCTGAGGAATAACTCAAAGCATTGTTATACGAACATTCAGTTTGAATACGTAAAAAGAGATTGAAGCAGGGTGTAGTAGCTTCTATCACATTTAGAAGGGCCGTGGATCAATCACCTTGCGGAAATTTGCCGTATGTAAAGAGAAATCTTTGTCGAAAGCAACCTAAACTCTGAAAATCATAGTTTGAATATAATAAATTCAACTTTTCTCAGAAATAACTCAAAGCATTATTATACGAACGTTCAGTTTTTTATTCAAGTGCATGCCAGATCAATAAAGAATATATCTTACTGCCTTTTATTCAAATGCCATAGTTAAAATCGCTAAAATGTCAAAGGGAAATCGTTCACACAAGGAAGTTGAAAACAATTATGATAGAAACAATTATCTTTTCATTTTCTATTTTGTCACTCATAAAAGTGCTCACATCCTCCCCTACCAAAATGCTGGCTCCAAAATTGCCCCCCTCCCCTAAATTTAGGACTATTAAGCCATCCCAAGGTCTACCCTCTCATTGAGTTAATCTTGCGATATATTCAAGCGAAAGGCATATCTATAAAGAATATATCTTACTACCTTTTATTCAAATTCTATAGCTAATATCACTAAAATATCAAAGAGAAATGGTTAGACAATGAAGTTGAAAAAAATTATGGTAAAAACAATCTTTCATTTCTATTTTGTCACTATTAAAAGTGCTAACCCCCTCCCCAGCAAAAATCCTAGATTCACGCTCCCCTCCCGGGAATATAAAAGAAACTTTATCGAAAGAAAGCTTGAAAAAAAATCCGTTTCACTTCTCCAAAATAGCGCATTGCGTCTGCGCTTAATAAATTGCAATTGCCTCAAAGTGTTTTAATTTGATAGTGAAACAGTTCCTTTTGACTTGGCCGCCGCGTTCGTAAACACAAATGGAAAAGGGTGACAGCTAATTTTAACCTCGCGTAGAGCATTATGTCAAAACAGAGCGGCATTTTCTTTACAAATTGACAGAAGTCAGTAGACACTTTCAATCACAATAGAGAAAGGCTATAATTTTTCGAAAAGGAAATTATTTCTATTATGAGAATTTTGGTTGTAAAAACAATGAGGGAGGGGGTTAGGTTTAGGTAATAAAAAGAACATATTTTATGTTTTCTATCGAGTATGAAGATTGTATAGTGGTGTTTGTACTAGAGTGGGAGGGGGGGGGGGATTTACCTGAATATACTGGAGGGTGACCACGGAAAATAGTTTTATTTTGAAAATAAAAAATGTACTTACATTGCAAATTGAAGTTGGTATGGCTTCTAATTCATCAAATTTATCCATTGTGTCACAATACTTTCTGATAATTTAATCACAATGCGTGTCCGTTATATACGAAATCTCAAGGTCGAATTGTTATGTAAGCAAGCCCTCTGATTGACTGAGAAGGAAACACGTGATCTAACGGTTTCCTGGAAACTCATAACATTTACCTCGAGCATACAACAACAACCAATACTATTTCTGGATCATAACATTCTTCCCTAGCATACAACAACAACAAATACTATTTCCTGACATCATAACATTCTTCCATAGCGGGCACTTGGCCAAAAACAGCAACATCGACCTTGACATTCGCTGAGAGCGTTCACTTACAACAACAACAACATCGACCTTGACATTCGCTGAGAGCGTGCACTTACAACAACAACAACATCGACCTTGACATTCGCTGAGAGCGTGCACTTACAACAGCAACAACATCAACACCTTTGGAAATTTAGGTCATTGACCCCATTAACCACGTGTTCTCCCTAGGGACTCTATGCCCATATTTGGTGTGGGCGTGGGAATTTAAAAAAAAAGTGTCCGGATCGGGATTCGAAGGGGTATTGTAATCATGGGATCAATAGGGGCCATTCTACTTGCAATATCAGCAATAAGCATTTTCAGGTATGGGTTCAAATCCCCTGCTATAACTCTAAAACCTACTCCGTAAAAGGCTTGATTTACTAGGCGGCTCCAAGCCCTACTTAAGCCTGAAAACGAAGCTAAAACTTCTTGGCTCCTAAATTTTCACAACATTTTTTTTTCCCCGAAAAATCCCCGAATCTTGAAGACTTGTCCCGGAAAACTCCCCGAATTTTTAAGAATTGTCCCCGAATTTTAATATTCGAGAGTGGAAGCCCTGATGCCAGGTGTCTGACATTATTTAGCACACCAAGGGAAACGAAGGGAAACGCACACCAAGGGAAACGAAAATGCGCCATCGGTGCATTTTCGCTATACATTTTTGGGTGCAGTTTGAGATTCATGGTAAATTAGATCTTGCAGGGATAAGTGCAAAAAAAAAAAAAAAAAATCAGAGACAACGTTACCAGATAAGCGCAAATTGTGTGAATTTTGCTTTTAAGAATACTAGAACTCAAAATTGGCAGGATCCAGTCTTCATTAACAGATTTCGACACCATATTCCGAAATCTGAAACAGTGAAGCATTTTTCGACTGATTACATGCGCTTTTGTGGTCGAAATTTTCTGCTCTCAGTCTCTGGCTTGAGAAGAAAGATATTTTCCTCAGTTCTCTGGTATGTCAGAGAATTAAATAAAAGCAAGAATTAAAGATTTTGATTCTTGACTTTATTTCTGTCCATTTTTGGCTTAATAAAGCTCTTTACTTTTCTTTGAAAACTTATTATTTGGAATTTTTTTCTAAATTAACACAAATATATGACACCGTCATTCAGCCAGGGGGGGTTAGCGCCCCCTTACCCCCCCCCCCTTATGGGCGTCCATGTACCAGCACACTACTGACATCCTTTGTAAAAACAAAACTAAGGCTCTTAACAAATGTTCTCAAACTTCTGACCTATCTAAATCGTTGTTTAAGCCCACAGTGGACAGAATATACCAGTAAGCTTATCGCAGATCATTTCTGGTCTTCGTTCTCGTTGCGAACAAAAAGCTCCTCCCACTTGTTTCTGCATTAGCGGGAATGCGGGTTAGTCTGTTTCCGATTGTTTCAATGCACTTTGATGGAAACAGACGGAAACACACTAACCTGCATTCCCGCGAATCTGACTTCGCCTATGTTTATATCTGCAAAAACGTTCTCCGGAGCACTCGCACCCCGGTCCGGGTTTTTATAATGGGTGAGATAGAGAATGATCATACTGGATTATATATGAACTGTGTTTAAGCAAGGATATACCAGGATGCCAATTTTCTTGAAAAATATGGAGCCGTTTTCGAGAAAAAAATACATATATACATAAATAAACAAATATGTAATTATTGCTCGTTTACAAAGATAGTATATATTTAAATATACATATATATATATATATATATATATATATATATATATATATATATATATATATATATATATATATATATATATATATTACAAAAATACAAATGAATGTGCATTGTCAGTTTAATATACATATGCTCATATTTGTTCTTTAAAATCTTAATAATTTTTTATTTATTAAAGTTATTAAAGTGAAAACATTAAATTTTTTTCAGGAAAGTGCAAATTATGTTCTGGCCTTGAGTAGGCATAGGGGTTGTGAGCCCTAATCATGTTATTTTCTGCTCGTTTTGAGTTTGACTCGGTTATTTATTGTAATTTCTGTTCGTTTTGGGTTTCCGTTTTAGGTTTCATTTATTTATTGATGCTGATTTGTGGTAGTTTTACGATTGGTAGATTGTTTTGTCCTATTTTGGCTCATTTAGGGTTCAATGGAGTTCTTTACTTTTCCTAGAAAAACTTATTTTGTGGAAACGTTTTTTTTTTAGATAATTCTCAGTAATAAACGGAAATATATAGGGAGAAAAACATTTGTTTTTGATTTTTTTTTCATTAAAGAAACAATGATACCGATACTTATCAAAATTTGTTAAGGGCGGTAAAATTTCTTTCCATGAAAAATATAAAAAGGATCATTTTCAAAATTGTTGCTGGCTTCCCAGTAATTATACTGTACTTTAGGGTTGTTTTTCAATTTTTTAGATGGAAATCTGGAAAAATTTCTCCTGGAAAAATTGCACAAAAGTTCTTCTTCGGTGACTCAGGGTCTTCGGGGTGTACATTTTCGGAGGAGGCAAACTGAATGTGATTTCAGGTCTGAAATTCTTCTCACAAAGCGAAGTTTGGTCTCCTAGTATTAAAACTGATAACCATAGAAAAAGAGTATAGGTTGATGCCGCTTATGTGCGAATAGTTTTGGAACCTTTCAAATATGCTGAACAAATGGCTATCTCAAAATTTTGATTGAACGATTTCTTAGAAAAAAGAGAAGTTTGAGGGCGGCTGGTTGTCCCAATTCTTTTGCTCACATAAAAAAGGCACTAGAAATTTTAATTTCCGTTCAAATTAGCCCTCTTCCGATGTTTCAGGAGTATTGATTCGATACGCTCATCTCTGGGGAAAAATAAACACACATCCGTGATCTTTCTTCTGACAAAAATTACATAATTCAACATTTTTTTGTAGATAAAAGCCTGAAACCTCTATAGAATAGGAAGTTGTTCGTGCTCACTAGGCATTTAAATTACAAACAAGAGAATTTGGAGAATTATAGGAGTATCGATTAGATGCTAGAAGTAAAAACTAAAACCATTAAACAATTCCCAGAGGAAATACCCCACCCCCTTACTCCCTACCGACTTCAGTCATCAAACTATAATTGACTAAACCTATCTATTAATATTACAAATCTTATCAGAGGCAATGCTATAGCGTTGCCTATAATAAAGGCCATACGGCTCCAATGTTTTATCATAATTTCTTTTTCCCCAGAGGCACTTCATATGGAAGGGGTAGTCGTATAAACTTCAAAGGGGGCTCATTTGATTAGAAATCGAGAGTTCTAGTGCTGTTTTTAAGGGTTAAAAGTGATTGGAAGGCAACTAACATCCTTTCTACAACCACCATTTCCCAAAACACATCCAATCAAAATTTTGAGATAGCCATTTGTTCTACGTAGTTGATTTTCAAATTGGAATTATGTCTTTGGAACGGACACTCCCCCCACAGCCGTCGGTGCGAGGTTTTTAATTTAATTCATTGGGGATCATAAGGTTTCTATACAAGCGATGTAACGAAAAATTCAAAATGTGCTCATTCGAATGTAAATTCAAAGGGATAATGCCCTTTTTAATATTCGAAATTGATTGGAGGGCAACTAACCCCCCTCTCACGCCCACCTTTTCCCCAAACACATCTTAAAAACTCGAGCTACAAATGAATAATCAGATATCGAAATTTCTAGCAACAGCTATTGAAAGTTTACAGAAAAAGCTATCCGCTTAAAGAAAGAGCGAAAACAAACAACCAAACAAGAAAAGAAACACAAAAAGAAAAAAATACAGACAGTACTGTCGGTTGATTTCCAAAGATTGTTCGACACTTGTCTAGAATCCAGTAAGCACGCAAGAAGTGAAGTTTCGTTAATGCTAATGAAATAAAACAAAAACGGATGAAAATATAATAATTCAGAAACTGATTTTGGCTATATATTTGCACATTAGGTGGGTGGGGGTAAAAAATAGCATATATTAAATACGTAACCTAACCTAACTAAACCTAACCCAACCTTGTTACCTTTTAGTCCCCCCATACCCCAAAAAACTAAAGTTTAAATATAGTTCCCGAAGTGAGAAGCCCTTTGTTTATACAGCGTCTCATAGGAATTTCCAGGTAATGCCTACAAGGCCGTATCCAGGGGGGGGGGGGGGGGTGCCCGGGTTGAACCCCCCCCCCCCGGAATTTTTGACCGAGTCGGAAATAAGTCGAAAATTAGTAAAACCTAGGTAAAAATCAGTATAATTAGTCGAAAACTGAGTCAAAAATTAGTACCCCCCCCCCCGAAAAAGTAAAAAAATAGTAACCCCCCCCCCCCGAAAAAAATCCTGGATCCGCCCTTGAATACCTATCTGATCTTCGCAATACAATTCTCGCGTGCTAACCGGATTCTAGACAAGTACCGATCGTTCTTTTCCGCCAACCATCTAGGGCCAAACGGAAAGCAGGTCCTCCCCGAATGAGGTTGGTGGAAGTTGTAAGGAAGAATTTAAGGGAAGTAGGAACTTTTTGGGAGAGTGTAAAGAGGCAGGCCTCAAATGGATTCAGAAGGGGGAGGAGCGTGCGTAGCTGTGTTGGCGTCAAGCAGCTTGGTGCTGCAGTGAGTTATTATTATTATTATGAGCAGTAATATTACATTGTAAAAGGTGCTTAGTATTTTCACCAGAAGGTAGTAAAAGTGGCTTTGAAAATTATACTGACAACAGTTCGTGGTCATGAACTGTAAGTATGGAGCGACACGGTTCAATAGTAACCAAAACTATAAAAAACAATATTTTGAAATCAATAGATATATTTAAAAGAATCGGTTTATTATGCTGATTCCAAAAATTTAATATTCATAAAGCTTAATTTTATATATAAAAGGCTACGAGCACGAGATAATTTAACAACTGATTTTCGAAAAGGGGGAAAAACCATAAAAATCAAGAATTTTCATGTAAGCCACACCCTCAGATTCAGCGTATCAGAGAACCCTACTGTTGAGGTTTCAAGCTATCTGTCAAAAAAAATGAATTTTGTATTGTTTGCCAGAAGAAAGATCACGGATGCGTATTTACTTTTTTTTTCAGGGGTGATCGTATCGAACCAATTGTCCTAGAACATCGGGAAAAGGCTTATTTGGACGGGAATTAAAAGTTCTGGTGCTCTTTTCACGTGATCAAAATGATTGGAGGGCAGCTAGCCCCCCTACGACACCTCTTTTTTCCCAAAAATTGTTAGATGAGAATTGTGAGATTTTGTTGAGCCATTTTGCTCCGCAACACTATGTCTTTGAAGATAACATGACCCCCCCTCCCATGGCCATTGGGATAGGTCTTTAAAGTATAAAATTGGCCTATTGTTTATGTATAGTATTTGTTATTGGGAAGTATACTGACATTTTTTAGCTTCGGTTTTTTTTGCTTAGGGTGGGTTTCCACGGGGAGAATTTTCCATGGGGACGAAAATTTCCAGGGGTGAGCTTTCCAGGGGAAATTTAACACCAGGGGGATTTGACAGAATTTCTATATAAAACTCTTTTTATTTGTCTTACTTGAAATTCTCAGCTTGTTTCGATTTCCGAGAAAAAAATTCCATGGAAGGGGGGGATTTCTGGAGTGATCAGAAAAACGATTAGATCATATTTTTTTTTTCAAATGAGAGTATGCTAAGAATAATTTTTCAGGCTGAATCGTCTGCAAGAAATTCTACGGATGGGGAAGGGGGATTTTCAGCGAAGATGGAATTGTTCGGAAGGAATTTTAAGGCGCGTGTATTTTTCGTGAGGGGAGCTTTCTACGGAGGAGTTTCCTGTGTGGGGAGGGAATTTTTCATAAAGGGTTAGACAGATTTACTGGCATTATTTTGGAAAAATATCAGAAATTAGACAAAAAAAAAGTTTTTTCAACTGAAAGTAAGGAGCAACATTAAAACTCAAAACGAAAAGAAATTATTCCGCATATGGAGGGGTTGTCTCCTCGTCAATACCTAGCTCTTTACGCCAAAGTTTGACTATTTATCCCAATTTTTTAAGAACAACTCCGGAAACACAAAAGCCGTTTAATTTGAATAGGAAACATTCTGTTTAATAGCTAAAAACTTGTGCTAAAGCTGCCTGGGGGCCCAGGACCATAAGTTATTTAAGGTGCCATTGATTATAGGTGGAATTATAGGTGGGCTAAAAGGAGGGAACGCTTGATATCGGTCTTACTTGACACTTAGAGGGTTTGTCTCCTGGGCCAAGAGGATCATTCTTATTTACTGGAAGATTGAGGATGTTAGCGAAATAGACCAAAAACTTTTTGTTCTTGATTAGTCTGAAGCTTACAACTGAAAGTCCCTGGGCCAAGGGGAAAATAATGTACAGAAAACTGGGTTCGGGGCACAGGTCGTCCAAAACACACCACAAAACTGTTTTTACGATTGGCTTGAAGCTGTCCCAAATGGGGGCACTTTCAACTTAAATGCAAAAAAAGGAAGGAACTATTGCTTATCTAAAAATCAGGCCAAAAAAAAGAGCTAAAAAATAAACTTTGGTTTCCGAAAGGCTTGAAACTTACTCATGTATGATTCTGGGCTAAGGGGACCTGGGCAACTCGCTCAAGTTTACGCCGTGTGAAACTCTAGAACAAAACCGGTCTCTTCGTTAGTTTTTTTTCAGCTTAGCGCGAGACAAGACAAAGACAAGTGATAGAATATATGGGAAATACATAAATTGGGATATATATTTGCACATCAGGGGGGGGTAAAGTATTTGGATGGTTTGAAGTCAGAAAACTATTTTTATTTCATAATATGAGTAGAGGAGGGGGTCCGACTCGTGGCAGTACAAAATTCGGTTATCAAAAGAACGTATCTCCTATCAGTACACCAAATATGGGCATAGCCTCCCTAGGGAGAAAAATTGCGTAATCGGTCAATGACCTCTTTTTCCAAGGTCGATTTATTTGATGTTTCTATGTGTAATAGCTCCGGGACGAAGGTTGCACATGCGCATTGAATTCTAACGGGAACAATGTTATTGATCTAGGACTCGAGGGGGAAGTGAATTTCCAAGAACTTGATTGCGTAATCGAAGGGGAAGTGGATTTCCGAGAACTTGATTGCGTAATCGATTGGGAATTTTATTGATACGATAACGGGAAACAGGATCACGTATATCCTAACGAATCAGGGTCAGTCTAGAGTCAGCAGTCAGAGTGAAAGTATTGAAAAATGAATAAATTTGAGAAAGAGATTATTAGATAAAATCTAGTGTTTATGGAAAAACATTTGATTTTGGATGATGATTTTCTAGAGTTATCTCTTAAACGCAGGATATTCTCCTCTCGGGAAACACTTGAAAATATAAAGAAGAGGGATTCTCCTCAATTTGACTTTTGTATGACAATTTTAAAGTGTGACTCAAAAGCATAAACTCATGTTCTTGATATATTAATTGAAAAAGAACAGAATCATTTTGCAAATATACTTTTGAAAACATTGCCAATGGATTCAATGTAGATGGCTCCCCCATCATTCGAAAGAGGTATTATCGCAGAGCTACTCCTCTCCCCCCCCATTTCCCTCTCATTGAATTTATCGAACGAAGAGGATCAGTTTTGTTTTAGCTGTGAGTGAGTTGACATCGGAAACCGAAAAATGTTCTATATATGTCCATTGTGCATGTACACTCTTGACAGTTGGAATCAATGTGAGAATTGTACAATTATTGATGACTATAGTGAAAAGTGTAAATTATTTAATCCTTGTAAATTACATAGAGGCTATGCAGTACAAATTAAAGGATGTAATTCATGTCTTGAGGAGGTGTGTGACTCTCATCCTAGAGGGCACCTGTGCTCCAATTGTCACTATGATAAATGTGATCAGTGGGAGAATACTTACCCCGCTATGATTGGAAAGAATCCTAAACGTGCTTTTAGTTTATTTCTACGAGATTGGTAACGTCGCGGATTTAAATTATTCTGGGAAGAGGAATCTGGTCTACGATTCAACTGTTGGGGTAACAAGACAATTTGGTTTCTACGTCATTGTTGTGATGACACTACCTACTATGACTATAAACCAAGTGATTTTTATTTGGCTGTGACGGAATGTGATTCACCATTTGAAAACATTGTATGTGATATTGCTTCAAATAGACTGATTGAAACTCGTGAATTTCATAATATGAATGCAAATAGTATAATTGACTATACAAAGAGATATGACAAGAGTGAAGTTACATTGTACTGTAGAAAATGTGACCCTGACTTTGCAGTCAATCAAGATCAATATACAGTGAATCCAAATGATTTATCGGCATTAGTGGTTCAAGACAGTTGCCTATACTTCGAAGATGAAGAAATCTAAAGTGAAGATTTAAAGACATTGTTGTATATATATATACATTTTATTAATAAACAAATTCACAAACATTTTTTAAGCACTTTACTCTTAGGGCACTGAAATCAATACTATATAGGTCTGAGAGGATATTTTCCACTAGAAAGTCATTCAGACGTGGATTGTCACCATAACTGTGGAGAAACTGTTTGTAAGTATAGCCGCGACATCGGAACACAAAATATAGTAGTGCATGGAAGCCACAGCTTTTAGTCGTTAGATCCTGTACTCTCTTCCGATTTTGAATAATAGTTTTCCCACTGCTCTTAATATAGTTGCTGATGTGAGTCGTGTAGAATGTATAGGGTAGACCAAGAGGATCAAAAAATTCAATCGTCTTCATTCTTTGAAAGATGCACAGCCAATGACCCGTCAGCTCAGTCAACGGACTGCTATTAACAATAATCAAGGTATTGTTGACACTTTGAATTTTTCCAAGAAAGTTCGAGGGCAGACAAGAGGATTTGTACTGAGACATGTAGGGGTCCATATTAAATACATTGATTATTTGACTGGTGTTCATGGTGCCAAGTCTAGTAGAACACTGCCTTCGGGAGTGATTTCCCAATAGGTTTCATATTGATTTAGTGAGATTAGGGCAATACTCTCAGCCAATGGGTCGGCAAATGTACACTCTAAACGCACAGTCCCTGTACGTACTATACTCATATCCGGTGTGCCCGACAAATCCAGTACAATGATACCATGTGTTTTAGCAAATATATCTTCAGTTATACCATTTTCAAATAGTTGAGAGTCATGATCTAGGGTTTGCATGGTCAACTTGTACAATGTTCTATAGGATTTATCAAAAGATAGATTGTAGAGTGGGATGCCGTTTACTTTGCACTCAAGAGATGAAAGTCCAAACATCTCGAATTTATGTGGGCATTCAGTCCATGATCCTATTGCACTGGCGCTTTTTACAAATGCCAACGCAAGTTTTGATGGAATTTCACCGTTGATAAAGGATGAATCGGTGAAGGTGCGTGACCCCATTGCAATATGTCGCTGATTGGTTATTGTATGAGGAACAAGTAGTTTAATGTTGTTACCATTAACTCTCAGTTTTTACACGGCCAAAGCAACAGAACTCATGACCTGCTGTTTACGCACATGAAGTATTGCCGAGGTGAGGGAAAGACTTACATCAGGATTGGCAGCAATTTCCCTTCGCAATATGAAATTGGATGGTGCAAGCGTTAATTCTATATCCACTTTAACATTGGGCGGCATCCATTGGGGTATATTAAATATTTCATAGTATATTTTTCCAACTAGATGTAATTCACTAGTTGTAGAATTTTTAAGTGCATCTGTACTATCAGTATTAGTAATATAATCATATCCATTGGAGGCGCCTCTCAATTCCTTGTATGACTTGGGTGTCATCAGCAGGAATTGCATATAGCTCGTATAATTCTAGAGATTGTTTCTTGTGCTCACCAGTGTAACATTCATATACAAACCGACTTTACTAAATAGATTTTGTAGTAAAAAATTGTCCTAGTTAAGTTATCTGCTCCGAATCGGAATGGCAGTTTTGGATGTCTGTACTTTAATATGCAAATCAAATCATGTTTAGGACATGTTCAGACCGTTTTCTTCAGGAGAATGCATTTGAAAATGGAGATTGTCGGAGAGGAGTTGCAGTGGATAAAATTGTTCATAGTGTCCCTGCTTGACACTCACATCAACATTTTCAGCATTGAATAGATTCAAAGAGGCGGTGATTGAAGGTCGAGAATCCTTGTGTGGTAGGTAGGACATTTTAGGAGAAAAAATCTAGTTTCGATCTGACAATTTTCTTCCTGGGACTTCTGGCTACACTACGTGTCGGATTTTTTCTTCCTTTCTTTGAAAAGGGGGATGTATTATGTTACCGTCCTGAGTGGAGAGTGATGAGGGAAGCAGTGTTTTTTGACCCTTTTAAGCCAGGACAAGCCTGTTTTAATTTCTTGCCAAAGGCTTGCGCACTGGACCTGAGATTTTAAATATCACTTTTTTTTAAATCCATACCAAACCCCAAACAGATAATGTATAGGATATAAAATAAGTTACAGCTGATCCAAGATATTTTCTGGTCTGGGGTAGCGAAGAGTAAAAGAGCTTAGCAAACCAACGGCCAAGACCGTAGCTAGACATTGACGAGCAACCCTTGTAGTAGTTCATTTCATTACACTGTTGTCTTGGGCCAAGAGTATTAACATAGCAGTCAATATCAGAACAATTGAATACCACTTTTCTATTAGACATCTTGTTGTTGAACGATGGGTCGAAAATGACATATAATCACAGCCAAACCTTTTGAAATTGCAATGGGATCACCCAATTCAGTTCTTAGTGTTAACTGACAGAGTTCTAAATAGGAAGTGTTTACGGGAATATACTGAAGATGCTTTATATTGTAGTGATGAATATGTTCTTGATTGGTTTTTCGTTCAAGAACTCGTAGGAGGGGGACATTTGAATTACCAACCCGAGATGTTTCCACAAATGAAGCATAGAGAAATATACAAGTGTCTGTGGAGACTGCAGGCGGGTAGTCAGCGAAAATGAAATTAGTGTTTCAGGCACTATTACCATTGATTATATTGAGCTTAAAGCCAAGAACATCCTTTAGATTATCATTGAGAATAACCTTTTCATTGGCAATAGGTAAACTAATGTATATCTTGCCATCCTCCTTTGAATAGTTGAAATGTAAAGCTCCTTTTTTACGAGTGGAAATTCTTTTATTGATAGAACGACATAAATCATTCATACAGGTGAGTTCCTCGTAGGGTAATTCAATATATGGATAATCCATCCAATTAATTTTTTGAATTTGTTCTTGATCACCCGGTGGTGGCGGCCAATCATAGGGTCTAATTTTTATTTCATATTTACGATCCTTTCTCAGGATGTCAAAGGTATTTTTGATAATACAGTCGACAAGAGCCACTTCATACTTTCCATCGAATTTGATGGTGGGGGAGAGTTTCGTCCAAAAATCACTTGTTCTATTCAGATCATTGTAGAGAGGATCAGAAACATTGGTCATGAAAGTCACATAGAAATCATTGGGCATTGTCAATATCTTCAGCACTGACCCAAGAATAAAAATCTGAGTTGTATCCTAGCCAGCAAACAAGCAACTGTTTCTTGCCATGGCGTGTACGACTCTTTAATACCTTTTCAATTTGATAGATGTCAGTAGTGTTGCTAACTTTTTATAGTTCATATTCATAAAAACCGCCAAGAATCTCGTCATCTTTAGTGTCTCGCGGTTGATTTGTCGTGGGCTCAGTGTCCAGGATTTTGGACACTTTTAAAAGTTCAGTGCTCCATAAATAAGTCCCTTTTTCAAAAATATTGGTGGTTCTATTAATTCAAACAGTATCACCTACATTGAATTTCTTCTTCTTTTTCTTCTCATTGCCATTGGAGTATTGCTTTAGAAAAGCATCAAATGTATTTTCACTATAGTGAATATCCGTTGGTGTAGAGTTGGACAGAGATCGATGGGGTCGTTGATTATAAATCAACATTATTTTATCTAAATAATGAATAAAAGCCGGTGTATTTTTAAAAGTACAATATATTGAAATTCATAGTCGAATATTTCTTATTAATCGTTCGGCCAATACAGCCTTTATAGGACTGGGACTATGATAAAGTGTTGTATTATATTTCAAAAGAACCTTTTGCACATGTGGATTAGCAAATTCACTGCCATGATCCGATTAATTTTTCTATGCGAATCCTGTTCGAGAATACTTTCAATGGCCCGAGCAACTTCAACACCTCTCTTTGACCGCAGTGGAATGGCATAGGCATAGCGACTAAAGATACTGATTGCCACTAGAATATATTTTTAGGGGGCATTGTGACGCCATTGAACTGCGTCTAAAGTTAAAAGATCCATTTGCATTATATGCAGAGGGAAAAAGGCTTTAGTTTGTCGATATTGTTTACTGCGAAGCCTGTTATTTCGATGTAGTGTGTACCTAGGCTCCTCCTGTTGAGACTATTGTGCACTTTTCAATGTGGTGGTGGTGCCGGAGATAGCTTTAGAAAGCATTATTGGGGCACTTAAACTTCCCACCTCGACGACATTTTCGTATACACCTATCAAAAATTAATCAATTTTGAACGTAGACACGTAGTATAATGTCCACTCCCCTTTTGCACAATGACGGGCGAATAAATTCGTCTTCGCTTTTGACTAGCAGCCACAGGTGTTGTAAAATCAATGGCATTGCTAGTATCTTCAAATATTGAATCTTCCACTTTTTTAAATGATGTTGTTGAAGGACTATATTCTCATAGTTTCTTTAGAATTTACTTATTGCTAATAAGAATTTTGGGAAAGTTTGATACACACAGAAAGGTGTATAGATTATTGTCAAAGGATATAAGTCCTTTACTATTCGTCACCATATCGCACATTAAATAAACTATATTGTCAATATTCCATCGAATTATAATTTACGTTAATGCGCTCTTGAATTATACTGGATTACCGGTTTCAAACAAGAGATACGATAACACTCTTTTCCTATTTTCTCGAGAAGACAACTGCAAAATATTTTCAATTTTCAATGCTATCGACTTCATGTCATTTTACATTGACGATGCTGCAGAATATTGAGGAGATGTTTCCTGTTTAGATGGATCGGCGACGGTGGTAGGTCTCTCACGATAAGGTTTATGCTTGTCCACACGTCGCAATGAATCTTGAAGTAAAAGCAGTTTTTTGTCATCGGCAATATTCTCATCGTTAATGAATTTGCTTAGATTGTCTTCAAAATGTTCGATGGGCGAGAGGACAAGTTCAAATGGTGTCAATTTATAGGGTTTTGTCATTCTCTCTCTAGAGAAAACTGTTTACAAGTCCTGCAATTATCGGTAGTAAAAGTGTGAAAAAGCTACCGCCTGCGTGAAGGAGCCGTTTTGTTTTAAATTTTTTTACCTTGTTTTTAAAAGCCAAAGCGCGTAAAGTGGAACGAAGTTTCTTTTTATGTTTTCTAAAAACATATTGCAGTTGAACAATTCCCACAGTTAAATTTAAAAAAAGTTCAGATATTAGATTAATGAAATCATTGTCAACCCCATGTTTGAGTATGGCCTTCCTAAGCAAGGGTTTTGAAGTGCTTAAAACGGAAAACAGATTCCGTTGTTCGTGTAATTTCTTCAGTGTCATAATGGCAACTAATAGTCATTTCTACTGTTCACCAGAAGATATACTGTAATTTCACTGTTGAAAATGTCGGTGACTACACGTAGATCCTCGGGCGTGCTCTGATTAAGATCCAGCAAAATGTAGCCGTTAGGCTTGCTTGTCGCCTGTGTGTACGTTGAAAACATAATTTTTGGGGCACGAGGTTATATCTGATTTTTGAGATTTCTGAGCGAGCTAGAAACACGAACGACTCGATAGATAATATAGATAGTGCAATTCAAAGCAAGGGTTTTCAAACATTTGCTCTGATGAAACAGATTGCGTAGAACTAGGGTAATGGAAATGTGTTCATGATGGGAGCGGACAGTGAACAATTGTAGCATTTTCTGTGAGAACTGTTCAATGGATTCAGCCAAATCATCAATAATCAACCACGAGTTCGATTCAATACTATTCAAAACATCAAGTCCTCGTATGAATTGTATTGGTATGGTGGTGGCAAGAGCTTTTATTCGATCATAGGACTCTTGCCAAATACAATAGCAATAGTAGATTTTTTTTGGTTTTTCCAAAAACATTTTATCGCAATTTTGAATTATTCTAGCTAACAGTGTTGTTTTCCCCGACATTGAGGGACCACACAGAAACGATCTGAAGGGTGTTTTAAATTGATACATGCTGTTGACAACAGTCGGACTACAACTAACTGTAAATCATATGTGCTCAATGAATAAGTAGTAATTTTCCCATCTATTCAAGAACAACAAAGAAACAATATTTCATGGTAGCATTTATTACGGCACTGCATGAAAACATTTGTTCAACATGAATAATGATAAAAATAACACTTATTCAACATGACAAAATTTTATAGTGGTCAAAATGAAAACTCTATTTGTTCAACATGAACACAGGGCAATGATATCACTTTATAAATAAGCACTTATTGTCTTTAAAAACACTTTTCTGTACAATACTTTATGTACAATAAAAAACACTTTTTGTACAACACTTTTCTCTACAACACTTTTTGTACAACACTTTTCTATACCTGACACTTTTTGTACAACAGAAAATACACACTCAGGGAACAATAGCACAGTTGAACTTGATTATGGTGAATTTAAAGGTGGGTCCCCCCCCCAGGGCCGCGGGGCCGAAGGCTAGCCAGCCGCGGGCGGGACCCCCCCCCCCTGGGCGGCCGCGGGAAGGCCCCCCCGGGAACCGCGATGGAAAAACAATAGTTGTCGTCACTGCAGGTTAGTTGAGGTTGGGTTAGTTGGGTCAGTGGTTAGTGCTTGGGTTAGATGAACAGTTGAGTTAAGGTGGTTAGATTGTCAGATTAGGTTAATTTATCCAGACCAAGTTGATTGCGATAGTCAATGCATTCAACTCGGTCTGAAATACGGTAGTGGCCGTGAGGTAGGACACTCACAACATTCTGGAGCACATAGACCTTGTCGGATATACATGATATTGCATTCTTTTCCACTCTCAAATTATAATTTCTATACTTTAGAGAGTGAATTGCAAGCACTTGTGCTCTCAGCACTAGTCTACTTTCTAAACAGTCTCTGTACACTCTCATGTTGAAATTGCTCTTTACAAAATGTGTAGGCACCCCTTTACACGCCTTCTTTTCTTCCCCACTATGAGTTTCAACGCAATAGACTTTGGGACATGGGAAAACCCACCTGGAGATCAAATCACTCCCCGTCTCTGATTTTAATTTTAATAGTTGGTTGGGGGCTTGACGATTCACCAGCTTGGGGTAGAGCATTGGATTCCAGTTGGTGAAATCCATCCACGAGCTGATGTGCACCCCCTTTTCTAAATCACCCAATAAATCCAATTCAGTCCCATTTACCTTTAACAGCAGAGAATCTGTATCCCCATAGTAAACTTGAACCTCCCCCTCCCGTGGCCATTGCACCTTGCACACATTGTAAAAGAACGACAACATGAGCTTTTTTGAAATTTCTAGTACTGAACTGCCGCCTGCAATATTCTTGTTCAGTACTACATTTCGCTTTCGCCTGTGTAGAAGAACCATGGCAGCCTCTATGCTCGTGAACGATGTAAAATTGGGGTTGGCAATAGTTCTGGCACTACTTTAGAGGGTCAGTCTTATTATCACAGTTAGATCTATAGCCTAAAATCTTCCATATATTGCTAAACGCTGAATATAGAATAAGTTAGTTCAATTCATTCTCAACCTGTAAAGTTGACGGAGAGTATTTATCAACACAGATGGCGATCAATTTTTTCAAGTAGGGTCGCTGATTGAACTGCAGGACCCTGTGTATTTTAGTGATTTTGAAACCATTGCTCACCATCCAGTGCAAAAGCACATGGTGAACAACGATATTCTCTTTAGGGTCCAAATCAGCAATCAGTTTCTGTTTAGAGGGAGTCCAATGCATCCCCATATCCACAACCAATGAACGATTGTAGGGGCTCAGCGAGTCCCTGCTCACCGGTCGATTGATACAGGGCATGACAAAATCTTTGACTGAGTCGTGAAGCGCCAGCGGAATGTGACCGTCTATTTCAAAGAACCATCCTTGTGACCCATTGTCCTTGACGGTGGTAATGTCGGGGAACTCACAAGGATTCTCAAACCATTGATAGTTCCCACACGGCAAAGAGTAGTGGGACATTGCCAAGGGGTACAATGAGTTCATGTCCAAGAACACTGCATTTGACTTTGCACCAGTGCTTTGTCCGCTCGGATCGGTTGACAAGACGCGGTCCCCGTGAAAAACATACCATCCCCTCATTGAACGCTCTACAAAAAGGTGCTGATCTACGTCGGTGATTAGGCCTATTTCCTCCCTGCTAATTTTAAAAATTAAATCCATTACTAAATGGGGTGTAGAAAAATAATAACCTATATCTAACCCGAACTCTGAATAGATCTGGTCTTTGTTCTTACAGATTATATCCAACAGAGTTAAAACATCACTGGCCAAGTACAGTCTACAATAATCCCACCCATTTTTACAATCCCCCTTGGACCACACCTTCTTGGCAAACTCTTACTCCTCTGCTGTGCATTCAATGTTGGTCATTGAATTGTAAAAAGCTTCAATTGGAGGTAGTTTCTCCTCACTTAAGAGAGATCAAGAACAGTAATAATCGTATGCGTATATACCTTTTCATGTCAACAGGTAATACATTTCACCGTCTGTAAAGTTCTTTTTAAGCAAGGGAAAGCTATCAAAATTGTCAATTTTTTGCACTTGAATCAATTGACTCAATGCCTTTGGGAAAAAACTAAAGGAATCTAAAAACCTAATTTTATTCAAGCACGAACACCCATTATCCACTACCTGCCATTTCAGTTCGAGAAGCAATAACTTATCAGCTGATTTGGGAATAATGTTGTAGATAAAAGAATTATTCACCCATGGACAATCTACTCCCCCTCCCTCCCTGTGCATACGTGCCAGTGCCGGTAAAATACATTTTAAGTCATAATTAGAATTATGAATAAAAACAGGGATAAAAAACCGTTGACTAACATTTAAATTACACGATTGATGCGCACCCCCTCTCCCATTACTCGCCCCCCGGGGTATTTCCTGCCACAAATGGTCATGATCTCTGACTTTCCCCCGCCCCCCACGTTTACCGGTCGTCCCCACCTCGGCAAACTCCCCCGTCCAAACCCAACCTATTTTTTGATTTTTAATAGCGAGACGATACGCTGCAGACAACACCATTGGATAATGCGTATTTCTCAAACGAGAAATAGCACCATTAGCCGTGCCAATCAGTTTAGTCAGTGCCTTGACCATGCACTCATGTCCCTCATCCAATGTTTCAACTATTTCTAACAACTGCATGGTGTTAGAATTGTCTCTTTGCGCGTGGGCGTAGGACACTGCAATAGCCAGATGTTCTTTGACTCGGTTTGGATATTGGGGGTCATTCACCTCCACCAGCTTAGCCTCACAGTCCAAAGATATTTTGTTGCACTGGAGAAGGGTGTTTTGGAAATTTTTGAAACGTAGAATTGACCTACCCCCTGAAACCATTTCCACTGTCTGATAGCCATACTGTCTAAAATGCCTCATATGATATCGGAGTTTCATATCACTACGGAATTATGACAAGCTTGTTGGACAGCAGAAACGTCCCCCCCTGTTCATCCCCGCCCCCCGACCTCTCCTCATGTTAGTGATAGGAGTTAATTGAACGATTGTATTCGGTTGACTAGGTGGCGTGTATAGCACCCAAACCCAGTGTTTAACCACATCAACTGACGGACCCCTTACGGGGAATACCACCCCCTTCTTTTTAGAGCGAACCCCATCTTCAAAATCAGTTTCGTATTGTACCACAGTAACGCCGATATGTAAGTGTGAATTAGCCCTTTCAAAAATGTTAATGGATCGAAGCGTTACTGGGTATTTTCCTTCTAGGCATGAAAAATCTACAACTGGGAAAACGGACCCTTCCTTCCCATGTACAGCCCAATTGTCTAAATTCTTCTTGGTAGCGTCCCGAGCTAGAGGCCCGAATGCTGATATGAGGAAAGCATATCTGAAACACTTTTGATCTGTTTCAAAACAGATCTTCTGGACACCTTTACAACCCTCTAGATCTGGATTATATTTTAATACTACTGCCCCTGGTCCACTCCCCCCTCTTAAAATAAAATCTTTCTTAATTTTACATATATTTACGCTTAAATTTTCAACAAATAAAACTAGAGAGCCACTACCGTTTTCATTAAAGTTCTCGAGATGTGTTATAATTTGATCGACCCAATCTATGAAAACACCCTCAAAATTTTCTAAATTTGAATAAGCCGAACGCATCTCAGAATGTTTAAAATGATAGTACACTTAACTTTTCCCCTCATTCAAATAAAAAACTTTTAAAACAGTGGAAACCTTAATTGAATCCCTACCTCCCCACAATTGAATTTGATTCTCCAGACGTTCACGATTTTTGTCTACATAGTTGTGTAAAATTTCTATAGGGTCATAAACAAAATTACCTCACAAAAGCGAATTAAAAGGGTCCCCAAACATTCCATTGAAAACAACTATATTATTTATAATTCTGTTGGACAGCTGAAAGTCTGAGAGAGTTGTAACCCCCTCCCCCTATGTGATATTAACCCCTCCCCCCATCTGGTCAACAAAATATTGCGAATGCTCCACATCAGGTGTTAGAAGTGGAGTCGTTGTGGTATAGGAGGGTTGAGGGTTCCCGGTTAAATCCCCGGGAAAAAAATCTAAAAATTTGAATTTTTTTTGAATAAATTCTAACAGCTCAACTGCGCTATAATCAAAAATTAAAAAATCACCAAAAAAGTCGTCAATATTATCTGGAATTTGATGTAAATCATCCCATAGTGAATTGTTGGGGGACTCCACGTGTGCCTCCTCTTCTTCACTAGATGGAGAGTAGGGGACCAATGCTCGTCCGATCTATAAATGAAAAACTAGCTTATTTTCAAAGTGTTCAAATCACCCCCTACTGCTTTTAAAATTTGGATTATTATTGCTTAATAAAATTTGGTTAATTCAACTGAAGATAATCTAAGATATGACATAGAAGGCGAAAATTTGGTCGTTTATTTTAAAATTGTTAAAAAAAAAAAAAATTTCGGCGCTCCCCCCAGCGCCCCCCCCCTAACCTTGCCCCACAGCGCTTCCCGGACCATCCGTGGCGCTTTTCGGAGCCACAGCGCATCCCTGTGGCACTTCCCGGGCCCGCAGCGCTTCCCGCAACGCTTCCCCGGCCCGCAGCGCTTCTCGGACCCGCGACATATCTTATATTAGTATAAGATATTTACAATAGAAAACATGACATATTAGGTTTTTATTTTGGTCAAACAATCCCTCCAAATGATATTTAATATAAATACTTTTTATCTGCTCTGGGAAAAAAACATGATTTGAAATGGATAGCCATCTCCTCTCATGATACACAAATCATTCAGATATATAGTTTTTTTTTTTAATATTTATATAGGCAAGGCGAACCATTCGTTTATATAGCAATAGAAATTATCTAACCTTACAATGACCAGAATATAGTTCCTTTTTTTGGATTAGCTAATATAATTTAGCAAAAGGGTGAAAACATGACATAGTAGGTTTTGATTTTGTTCAAACAATTCCTCCAAATAAAATTTCATATTAATACTCTTTATCTGCACTGGGAAAAAAACATGATTTGAAAAGGATAGCCATCTCCTCTCATGATACACAACTCATTCAGATATATAGTTTTTTTTATAATATTTGTAGAGGCAAGGCGAACCATTCGTTTATATCGCAATAGAAATTACCAAACCTTACAATGACCAGAATATAGTGCCTTTTTTTGTCCTCGCTAATGTAATTTATCACAAGGGTGAATGCGTGCACTTGTCGTGAGTCAAAAGGGAGAACACTATATTTCCTTTGGGGAGAAAAAATCTTTCAATATTCCCATTGAGATATACTTTTACGCAGTGTTCGAAAATGTTGCATGTGGAAAAGGTCTATAATAGTTTGATGAAATTGATATATATTTCTATATAATAGGTAGGAAAAAAACGCTTAAATTTGCATATCCCGGCTGCAGTATTTGAATGCCCGAAGGTCCAGGCGAAACTTGTTGCACCATCGGTGGCGGGCTTTGTGTAGTCGGTACAGGTAGTCCATAGAAAGCAGCTGTCCATTTACTCTTTAGTTTTTGTCCTGATTGCAGTGTTGTCTGCACAGATGGTTGCACTTGTTTTGGGGTCGAGCCATCGTACTTAATAATGGATGGTCTTGTTTCGTCCACTCTTGCTTTCTTGGGTGGAGGGGGCACACATTCTTCACAATTGTCCTTAAAAAGAAGGGAAAAAGTTAGTATTTAAATATTTTGCCCCTTTTTTTTACAGAAGTAAAGTTAGTATCAACATCAATTTAATTTTGTTTATACAAAGCATTTATAACTAAGAAAGCAAAACGTAAAAAAAATTCGTGAAATATACTAATTACATTCTTTTTTTAATCTGAGAAAGAAGAATTACGGCTCACTGAGCCGTTCAAAAGCCGGCCTAGTTTATATATTTATCACACCCCCAGAAAAAAAGCTCCCGGACAATAACCCCCATGGAAAATATCCCTGAGAAAAGACATGGAAAAATATCCCTCCCCCCACCGAAAGATATCGCGTCCTTTTGAATCTGAGAATTACGACTCACTGAGCCGTTCAAAAGCCGGCCTAGTTTTTATATTTATCACACCCCCAGAAAAAAAAACAGCCCACGGAAAATAACCCTCAAGGAAAATATCCCTTAGAAAAGACCTGGAAATATAACCCCGCCCCCCATCGAACGAGTTCGCGGCATTTTGACTCGTAGAATTATGAATAACAGAGCCGATCAAAAGCCTGCCCATGTTTTATATTTATCACACCCCCCAGAAAAACAGACCCCAGCACATAACCCCCACGGACAAGCGCCCTGATAAACGACCAGGATAAATCGACCCGGCCTCCCCCGCCAGAGATAGCGTCCTTTTGAATCGGTGAAGTACGACTCACAGAGCCGTTCAAAAGCCGGCCGAGGTTGTATATTTATCACACCCCCAGAAAAAACACCCCGAGGAAAATAATCCCTGAGAAAAGACATGGAAAAATATCCCCTCCCCCACCGAAAGATATGGTAAAAATGCTATTCAATTTACGCATAATAAAGCAAATGTATCTTTTTCTTAAACCCACCCCCCTTACTTTTCACGCGAAGAAGCAGTTTGTTTTCACCTTACAATGGAGGTGTTAGACTTGAGGCATTGTCAACCCCCCCCCCGTTCACCAATGTCATAAAAATATTGTTAGACATTAATTTTGGAAATAACTCTTTTCCATGCTTCCATACCACATAGAATTACGCAAATCCTGTAAGCACACTAGGGTAATTAACAATACTCTATTTTTTCACGCGAAACTAGTCTTCTCAGAGAAACCTTTGGTTAAGCCGCTATCCAAATTCTTGTATATTTATCAAAGCCGGATGTACTTTAAAGGGGTGTCAGTAATTATCAGATAATTAAATCGTTGTGAGAAATCTGTAAGTCAAAGCCATAGCGGACAGTATATTAAGGGAATGACAGAAAGTTGACAGTTGCTTTTAGATAAGATACGGATTTTATCAAAAAACAGAATTAAGGTCGTAAACAGAGGGGGAAGGAAGGATGGGGTTTACGTAAGGAAAAAAGAGTGTATTTTACACCTTTTATCGAGTATGAACATCAGATAGGGGCGTGTGTATAGGGGGGGAGGGGGGGTGGACCCAACAATATGTTTGGATAACCAATGACAAAAAATTTATTTTGAAAATAAAAAATTAAAAAATCAATGAACTTTAATATTTATGAGGAAATTACTCAAACTTCATAAAAAATGAAAGGTGTTCCATACATTGTATTCTGGAACCTTCTGACAATTTAATCCTGTTTCATATCCATTATATATTAAATCTCAAGGGCGAATTGTTATGTAACGGGGAAATCATATGTAAGCAGGCCTCTGATTGGCTGAGAAGGAGGATGTATCCGACTCGCTGATTGACTGAGAAGGATGCATGTACTTCCGGTTTCCTATTCCAGGACACCTTGACATTCACCCCTAGCATGCACTTGTCCAAAACAACAATAATAAATAAATCCCTCAGGCCTAAAGATTAATGAAGCCATGTTTGTTTCTTAATTCCCCCCTTCGTGAATCAATAATTTCCATAGCGATTATTTAAATCAATTTCTCAGGCTTAGCTAACCAAACAACAATGAAGCCATGTTTGTTTCTTAATTCCCCCTTCGTGAATCAATAATTTCCCTAGCGATTATGTAAATCCAAGTGAGAAAATTCCTGTTTTTTCATTCTCACTGAGAAAACCATATAACAGACATGAATTGCTGTTGACATCCATAAATGTGACAAAGTTCCTGTTTTTCAAATTCTCACTGACAAAAACCATAAAACATCCATAATTTGATGTTGACAACCGAGAAAAACATCAAATAAATCGACCTTGGAAAAAGAGGTCATTGACCGATTACGCAATCTTTCTCCCTAGGGAGGCTATGACCATATTTGGTGTACTGATAGGAGATACGTTCTTTTGATAACCGAATTTTGTACTGCCACGAGTCGGACCCCCTCCTCTACTAATATGCAGAAAAATTGTACCTACTTTCCCCCTCCCTATGTGCAAATATATAGCCCAAATTTCATTTCTGGGCTATATATTTGCACATAGGGGGGGAGGGTAAGTATTTGGATAGTTTGAAGTCAGAAAATAATTCTTTCTGGGTATATGGCCACTAAAAAATTACAGAAGAATAGCGAGGTATCTGGAAATTTTGTTAACTAAAAAAAAAATAAAAAAATATTCCAATGCAAAGTAAATGTAATGTTTCATTTAAGTGTTTTTCCAAGTGTTAAGTTTTTTTTTTTTTTTTTTTTTTAATGACTTTTTTGTTGTTTTTTTTCATTTTGCATGTAGACCCGCTATAATTTACCACTCCCCCCTCCTAATATACAAATATATAGCCCAAATTTATGTCTAAAGCAACGAATAAACTAACGAAAAAGCCGGTGTGTTCTTGAATTTTATACAGTGTAAACTTGAGTAGGCTAAGTGGCCCATAATACACAAGTACCAAAATTCCTTCCCTAACGGAAATTAAAAAAATAAAACTCAAATAAAATTCTCAAATTTGGAAAGCCATATCTTCCGGGGGGGTGGGGGTATTTTGCAAGGTGGGGGGGGGGTAATCACTGGGAGGAGTAAATGGCGGCCACCCTTTCTTTGCCCCTAAACCCCAAAAAACAAAAGTTTAAATATTGTAAAAGCAGTGATAAATCACTGTTTGCAATCCTCAGCATAGGAATTGTCCTTTGAAAGAAATCTGTTTGACTAGTTTCTTTAGCATGTCAAATTTACAATATCGCGCGTGTCTTACAGATAATACAACAGTGCCAAATTTTTTAACGACCAAAGTAATCCTTTGTATAAAGTATTGACTAGCATTGGCCTGGCATATATCGAAATCTTTTCATTTTCAACCTTTTATTTTTTATTTTTTTTTTTCATTTTTACTGATAATTTTTACACAATTAATGTTATCTTTGATCAGACGATTATCAAATGCTCTTGAACGTAAGATTTCATTATGACTAAACTGTCATAGACGGAGCAATTGATATTGAAAAAATACAAAAGCGCATAACCCAAAGGAATAACACGGTTTGTTATAACTAGTTTATGCAAGAAGGTACTCGAGCTATTTGCAACCGGAAAAAAAAAATTGTTTTCATTAATAGTATACACATCAAAGGAAATAGGTTTTTATGTTAATTCCAAACTACATGTTGTTTCTGCTTTTATATTTCAAAGATATGCGTTTTAATAATTACAAGTCCTTTTGCGTAGTGAATTTCCTAATATGGTAAAATGAAAAATATTTAATTTAACATTATGTTATCGTGAGATGAATATTTTAACTATTTTTTGTATAATTATTTGTTAAAAACGATTTGAAGTTCGAAATTATTTTTATCTGAAAGGATAATAAACTTATTGCGAAACCTATCCATGAAAACGATACTTCGCCATGGTCCCATGTCGCAATTTTTGAAAAGCTGACACGCCTTGAAAGATGGTAACTCTGATTTCAGCTTGCAGCCTTAACCTTATAAACAATAATTCATTCTAGAAAGAATTATCCCTAACAGTAGGGCAGCGATTCCAGTAATGCCAGGGTTGCCAACTGGACATATTTTATGTCCAAAGGAAATATTCCTATGTGCCGGGGGATAAAGGTGTAAAAAAGGAACATATTTTAGAAATTTGGGACACATTTAGCAAATTTATGACAAAAAATAGAATATTTCTCTGGTGGATACATATTTTTGTAAAAAAAAATTTCATTTATCACCAAAGTAGAGTTAAAACTACTTATCTATCACTTAATTTACTTAACTACTTACTTTCTACCAACTTTTTATGCTTTATACAGTATTTTCCAGAGTCGCTTGGTCTTTCCCGCAGACAACTATCTGAAAATACTCTTGAAATTCTTTACAAGTTTGTGTTCTTTCATCTATAAACGATTTTATTTCCTCTTGCTTTTACGCTTAAGTCAAAATAATCGGCAAGTAGGCACCTTTTTCGTTAACAATCGCTTTCGGCTTCATATAGTCAAGCAAAAACATTTATCTATTTATCAAGTACTGCTAACTGAAAATGAAAAGTTAACAAAAGAAAAAATTTGGAGTCTTTACGATCTGAAATCAATTTGATATCAATAGATGTATAAAAAAAATTAGCTTATTGTGCTGATTCCAAATATATAATATTCATGACGTTTAGTGTTACCCATCAAAGGCTACAGACCTGAGAAAATTTGCCAAATTTTCGAAAAAGTCAAATGATCTTAATGAACATCACGCCATCACATTCAGCGTATTAGAGAACCCTACTGTCGTGGTTCCAATCTCCTATCTATAAAAATGTGAAACTTTATAGTGTTTGCCAGAAGAAGGATCACGAATTCGTGTTTATTTGTTGTTGTTGTTGCTTTTTACAGGGGTGATCGTATCGAATCAATGGTACTAGAATATTGCAAGAGGGCTTGTTCAAACAAAAATTAAAAGATCTAGTGTCCATTTAAATGGAGGAACACTAGCCCACATCCCACATCCTTTTTTCCTGAAAATCGTCTCGTCAAGATTTTGAGATAGCCATTTTGTTCAGTGTAGTTGAAAGGTACAATAGATATGTCTTTGGAGATGACATGACCCCTTATAACCACCAGAGGAAGGGCCACAAGTTATGAAATTTGCCCATTGTTTACATATAGCATTTGTTTTAGGGAAGTATACCGACATTTTCCAGGGGGGGGGAAGGATATTTTCTGCGGATGGATTTATACGGGGAGAATTTCCCATTGGGATGAAAGTCTCCGGGGTTGAAGTTTTCAGGGGAAATTTTGCGTAGAATTTGCCAGAATTCGTATACAAAATTTGTATTACTTGTTTACTTTCTCGTCGTTAATCCCATTGTACATGTGGAAAAACTTTGAGGGAATTGTCAGGGGGAAGTTTTCAGCGAAGTTGGAATTCTCTGGGGAACCTTATGGGAGGGTTTTCCATGGGAGAATTTTCCATGGGGAAATATAACCAGGAGAAAATTTCCATGGGAAATTTCCGGGGAAGAAATTTTCCAGGGGGGGGGTGTATTTTCCACACCTTCTCCAATGACCTTAAAAAGGATCAGAAATTAAATGAAAACAAGTCTTTCTTCTAATAAAAGTATGCTAAGGAGTGTTTTCCAGGCAGAACCGTAAGCAAAAAAAAAATCCGGAAAGAATTTGCAGCAGGGATGGAATTATTCGGGGGTAATTTCCTGGCGGATGATTTTTACATGGGAAGAACTTTATATACAGGAATTTTTCATGGTGGATTTTCCACAAATGGGGTGAACTTCCTGGGATTATCTGAAAAAAGATCAGAAATAAATTAAAAAAATGTCTTTTCTACCGAAAGTTAAAAGCAACATTAAAACTTAAAACGAACTGAAATTATTCCGTATATGACGGGGATTACTCCCTCCTCAATATCCCTCTCTCTACACTAATGTTTCACCTTTTGTCTATTTTTTTTAAGAGCAATTCTTGAAACACAAGGGCCGTCAAAACCTTTTTAAAAGTTCTTTAAAAACAATTTGAGCATGAAGAGAGGGGTATTGAGAAAAGGACAGCTCCCCTAATATACGAAATAATTTCTGTTCGTATTAAGTTTTAATGTTACTTCTTACTTCAAGTAGAAAAAACTTGTTTTTTTATTTAATGAATGAAAAAGCGATAAGGTTACACTTTAATTTTTTACTTCTGAACAAGGCACATCGTGTAGATAGGGTTGCCGTTTAAACTTCGAAAGCGAACTCAATTGGAAATTTAAAGTTCTAATACCCTTTCTAAAAATAATAAGTGATTGGTGGGCAAAATGCCCCCCCCCCCCCCTAGCCCGGCATTTTCCCAAACATGTTCAATCAAAATTTTGAGATTGCCATTTTGTTAAGCATATTTGAAAGGTCCATTAATTATGTTTTTGTGGATGATACCCCACCCAAAGCTTTAAATTGTATTATTTAAATGGTGGTATGGGGGATACCACCCCAAAGCTTTAAATTAAATTATCAAATATTAAATTTGATGATACCACCCCATTATTAAAATTTAAGATTTTTATGGAAGGGTTGGTTTTATAAACTTTGAACATATAGCAATGTCCTCAGCGTTGACGTCTGAAGACCATATAGCAATGTCCTCAGCGTTGACAGAACCCCCTAAGAGCCTTGGGACAAGAGTTCTAAGCTATTCCCCGGGGGCATAAAAGGTTTTATGGAATGGATAGTCGTATAAACATCAGATTGGGCTCATTTGATCTAAGTTTAGTGCTATTTATAAGAGTCAAAAGTGATTTGAGGACAACCCCCCCCCGCCCACCACGCCTATAATTTCCAAAAATCAGCATCCAATCAAAATTTGTAGACCTCTTTTTTGTTCAGCATTGTTTACATGCACCGAGGGCATGTAAAGTTTTTAAGCAATGGGTGGTCTATAAGCTTCAGATGGGGTCCATTTGGTTTGAAATTGAAAGTTCTATTTCCTTTTTAAAATCCAACAGTGATATGAGGACAAATAGCCCCCTCCCCACCCGACATCATCTGGTGAGACAGCCATTTTGATAGAAATAGTCCAAACAATCCATATACGAGATATAAATTCCCATAATGATTAAAACTCAAAACAACCATAAACTATAGGCCGCACAATAGCACTGCTGAAGTGAACAGCGATGTGGGCACAGTATATTAGTATATTTGTTTTTACCAAGGCACTCCACCTAGATGGAGTTGTCATAGAAACTTCGAAATGAGCTCATTCGGCAGAAAATTGGAAGTTCTATTGCTCTTTTCAAGAGCCAAAAGTGATTGAAGGGCAACCCAGTTTACCTAGTGCTCTGCAACATCGCTTGACTCTTGAATTGTACCTTATAATATGCGCAAAAATTACTCTGATTGGCAAAAAGCTACCAAAAGAAGTGAAAATGCTGACCCTCATGCCGATCATACCTGTCAAGAGGAATTCTGGTAGGAAGATGAGCCTTAAGCTCCCACAAGCAGTTTTTACTGTTTAAATGTTTTTATGGCTTTTGTGCTTTCACACTAGTTCATTGTTCATGGATGTACTAAATCAATCTTTTTCGTTTTCATTATATTTGATGTTAACTGACCACTATGAAAGAGGTTTAAAAGTCGTAAAAAAAAAACTAGTTTCTGAGATTTCAAGATTGACATAATTATGGACATATTATAGACAACAAATGGACATAATTTGGCTGAAAAGGACACATTTTTGGATGCTCAAGGGACATATTCATTAACCAAAATATATATATATATATATATATATATATATATATATATATATATATATATATATATATATATATATATATATATATATATATATATATATATATATATATATATATACTATATATATATATATATATATATACTTCCAATAAACTATTTATTTTTTGGGCTCGCCTACTCCTTTCTTGGCCATGCCGAGTAGAAACTTTGAAAGGGCTAGTCAATTCTACAATGACATGGATTGAATATCCATGACATATCCATGTCATGATAATAGAAATCATCACCCCTCAGGTGATAATTTCTATTCATTCAATGTTGGGACTCGGTTATTTACTTTCTTCAAAAAATGGGTTTTTCTTGGGTTTTTTTTTAATTAATTTGCCCTGTATTATTCGCATTTAAAGTTGTGTTCTGTCATTTAGGTATCTTGTCAAATATGTCTAAGAGAGGATATCAACAGAAAATAGAAGGATTTTTCAAACCTATTATCAAAAAATCTAAAGAAGGTATAACATCTTTGTGTGAAGTTTCTCAACCAGACACAACCTCTACTCCTGATATTTGTGCTAAAAATAAATGCCAAGCTTCTTTTCATGAAAGCACAGACAACATTGAATTTACATCAAGCACCAAGAATGTATACCAGTCTTTTCAGTCTTCAATTTTTCTCCAGCCTCAAGAAGTTTCAAAACGCAATGTCCAAAATCTTGAGAGGGAAGTAGGTGTTGGCTCGGGAGATGAACAATAGCTTTTTGTCAGTGCTGCTAGAGATTACATAACTGAGCCGTCCGAAATCGCTTCAGTGGAAAAAAAATTTCAGTTCTTCCAATGAAGAAATCAATGAGGAAATTGTTGCGCCAAATTTTCCACTTTCAAAGGCAAACAAGTTAAGGAATAAAACAAGGAAAAACTATGCCTGTGAGTGTCAACACCCGCAATCGTCAATACAGTAAAGCTTGGGAAGAAGATAATGACCTTAGAGCATTTATTACATGATCAACTTATGACAGAAACAAGCCTTGGTGCAGTTTGAAGCCGCTCAAAGGAACAAAGACCAAGATGTTGCTTCACTCTCGTAGCAACTCACACTTGGAAAAAATTCGTGCTGTACAACTCACAACCAGTGTTTCTGAGTTTGGTAGAGAACGCATGGGCACAGAGTCGGATATCATCAACTCTCAAATAAAACTGGCTGCATGGTTCGCTAATGAAGACATATCATTTTTGAAGGCAAACAGTCTAATTCCAGTTCTCAAAGCTTTTGCTCCTGATTCCCAAATTGGGAAGGCAATGAAGATGAAAAGGACTATAGGCGCTGGAATTATTAAGCACGTTCTAGCTCCTTATGAAAGAGAAGAACTTCGTAAGTTTCTGAGAGTCTCAAAATTCTCCCTTATCATTGATGAAACAACTGATTCAACAGCTACAAAGTGGCTTGTATTGATTGTTAAATATTGGAACTTTTTTACTGACAATGTTCATGAGGAATTTCTTGGTCTACTAGAAGTAGACGACGCCTCGAGCCATGGGCTAAAAACTATCATCGAAAATTACTTAGAAAAAGAAGAGATACCAAAAAACAACATGATAGGTTTTGCTCTTGGCACCGCTTCAGTGAACACTGGAACACTTGGAGGTCTTGGAGTACAGCTTAAAAATGACGTACCAGGCCTGTTTGTTTTGGGTTGTACCAGCCATTCAACACCCAATTGCGGGTGTTGACAGCATATGTCAATAAAACAATTCTGAGTGTAGCATCCGATTTTGTAATTAGCAACGAGACATTCCTAAGAAACTAGTCTCGAGTTAAGGCAATTGTCCAAAAAATAGGTGTTGCCTCAGAAACCCGTCTGACAATTTCTAGTTTTTGCTTTAAAAAAAAACAAAAAAATACTCGTTATGATGAAAGTGTCTCAAAAACCCGTCTGGTTGCGTTATACCATCTCAATTATACTTTCAAAACGTGTTTGATCACTTTATAGGTATATAATATAAAAGGATTGGTCGCTTTTTGCAATGTGCACGTCAAACTGCACTGTATATTCATGCCTCAGGCGTAAGTTTCCATTTAAGTTTCGCGCCTTTATATAACACACTACTTATGCAAGACCCATTTGTAAGAGCTTACATGTATTTTTTGAGTTTTATGCTACAGAAAGTCAATAGCATGAATACTGAGTTTCAGTCTTCTGACACACGGATTCATCTGCTTCTAAAAAGTACCTGCACACTTTTAAAATCAATACTTAGATGTTTATCAAAGCTTCTGTGATTGAGAGGCAGAGCCCATTTTCAGTGAGTCTAACCAAAGAAAATTTTCGCCGAATGGAAGAGGTAAGTTTTGGACCAAACACTATGGTGTACCTGGAAAAGCAAAATAGTGAATTGGGTCCCATTCAACTTGCTGGCTTTAAGGAGCACTGTTTGGCGTACATGGTAGATGGCGTACATGGCGTACTTGTTAGTCAAATCAGAACTAGAATCAACCACAAAGACGAAGCATTGAAAGCACTGTCGCTTTTTGATCCCGAAATTGTCCGTGGTGGAGAGTGTGACAGCAATTTGGCGCTGACCAGCTGGTTTTCCCACATGCTCGGGGACACCCAAATTAAACAAGAGAAGGCCAGAAGCTATCTTGATGAACTTTGGAAATCCATGTTCGACACAATAGAACATGTTACTCGCTTAACCACTGCAGAAGCAAATCCATCAGTTTTCTGGTCTGCCCTAAGAAAATGTATGGATGCCAAGGATAAAGAAAAATACAAGGATCTTTGTGATTTTATGCTAACGTTATGTGGCCTGCCACACTCTTCAGCAGCTGCTGAAAGACAGTTTACGCTACTTGGTAAATCAAAACCAAATTACACAATTGGCTTCTAATGGAAACAACTAGTTGTTTAATTCATGTCAAGCAACTAATTTGGCGTTCTGGAGCGTCCCTGGAATCCTGGATTTTACCTTCTGAAATGTGCAAGAAACACTCCGATTGGCAAATAGCTAGCAAAGGAAGAAATAAGGCTGACTCTCATGCTGAGCATAAATTTCAAGATGAAATCTCGTTAGAAGACTAATCTTAAGCTCCCACAAATTATTTTTAGTGTTTACTTGTTTTCATGAGTTTTGTGCTTGTAATAAATGATTTTTTTCATTTTTAACAAATTTGATGTTAACTGGCCACTTTGAAAGATGTTTCCAAATCATCTTTTGGTCAATATCCCAATTGATAAGAAAAATAACCTCTAGGTTCTGAGATTTCAAGATGGACATGTTTTGGACATATTTAAGACGAAATATGGACATATTTCGGCTAAAAATGACTGCAGTTTTAGGATCTTTTTACGGTTTTGCAAAGCTGTTAGGCAAAAAAATTTTACGGAAAATGTTGAAATGTTGAAAAATGTTTTATGTTGGAAAAATGTTTTATGTTATTTTACGGAAAAATGAAAATGTTGGAAAATGTTTTAATGTTGCCCCATACATATAGGTTTAATTTTGTCTATTTAATTTACCTATGTAGAAACCTAAGACAATATTTGTTTTTGTTTTTAAATATTTTTAATGAATTACTGATATTAATGACAATGAAAAATTGCTAATAGTATTTACAATTCACATGTGTTCACTATTTTTTTTTTTATTTGAAAACAATTTAGAAGTTTTTAACGCAATATCAACAATAAGCATTTTCAGCTATGGGTTCCAATCCCCTGCTATGGCTCTAAAACCTACTCTGTAAAAGGCTTGATTTACTATGCGGATCCAAGCCCTTCTTGAGCCTGAAACGAAGCTAAAACTTCTTGGCTCCTAAACTTTCACAACGAAATCTCAGCCCCCCCTCCCCGAAAAATCCCTGAATCTTTAAGACTTGTCCGCAAAAACTCCCCGAATTTTTAAGACTTATCCCCGAATTTTAATATTCGAGAGTGGAAGCCCTGTCCACAAGGGCAGTTGGATGTGCTTTTTCGAATGAGACTGGGACACAAGTGATCCGACCATCTAAGAGGAGAAAACAGGGAGTAAAAATCACCCAAAAGAGGGAAAAGCAAAAAAAATTCTTTTTCCCTATTTTAGCTTGATATTTGGTGTGTATACTCGGTATTAAAAAGAAATGTAAGCAGTGATGGAAAATGGAGTGTCCCACCATCAAAGAGAGATGTGGTGTGGGGGGAGGGGGGTGAAATTCACCTTACAGGGGGGAGAGGGGAAATATGTGTTTTTTCCTATTTCAAATTGGTATTCGGTTTGTTTATTCAATCTTATATAGCCACTAATTTAATGCCATGGCGAAATTGCAGAGGATGTCCCAGGAGGGGTGAACCAGGGGTAAATATTTTTCTCGGGGGAAACGCTAAAGACGGGAAATTTCTGATCTGCTGTCTCTAAGTTTCTTCTCACCATTTCAGGAGGCATTCTCAACATCGAGTGGTACAGTATTACATCCTAAATCCTGGATAGGGGAAACGGGGGGGGGGGGGCAGGGGAAAATACCAAAATGAGTTTCTTTTCAATTTTGGCTGCGGCGATTATGATCACTGTACTGGGAGTAGGTGGCAAACACTGGACAAAAGAAAGCGGGGATGACAGCTGTGATGCGCAAAACTACCCTTGCCTCCCCCCACCTCGTTCCCCCTCCTTTAAGAGTCAAATCCAATATTACAAATTTCGTTTAAAGATATGACTTTAATCACTGAAGGAAGAAATAAAAAGAGGTTAATATAAGAAAAAAAAGAAAAGTGGTACGCAGTTGGTTTCCTGGTTGAGCAGCCTATTCGTTGCTGGCGTCAGATCTGTAGCATTCTGCATTACGAGCACACAGATCAATGTACGGTAGTGAAGCCTTCATGCACTTGCATGGTGGCTTGCAGGCTTTCTTGCAGCCACATTTGACCAGTTCTTTGCACGCCTTGGAAGCCTCCTTCCGCCAAGAGGCGGAAGGAGGATTCTGAACGGGGTCGGCTGCTCCTCCCCAAATTCAGCCAGCCTGAAAGTGTGCAACTCTGGTGTGCTGAAGAAGGGCGTCGGATGTTGGTGGGATGCAGTCAATCTGCCGTCCCTTGGCAACAAGCACTTTTCTCGCTTCGTCAACACCCTGGACTTCGCTTGTCCGCTCATAGCATAAAACTTCAAATCTCTTCAGTAGTTCTTACGTTTGCGGTCTCGTAGCTGTCGACACAGACGACCAATCCAAGAACGCGTCAGTTGCATCGGGATAACTTCTCCAGACATCAAAGGCTTTCTTCTTTCAAATGCCAGAAAAGGAAGATACTGTATCGCAGCCTGTAAACGCGTGAAAACCAGGCAAAGCTTTTGAATTTTGGGGCCTTTAATTGGAAAAAATCATAAAAAACAAACCTGATTCTCCCACAACAAGTGTAAAAGACTGTTTGACAAAATTTACAGACAGCAAACCTAAAGGAACATCAGAGCACTATACCAGTTTACGAGGAGATGTGAACTTTAAGGCTGTGTCAGGTGTTATGGGGAAAGGTGGAGGCTACGCCACGCTATCTGAAATACTGGGTGTCTTAGGCATCTGCCCTATGTCAAAAGAGACTTTCGTGAAAACTGAATCGGCAATTGGCACCGTATGGATGGGAACGTTGACGGAAATCTTACAGCAAATCGGAGAGGAGCCACTGAAAATGGTAGTTCACGAAGACAGGTTTCTGAATAGTTCCTATTGGACTACAGTAGTGTGTGACGGGGGGTGAAACAAACGCAGGAAGGGCCATGACTACACAGTCAAAGGATGTGTAGGGGTTATATGTTGGGATAAAAAATAAATATTGTTATATTTGCTTCAGTGCTGTGAAAAAGGGCAAAAATCCCGTCAGTCATCTATCCTTCATAAATTATAAGGATCCATCTAAAAGTATGGAGACAGACATTCTTGTTGAAGGTTTTTGCATTAGTGAAGAGATGCACGGGTTACAATATCTTCGGTGCACGGGTGACGGAGATTCTAGTGTTTTTTATAGACTTAAGCAAAGCGTCCCATATGGCTCGCTTATTGAAAAAAGAATGTGCGAATCTAGGTGCAAAAAACTATACGAGATACCTCCATGGCCTTGTCAAATCTCCTTTCATGGCAAAAAATAGCTTAGAGGAACATGCTGTTTGAACAGTCAGCGTACAACAAAAAACTATGGAAACAACCCTTCGGCTGAGTGGAACTATACGAATATCTTTTATTTCAGAGCAGTTCATCACCTAACACAAAGCACCGTGGATGCTAATGGTACACTTCCAAGCTCACTGGTTGCAAAAGATGTCCTTATTTTTAAACAATAGACTTATTTTGAAGAAGTTTTTGTCTTTTTTGTGTACTCTATCTTTGAGCCTATCGGCTTTTTTTGGATTAAAAACATAATTATTACCACTAGTATTATACTCTTGTAATAGATTCAATTTCTGATGCGCAATGTTGGCCACGATCAAGCGAGTATCCAGACCCCTTCATTCAAATCCTCGGTCTTAGGATAGAACTGTTATTGATAGATTTTTGATAGAAATATCAGACCTCTCACAGCTTTGTTGTTTACTATTCATTGAAAATGTATCGCTGCTCCATGGCAAAGATGGTTCTAGACGTTTACCCTCCAAAAGAATCACCCTTGCCCCCACCCCATGGAAAATATATCCCCGCTGACAAAACATTATTCCCGAACCCCCCCCCCCCCCGGCAGAGAACTCCCTCGCGAATAATGTTTGCATGTATCCCAACAACAAATACTATCTGTAAGTAATGGACAAATTACAAAACTTAAAAAGGCACTTGAACTTCTATAATGGTGTTCTATGATTTTTTGTAGTTAGGGAGGGAGAGAAATATCTCAAAGGGTGCACTTTGATGCCAAACTCTCATTGAGCCATCAGATAAATACAGAATTTGTTCTAACGGGAAGATGAGGAGAGGGTGGGGATAGAAATAGATGTATAATCCCTAAGGCCATAACCAGGATTTGTTTTGGGGGGAGGATGTATTTTCTTAGGGAGAGGGGGTACAAAAGGAACTTTAAAAGATGTGAAATGGATATATACTCCTTTAGGATTTCTGGGAATATTTCTGGTCTATGCTTTTATTATGAATGTAAAGAGTAACATTAACCCCAAAATAAGCATAAATTATTCTGTATAGGATGAGGACTGCCCCTTCTTCATCCACACCGCCTCCTCATGGGAAGGGGTAAAGTATAGTGGATCTGCATGGAAAATGTGCTAGGTACAATTATTCTGCATATTATGAAAAAAGAATTGTTTTCTGATCTCAAACTGTCCAAATACTTTACCCCCTCCCCCCCCTTAATATGGAAATATATAGCCCAAATGGTACTTGTGTAGAATCTGAGTGCACACGCGCGAAATGAAGTTTCGTTAATGCTAATGAAATAAAACAAAATATAATAGTTCAGAAACAAATTTGGGCTACATATTTGCACACTACAGGGGGCGGGGGTGAAGCATAGCATATATTAAATACGTAGGTACTTTTCAATTAGCTAGTACCCACGCGATAATGCGAATATCAGATAGGATAAAAACCAGTTAGTCTGCAACACGCGAGACAGATACCCGGTACAAATACAGGGGGTACTAAAATAAAACAAAATAGGATAAAAATATAAAGGTTTAGGAAGAAAATTATAAGATTTATAATGTATAATTATGCGTCCAGAACACTATAATGTCGTGGGTTCTGTCTTTGGTAGAATCAGCTCTTTTTTTATTTCCTTGGCAAATCCCAAATTGTGATTTTAACAGCCTTTTTTCGTTCAGTCACATATCATTGCAGACAGAAGATTTTTATCTAATCTTTGCATTATCGCATGGGTACCAGCTAATTGACAGGTAGCAATACTTAACCTAATCTAACCTTACATAGCTACCTTTTGGTCCCCCGAAAACCCCAAAAAACTAAAGTTTAAATCTTTGAAACGGAGTGAGCAATATCTCACTATGCAGTGGAAACTTGTTAATCAATAGCGGCTTTGAGACTTCGATGCGGTCTTTCTTTCGTGTGTACCCAGATTCTACACAAGTACCCTAAGTTATATATTTCCCATATAATCTGTCACTTGTCTTTGTCTTGTCTCGCGCTAAGCTGAAAGAAACTAACGAAGAAACGAATTTGTTCTCTAGTTTTACACAGCATAAGCCTGAGTGAGTGGCGCATAATCCATAAGTGTCAAAAGTCCTCCCCCCTACGGAAATTAAAAAAAAAACACAACTCAAATAAAATTCTCAAATTTGAAAAGCCTAATTTTCCACGGGCGAGGGGGAGGGGGTATCTTTCAGGTGCATTTTCCCAGGAAGTGGAAGGTGTAAATACCTAGAACCATTTTATTAGTTATTCTTTTTTCCTTTTCAAATTATCGAAAACTTTCGGCCTTTTCAAGACAAGATATCTTGTCCAAGACAAGATTTGATATCTCCTCGAAGCTTGTCCTTTGCCTGCTGGTTTGACAAGTGTCAATCCCCTGTATTATTACCTCTGAAGACGTAGGTTTTTTTATTATGATACCGGCCTACCGGGTGTTTACTATTGACAGGTGATAATATTCCAGTTTTTGGGCTGTGACGTTGTCATCTGAAAGGCTGTCCCAATGAAACAGCTACAATGGCCTTAAAAAGCGGAAAAAACAGAAAGTTTTGACTCTGCCCTTGCAGAGCATATTTTTGAAAAAAACAGATCATATTATTTTGTTTAATCAAGCTAGCCTAATTTCGCATGACAAAGGTATTGTCCAGCACTATAGAGAAGCTCTTGAAATTTATAAATACCAACATTTAGGTCTAGCTTTAAACAGAGATTCCGGTGATTTAAGAATAAACGAGTCATGTTTCGGTTTTCTCAAAAGAGAAGCCGATACTTTAGTAATCCCTGAAATAAACCTTGAACCACTTTCACAGTCATCTAATCAAACACGTGAACAACCCCTTAGGTCTCACAGGGTGTGTGCAAGAAATTCATTAATTAAAATCAAAAATCAAATGACATAGTTCTCCAACTTATTTAATTGCTGGTTCGTTTTGTTTTTCGAGGGAATGAATCGTTTCCTTGTCTTTGTCAGTTGTTTGCTAGTATCCGTCGATGGCAGTTCATATTTTTTTGGATTTTGTGCAAATCGCGGAAACCTTGAACCACCTTCCCAGTCATCTAATCAAACACGTGAACAACCCCTTAGGTCTCACAGGGTGTCTGCAAGAAATGCATCAATTAAAATCCAAAATCAAATGACATAGTTCTCCAACTTATTTAATTGCTGGTTCGTCTAAAATACTTTTTTTTTTTAGTATTTATGCCATTTCTATTTTCCTCTGTTTTTTTCCTAGCAATAGAACCTTACAGGGGGTTCTATATTGAAGAGTTTTTGTCGTAAATTTATTGGTTGAATAAAATGAATGATTGATTGATCATAGGGTGGTCCACGCGGAATAAATTGATTGCTTGTTAGTCCCCTGCTTACTTTTTGGTTTTAGGATTACTTTTTGCTTCTTTTTTTATGTGGATCATTGTTTTTTTTTTTTTTTTTTTTTTTCTTTTGTTGAGTTCCTTAAAGGTGTGAATTTATGATTTTGAAAATGTTTTTTTTTTTATGTATTTGTTTCATTTTTGTTTCTCCCCTGTTTTTTCCTGACCATAGAGCCTTACGGGGGAGTTTATATTGAAGTGTATTTTGTTGAGTTTATTGATTGAATAAATTGATTGATTGATTGATTGATTGAAATCATTTGATATTTATACTTATGGCAACTATCATGAAACAACTTCCCCGTGAGTCGAAACTCACGATAGCTATAGAAGCATAAATCGAAATGTAATAGATATTGTTATGTTTATAAATTTTTAACGCAATTACTGTGAATTGTTGGGTATGGTGAAAGTTAAAGTTCTTTTTTAATTTTATTATTTTTAACAATTTTTGGAAATGCGAGACAAAAAAGCAAAGTCTAAAAAAGTCTTGTTAAAATAAAAAAAAATCCATAGGGAAAATTTACTATGAATATATTGTAACGGACAGACACATCAAAATCAATAAAAATATTTAATCTTTGAATAAATATTCCTTCGTTTGTGTAGCCTCTTGTATTATTTCTGCATAAAAGGGGCGGAAATTGCTTGCAGTAATTTGTTTTTACTAACAAGGCAAAGACTTATTGATAAACTTTAAAATTTTGTGTTCTTTGTTTTTGAAGAATTGACCGTTTGACAATGTGAAACAAATTTTGTCTTACATTTTACAGAAAAATAACATTATGGAATAATAAAATCTCACATATGACATAATCAATCAGTGAATGTTCTCGGCCCCTCCCCTTAATTTATAATTCTAATATCCATTTTGCAAATTCTGAGCTTTTTAATCTTTGGTCCCATAACTAATTTTTTTCAGTTTTAATTCTTTTTTTATTCTCAATTTATATTATCTTTTTAATTTTACTAGTTTTCGTTGTTTTGACATTTTGCTGATTCGGTATCGACCTTTTAACTTTCTGAGTTTCAATTGTTTGACATTTCTACGTAACTGACCTTGGCCCTTTTATAATTTTTTGTTGTTGGCCCTTATTCGTTCATCAAGGAGGCACACTTGTGCCTCTATAAAGAGGCGACCCACCACAATGTTAAGCGATTTCAGGTCCTAGAGGTCGCAGAGAGACGGCGGTAATCACATTTTGTAGCCCAAACTCAAACTAAGAAACGTGAAAAATTTCATCCTCCTCTGACTTTATCTTCATGGGGTAAACTGGGCCGGAAGTTTCGACCCTCCCACCACTTTCCCCCTTTAACGTTGTCATACTCGGCTGAAATTTAGAGGTTAAGCTTTCCTAGGGCCCGGGAGCTTATCCTCGAAATTTCAGCTCAATCCGATCACTCCTTCCCTGTTTTCAAAAAACCAAATATAGCCACTTAAAATTCATTTCTCTTTTGTTTTTTCTTATCCACGCCTACAGGCCACAGTTGGCAACTGATCCGGGTGAATGAAGACTCATTCGAAGCAGAATTAGACCTGTTAGGGCCTTTTGATATTTTCAGACCGAAAAAATTATCCCCCGAATTTACATTTACGAAAAACCTCGTTTTCCTATAAGAACCCGCTATAAGCGTGCTAGCCCGCGAAAACGTGGGCTGGCTTTCCTATAAAAACACGCAAGCAATTTACAGTCCTAGCGGTTGCAGAGAGACAGTTGCACTCGCATTTTGTAGCCCAAGCTCAAACTCAGACACGTGCAAAATTTCACCCCCTCCGACTATCAAGGAGGCACACTTGTGCCTCTATACAGAGGCGACCCAACACAATGTGAAGCGATTTCAGGTCCTAGAGGCCGCAGAGAGACGGCGGTGATCGCATTTTGTAGCCCAAGCTCAAACTAAAAAACGTGCAAAATTTCATCCTCCTCCGACTTTATCTTCATGGGGTAAACTGGGCCGGAAGTTTCGACCCTCCCACCACAGCCCCCCTTTGACGTTGTCCGATTGGGCTGAAATTTAGAGGTTAAGCTTTTCTAGGGTCCGAGAGCTTGTCCTCGAAATTTCAGCTCAATCCGATTATTCCTTCCCTGTTTTCAAAAAACCAAATATAGCCACTTAAAATTCATTCCTCTTTTTATTTTGTTATCCACGCCTACAGGCCACAGTTGGCAACTGATCCGGGTGAATGAGGATTCATTCGAAGCAAAATTCGACCTGTTAGGGCCTTTTGATATTTTCAGACCGAAAAAATTATCCCCCGAATTTACATTTACGAAATACCTCGTTTTCCTATAATAGCCCATGTTAATTTTTCCCACCACAACCCCCCTTTAACGTTGTCTGATCGGGCTGAAATTTAGAGGATAACTTTTCCTGGGGCCTTGGAGCTTATCCTCGAAATTTCAGCTCAATCTGATCACTCCTTCCCTGTTTTCCAAAAACAAAATATCAAGTTTTATGGGGATTTGCTTGCTTTAAAAAATAGATTCAATTTACTAAAAAACAATTATAATTGTGTCTCTTTAATCCAGCGGTCAAGAATCCTGACTCTCAGGCGGGAAACCTGGGTTCGATTCACCGTCAGAGAAAATTTTTTTTATATACTGAATTTACAGTTTAAAAAAGAAACTCAGTTTCTTTTTTAAATAACTCCTGACACGATCAGCAAACAGTTAGTCAAGCAATAATAAGTAATAAACTGTACAAAAATGTGCAGAAATTATTTGAAAAAAACTACGTTTTCTAAAAAGTTAAAGCGGCTGAGTTACAAGGTCGAACCTTAAAACGTACAGGGATTAGGAGGCACAGTTGGGGGCTGCCGCCCCCAAACCCCCGCTTTCGCAGCCTTTAAATAAAAAAAAGTTTTTTAAGCTGAAAGTAAGGAGCGACATTAAATCTTATAACGAACAGAAATTATTCTGTATATGAAAGGGGCTGTGCCCTCCTCAACGCCTCGCTCTTTACGCTAAAGTTGTTATTGTTTAAAAAAAGAGTTGTGAGAAAGTCAAACTTTAGCGTAAAGAGCGAGGCGTTGAGGAGGGCACAGCCCCTTTCATACGGAATAATTTCTGTTCGTTTTAAGTTTTAATGTCGCTCCTTACTTTCAGTTTAAAATATTTTTTTTTATTTAAAGGCTGCGAAAGCGCGGGGTTTGGGGGGCGGCAGCCCCCCAACTGTGCCTCCTAATCCCTGTACAAGGTTTGACCTTGTAACTCAGCCTCTTTAACTCTTTAGAAAACGTAGTTTTTTTTCAAATAATTGATGCTAAAGGACTGGGCACACGAAGCTGATTTCGGAAACTGATTTCCAAGTCAGCGCCGATTTTAAAAGAAATCGGCGTCAATTTGAACTTGAAAAACTTTCTAGTTTTCGGCACCGATTTACAAAATCAGCGCTGATTTTCATCATGATCATATAAAAAAAAAATAGGGATACAAAACAATAGTCATCCAGAGGTATCTGTGGTGAAAGACTCCACTACTGACCTGAGAACTAAACTGAAAACTAAGCTGCGATCAATCAAGCAACTATTAATAAACTCCAGTTGACTATTTGTGTCCATGATTTTTTGTTTTGAAAATTTTGCATAATAAATTTTTCTTTAAACAAATTGTTCTTACCGCTATCGTTTGTTCACTGATGCTGAAATCTGTTCCCAAAACCAGCTACGGGTGCCTAGCCCTTAAAATGCGAATTTGGAACATTAAGGGCTGGGCACACGTAGCTGAATTTGGGAACTGATTTAGAAATCAGCGACGATTTTAAAAGAAATCGACGTCGATTTGAGCTTGAAAAATTTTCCAGTTTTGGCACCTATTTTCACCATGATCGTCACAAAAGAAATAGGGATACAAATAAATAGCCAGCCAGAGACGTCTGTGGTGAAAAACCCTACTACTGACCTGAGAATTAAACTGAGAACTAAGCTGAGATCAATCATGCAACTATTAATAAACTTCAGTTGACTATTTGTGTCCATGATATTTTGTGTCCATGAGATTTGAAAATCTCACGCAATATATTTTTCTTTTAATGATTTTTTCTTACCACTATCGTTTGTCCACTGATGCTGAAAGCAGTTCCCGAAATCAGCTACGTGTGCCCAGCCTTTTAGGGCTTGTGATAAGGATTTTAGAGTAATAATTTTTACCTCATCTTACATATGGTACTGGAACGCTAATTTCATGGTTAAAACTTGTTGATATCATGATAATAGAAAAGAAGAGAATATGATTGAACTGTTGTTAAAATTGGAATACCAAAATTTTAACTGTGTTTGATATTGCTATTATGGGGGAATACGATGAAATGTACACTTAAGACTACCAAGATATAACAGGATTTTTCTTGACTTAGGTTATGTGCAAGCATCAGTGAGCGATACGATTGGCAAATTTTTAGCATTCCTTTCTGACAGTATCTAATTATCTCTCGTGGAACAAGTTTTAGTCGAAAAACTGGTAGGCTACATTTTATCTTAAAGTTTGGCAACGTTCAAAAGTCACTAACTCAGTATTTAAAATGTTTAAACACGGCAAGAATGCAAGACAGCTTTCACATTCCATGTGTTGCCACCAAAAGCTGAAAAACCTCAAAGGGAAGAAAAAATCATCACAAGAATGGCTTATAAGGCAGAACACCGATGAATATGTCAAGTTGGCTAAAATTGAAAATTACAGGTTAGATTTGGGTAACAGTGGAGAAGGGCTTTTTTTGTAGGAAATTGGCCTATCTTGATAAGAGAAGTGTAGGATAATGTTTATATTAAAAGAATGGGTAAAATTCTACTTTAGTTACTTTTGGCTATCTTGGAAAGGAGTTGGGTTAGGAAAATGAAACTTTCAGGGATGGATGTACATGCTAAGGTTTGTCCCGGGAAGGTACTTTGAAGTACCTACCTCCACTCATCCCCCCTCTATATAATGGTAAATTACTGCACATTACTAGTTGTTTTTAACTCATATTTCATCCTATATTACTATCATAAATATAAATCACTGCTTACCTTACACAACTTCTGCTTTTAACCTTGTTCATTAAAATATATTCCAAAATCCTATTTAAATCCTAAGCCATTTAATTTTCAACCCATGCTGACTGTTAGTTGTGATGTCATACTTGCCTTATCAGACACCCTTACCCTTAAGGGTAGCAGGCACATGCCAAACAACTCTGTTGATAAGACCATTTAAACTGTATTAATTAGGGAAAGGATTTCACAAGAGAGATCAGTAAAAATAACCTAATCCTTTTTAGAGGACAAATTATGTCATAGGAAGATGTTTAGGAAGCATTAATAGATAGAGTGCTAAAAACATCAGAATCGACTTCAGAGGACACGTTATATCACGGAAAGAGGTTTTTAAAATCCCCCTTCCACCCAAACTCAAAATTTACAAAATTTTAATTTAGAAGCTTTTAAATATTTCTAAAGCACTAATAGATAGAGCGCTACAAGTTTCAGAATTGACTTCAGAGGACACGTTATATCACGGGAAGAGGGTTTTAAAATCCCCCTTCCCCCCTAACTCAAAATTTTCCAAAATTTTATTTTAAAAGCTTTTTAAATATTTCTAAAGCACTAATAGATAGAGTGCTAAAAACATCAGAATCGACTTCAAAGGACACGTTATATCACGGGAAGTGGTTTTTAAAATCCCCCTTCCACCCGAACTAAAAATTTTCCAAAATTCTAATTTAGAAGCTTTTTAAATATTTCTAAAGCACAAAGACATAGAGTGCTAAAAACATCAGAATTGACTTCAGAGGACACGTTATATTTCGGGAAGATGTTTTGGAAATCCCCCTTCCACCACAACTAAAAATTTTAAAAAATTTAACTTAATAAGATTTTTATAATATTTATAAAGATCAAACCTATAGATCGCGAAATGAATCATAAGCGAATAAAGAGGACACGATATATCTCGGGAATAGGGTTTTAAAATCCCCCTTCCCCCCTAACTAAAAAATTTCCAAAATTCTACTTAATAAGCTTTTTTAAATATGTCTAAAGTTCTAAGACATAGAGGTCTACAAAATTCAGACTCAACTTCAGAGGACACTTTATATCAAGGGAAAAGGTTTTTAAAACCCCCCTTCGCCCCAAAATCAACATATAATAAAAGTCTACTTTAGTAGCTGTTTAAATATTTCTACAGCTCTAAAACAGAGAGTGGTACGGGAAGAGGATTTGAATATCCTCCTTCAAGGAGGTTTTTCAAAGCACTCTACGGGAAGAGGTTTTTAAAATCCCCCTTCCCCCCAAACTCAAAATTTTCCAAAATTCTACTTTAGAAGGTTTTTTAAATATTTCTAAAGCGCTAAGACATAGAGCGCTAGAAATATCTGAATCGACTTCAGAGGAAAAATTTTGTTATGGGAAGATGTTTTTGAAATCCCCCGTCCCCCAAACTCAAAATTTTCCAAAACTTTACTTTCGAAGCTTTTTTAAATATTTCTAAAGCGCTAAGACATAGAGTGCTAAAAACAACAGAATCGACTTCAGAGGACACGTTATATCACGGGAAGTGGTTTTTAAAATCCCCCTTCCACCCAATCTCAAAATTTTCTAAAATTCTGCTTTAGGAGATTTTTAAATATTTCTAAAGCTCTAAGACATTGAGTGCTAAAAACATCAGAATCGACTTCAGAGGACACTTTATATAACGGGAAGAGGTTTTTAGAATCCCCCGGCCCCCCAAACTCAAAAATTTCCAAAATTTTAATTTAGAAGCTTTTTTAAATATTTCTAAAGCACTCATATATAGAGCACTACAAAGATCAGAATTGACTTCAGAGGACAAATTATTTTACGGGAAGATGTTTTTTGACTCTCCCTTCCACCCTAACTCAAAATTTTCAAAAATTTTACTTTAGAAGCTTTCTAAATATTTATAAAGCTTTAATAGATAGAGTTCTAAAAACATCAGAATCAACTTCAGAGGACACCTTATATCACGGGAAGATGTTTTTGAAATCCCCCTTCCCCCAAACTCAAAATTTTCCAAAACTTTACTTTCGAAGCTTTTTCAATAGTTCTAAAGCGCTAAGACATAGAGTGCTAAAAACATCAGAATCGACTTCAGAGGACACGTTATATCACGGGAAGTGGTTTTGAAAATCCCCCTTCCCCCCTAACTCAAAATTTTCCAAAATTTTATTTTAAAAGCTTTTTAAATATTTCTAAAGCACTAATAGATAGAGTGCTAAAAACATCAGAATCGACTTCAGAGGACACGTTATATCACGTGAAGTTGTTTTAAAAATCTTCCGTCCTCCCGACCTCAAATTATTTCAATATTCTACTTTAGAAGCTTTTTTAATAATTCTAAATAGCTAATACATAGAGTGCTAAAACCATGATACTCAACTTCAGAAGACACGGTCTATCAAAGGACGTGGTTTTGAAAATCCCCATTCCCCCCAAACTCAAAAATTTCCAAAATTTTACTTTAGAAGCTTTTTTAAATATTTCTAAAGCACTAATAGATAGAGTGCTACAAGTTTCAGAATCAACTTCAGAGGACACGTTATATCACGGGAAGAGGTTTTTAAAATCCCCCTTCCCCCCAAACTCAATATTTTCCAAAATTATAATTTACAAGCTTTTTTAAATATTTCTAAAGCGCTAAGACATAGAGTGCTAAAATCATCAGAATCGACTTCAGAGGACACGTTATATCACGGGAAGAGGTTTTTAAAACCCCCCTTCTTCCCAAACTCAAAATTTTCTAAAATTCTACTTTAGGAGCTTTTTAAATATTTCTAAAGCGCTAAAACATAGAGTGCTACGGGAAGAGGTTTTGAAAATCCTCCTTCAAGGAGGATTTTCAAAGCACTCTACGGGAAGAGGGTTTTAAAATCCACCTTCCCCCCAAACTCAAAATTTTCCAAAATTCTACTTTAGAAGGTTTTTTAAATATTTCTAAAGCGCTAAGACATAGAGCGCTAGAAATATCGGAATCGACTTCAGAGGAAAAATTATGTTATGGGAAGATGTTTTTGAAATCCTTCCCCCAAACTCAAAATTTTCCAAAACTTTACTTTCGAAGCTTTTTTCAATAGTTCTAAAGCGCTAAGACATAGATTGCTAAAAACATCAGAATCGGCTTCAGAGGACACGTTATATCACAGGAAGTGGTTTTTAAAATCCCCCTTCCACCCACACTCAAAATTTTCAAAAATTCTTCTTTAGGAGATTTTTAAATATTTCTAAAGCTCTAAGACATTGAGTGCTAAAAACATGAGAATCGCCTTCAGAGGACACGTTATATCACGGGAAGTGGTTTTTAAAATCCCCCTTCCCCCCAAACTCAAAATTTTCCAAAATTTTACTTTAGAAGCTTTTTTAAATATTTCTAAAGCACTAATAGATAGAGCACTACAAATATCAGAATTGACTTCAGAGGACAAATTATGTTACGGGAAGAGGTTTTTGGAATCTCCCTTCCCCCCTAACTCAAAATTTTCCAAAATTATACTTTAGAAGCTTTCTAAATATTTCTAAAGCTTTAATAGATAGAGTGCTAAAAACATCAGAATCAACTTCAGAGGACACCTTATATCACGGGAAGATGTTTTTTAAATCCCCCTTCCCCCAAACTCAAAATTTTCCAAAACTTTACTTTCAAAGCTTTTTTCAATATTTCTAAAGCGCTAAGACACAAAGTGCTAAAAACATCAGAATCGACTTCAGAGGACACGTTATATCACGAGAAGTGGTTTTTAAAATCCCCCTTCCTCCCAAACTCAAAATTTTCAAAAATTCTACTTTAGAAGCTTTTTAAATATTTCTAAAGCGCTAAGACATAGAGTGCTAAAAACATCAGAATCGACTTCAGAGGACACGTTATATCACGGGAAGAGGTTTTTAAAATCCCCCGTCCCCCCAATCTCAAAATTTTCTAAAATTCTGCTTTAGTAGCTTTTTAAATATTTCTAAAGCTCTAAGACATTGAGTGCTAAAAACATCAGAATCGACTTCAGAGGACAAATTATGTTACGGGAAGATGTTTTTGAAATCCCCCTTCCCCCCTAACTCAAAATTTTCCAAAATTCTACTTTAGAAGCTTTCTAAATATTTCTAAAGATTTAATAGATAGAGTGCTAAAAACATCAGAATATACTTCAGAGGACAACTTATATCACGGGAAGAGGTTTTTAAAATCCCCCTTCCACCCAAACTCAATATTTTCAAAAAATATAATTTAGAAGATTTTAGAATATTTCTAAATAACTAACAGATAGAGTACTAAAAACATCAGAATCTAATTCAGAGGACACGTTATATCACGGGAAGAGGTTTTTAAAATCCCCCTTCCACCCAAACTCAAAATTTTCAAAAATTATATTTTAGAAGCTTTTTAAATATTTCTAAAGCACTAATAGATAGAGTGCTAAAAACATCAGAATCGACTTAAGAGGACTCGTTATATCACGTGAAAAGGTTTTGAAAATCCCCCTCCCCCCAAACTCAAAATTTTCTAAAATTCTACTTTAGAAGCTTTTTTAATATTTCTAAAGCGCTAAGACAGAGAGCGCTACAAACATCAGAATCAACTTTAGAGGACAAATTATGTTATAGGAAGATGTTTTTTATGTCATTGGAAGATGTTTTTGAAATACACATTACCCATTGAAATATTGACAAAACAACATTTTACCTTAATTTTCAGTTATCAGTTTCTTTTTCTCTGGCTTTAGTTCTGAAAATGCAATTTCAGTTATTTGAGTAGAATTTTAAGCCATATCAATGTTTTATTTACAAAATTTATGAAATGTATTTGCATATATTTAAAAACTTATAAGTTGGGATTGAGAAAAATTTTGAAGCTGAAAACAATTTTGTTGTACTTCATTTAAACAGAAGATCTATTTTGCAAGGTTCCGTTGCTATAACTCACAAATTTTTAAAGGTTACTCAAAGTTTTAGAAAGCCCCCTTACCATACATCCCCTACCCCCTACAGACTCTAAAATCTGGTTTATAAATTGAAATTTGAAAATCATAATTTCCCCAGGGGCATTTTTTGGTGGGGGAGGGGGGATTTTCCGTGTGGGTATTTCTCGGGGGGAGGGGGGGTATTGTCTGCAGGGAGGTCTTTTCCGGGGGGGATTTTCCAGCGGGTATTCGCCAAGAACCACAACTTTGATGGTATGAGTTTTATTAAAATCTGTTACTTTTAGGGGTTGTTTCCCCTTTTACGAAACTCAGACAAATTTGTTACACAGGCAATTTATCAACCAGATTTTAGAGTATTATTCCGGTGCAACACGTTGCAACGAAATGGTCAGCTTAGATTAGTATAAGCAGGGGCACCGCAAGCAGGTTGCTGACCACCGTGGCCCCCCCCCCCCCCCCCCCCCCGCTATCAAATCTCCTTTCAACTACCCTTCGCACCCTCGAAAGAAAATTTTTATATAAGTTCCAACATTTTTTACATATTTTAAATCGCTGATGTAAAAAAGAAAAGCAAAATTTTTCAACATTATAGGATTAAGCTATTTGAATATGATTTATGTGGTTACCCAACTCAAAATGTTAAGGGGTTTCCAAAAAAAAATAATAAAAACGAATATAGATTATTCAGTACTTGTGCATTATAAATAGCCCACCACTATAGACTGTACGAGGAAACCAGACAAACGGGTATTTGTTAGACAAATGGATCGCAAAGCGTGATTTCTTATTGCGTTTACAATATTTAAACTGTTGTTTTTTTGGGTTTAGGGAGGGAAAAAGGTACCTGGGTTAGGTTACGTATTTAATATATGCTCTGATTTAGCCCGCACCCCCTCAGGTGCAAATATAAAGCCCAAATTTTTTTATAAAAAATTATATTTTTATAAAATTTTTTTTTATTTAATTAAAATTAAACAAACTTAACTTATTTAGTGTATAGTGGTGTATTATTTATAATGCACAAGTACTGAATAATCTATAGTCAAATATTTACTTCTGCCCCCTCTCTCCCTCTCCCTATTTACGCTTTAATAACGTCTCGTAGCTTCAAGAATGAAGATTGCTACACTAAACTATTTGGACAAAAACATTTGAATTGCTTTAAGAACAAATGGGGTTAGATACTGTAAATTGCCAAATTTTCTGTTACAACGTTTTAAACATTAATTAGTAAATAATACCCATAAAAAACAAATTAGTTGGGGTTATAAAGCTCCGATATATATTTCATGAAATGGTGCATTCTCGAGGAGATTGAATATTTTTTTGAAATAGTGCTCTGCCAGATATCCTTCCATATGTTCTTCTCTTCTGCCATATCTGGGTATATTGTCTCGAACGTCACGCCAGTGTCTTTCGATGTTTTGTGTGTGAGCACCTGTTGCAGGGTCAACAAAATTTATACTGTGGTCGACGCATAAATACTGATAGACCTGGCTAGCCAGGCAATCGTAGGCCCTCCAACAGTCGCTGATAATTGTTGTCCCTGGCAGGATTCACTTTTGGATAATTCCCAACAATGCGGCACTACTTCTATCTGGCACAGAAACCATGAATGAATTACCAGGTCCTTGCTCTATTCCACCAGAGACCCATTTACCCTTGACAATCCGACCACTATTATATTTACGCTTCCCAAATTGGGCTTCATCTATCTCAACAATGACTCCTTCTCCTCCCAAAGGAGCGAAGTTTGAATGACATATGTACATACAAACCTCTCTGCAGAACTGGCTCCAATCCACAAAGGTTTGTTTACAACAAGTAACATTGTTGATCATGAAATCCTTCCTTGGAGGCGGTATTTGAAGCCAAATCCTCAAAAAACAGAAATTTTCTAGCTCAGAAAGGTGTGAACGAGCCATCCATGTTTTGTCATAGATCGATTTTGAAAAATTACACTTAACCTGAGAATATTCACGGCCACCTCGGATAGGTATAAGCCTAGACTTCTGGCAATGGAACGAATTTCTATATTTTATACAAATCTGGCCACAAATATCGCAATTCCTGCTTCTCAATAACATGCAATGGTTATAATACAACTCTAAGACTGCCTCAACAGTAGAAAATTGAACGATACCACCACAGAAATTTATTTCACAAAAATTGCAAGACATATCTCAGTAATTGTCATTTACAGACTGAAGCTGTAACTCATAATATCTATTGCGGCTTTAATTAATTCTTTCATTGTTAAACGGCGGGAATAGTTGAACAAAGATAACAGTGAATTGGGTTATGAATATATTGGAAAGATAAGTCAACTTAGTATGGGTTTTCCTGCATTTGAAATAGTCGCTTCTTAACAGATGTAAATATCCTCGTCGATTCTGATGTTTTTAGCACTCTATCTATTAGTGCTTTATAAATATTTTAAAAGCTTCTAAAGTAGATTTTTTGAAAATTTTGAGTTTGGGGGGAAGGGGGATTTTAAAAACCTCGTCCCGTGAGATAAGGTGTCCTCTGAAGTAGATTCTGATGTTTTTAGCACTCTATATATTAATTCTTTATAAATATTTATACATCTTCTAAATTATTATTTTTAACCAGTTTGAGGGTGGGTGGACATGGGATTCAAAAAACATAGTGCTCTACCATAATTTGTCCTCTGACGTCGAGTATGATGTTTTTAGAACTCTATGTCTTAGTGCTTTAGAAATATTTAAAAAGCTACTAAAGCGGAATTTTTGAAACTTTTGAGTTTGGGTGGAAGGGGGATTTTAAAAACCACTTCCCGTGATATAACGTGTCCTCTGAAGTCGAGTCTGATGTTTTTAGCACTCTATGTCTTAGCGCTTTAGAAATATTTAAAAAGCTTCTAAAGTATAATTTTTGAAAATTTTGAGTTTGGGTGGAAGGGGGATTTTCAAAACCACTTCCCGTGATATAACGTGTCCTCTGAAGTCGATTCTGATGTTTTTAGCACTCTATGTCTTAGCGCTTTAGAACTATTGAAAAAAGATTCGAAAGTTAATTTTTGTAAATTTTTTAGTTTGGGGGAAGGGGGATTTCAAAAACATCTTCCCGTGATATAAGGTGTCCTCTGAAGTTGATTCTGATGTTTTTAGCACTCTATCTATTAAAGCTTTAGAAATATTTAGACAGCTTCTAAATTAGAATTTTTGAAAATTTTGAGTTAGGGGGGAAGGGAGAGTCCAAAAACTTCTTCCCGTAACATAATTTGTCCTCTGAAGTCAATTCTGATATTTGTAGTGCTCTATCTATTAGTTCTTTAGAAATATTTAAAATAGCTTCTAAAGTAAAATTTTGGAAAATTTTGTGTTTGGGGGGAAGGGGGATTTTAAAAACCTCTTCCCGTGAGATAACGTGTCCTCTGAAGGTGATTCTCATGTTTTTTGCACTCAAGGTCTTAGAGCTTTAGAAATATTTAAAAATCTACTAAAGAATAATTTTAGAAAATTTTGAGATTGGGGGGAAGGGGGATTTTCAAAACCACTTCCCGTGATATAACGTGTCCTCTGAAGTCGATTCTGATGTTTTTAGCACTCTATGTCTTAGCGCTTTAGAACTATTGAAAAAAGCTTTTAAAGTAAAGTTTTGGAAAATTTTGAGTTTGGGGGAAGGGGGATTTCAAAAACATCTTCCCATAACATAATTTTTCCTCTGAAGTCGATTCCGATATTTCTAGCGCTCTATGTCTTAGCGCTTTAGAAATATTTAAAAAACCTTCTAAAGTAGAATTTTGGAAATTTTTGAGTTTGGGGGGAAGGTGGATTTTCAAAACCTCTTCCCGTAGAGTGCTGTGAAAATCCTCCTTGAAGGAGGATTTTCATAACCTCTTCCCGTAGCACTCTATGTTTTAGCGCTTTAGAAATGTTTAAAAAGCTCCTAAAGTATAATTTTAGAAAATTTTGAGTTTGGGAAGAAGGGGGGTTTCTAAAACCTCTTCCCATGATATAACGAGTCCTCTGAAGTCAATTCTGAAGTTTTTAGAACTCTATCTCTTAGAGCTTTAGAAATATTTAGAAAACCTTCTAAAGTAGAATTTTGGAAAATTTTGAGTTTGGGGGGAAGGGGGATTTTAAAACCCTCGTCCCGTGATATAACGTGTCCTCTGAAGTCGATTCTGAAACTTGTAGCTCTCTATCTCTTAGTGCTTTAGAAATATTTAAAAAAGCTTCTAAAGTAAAATTTTGGAAATTTTTGAGTTTGGGGGGAAGGGGGATTTTAAAAACCTCTTCCCGTGATATAACGTGTCCTCTGAAGTCGAGTCGGATGTTTTTAGCACTCTATGTCTTAGAGATTTAGAAATATTTAAAAAGCTTCTAAAGTAGAATTTTGGAAAATTTTGAGTTTGGGAGGAAGGGGGATTTTCAAAACCACTTCCCGTGATATAACGTGTCCTTTGAAGTCGATTCTGATGTTTTTAGCACTCTATCTATTAGTGCTTTAGAAATATTTAAAAATCTTTTAAAATAAAATTTTGGAAAATTTTGAGTTAGGGGGGAAGGGGGATTTTAAAACCCTCTTCCCGTGATATAACGTGTCCTCTGAAGTCAATTCTGATGTTTTTAGCACTCTATGTCTTAGCGCTTTAGAAATATTTAAAAAGCTTCTAAAGTAGAATTTTGGAAAATTTTGAGTGTGGGAGGAAGGGGGATTTTCAAAACAACTTCCCGTGATATAACGTGTCCTCTGAAGTCGATTCTGATGTTTTTAGCACTCTATGTCTTAGCGCTTTAGAACTATTGAAAAAAGCTTCGAAAGTAAAGTTTTTGAAAATTTTGAGTTTGGGGGAAGGGGGATTTCAAAAACATCTTCCCGTGATATAATGTGTCCTCTGAAGTTGATTCTGATGTTTTTAGAACTCTATCTATTAAAGCTTTAGAAATATTTAGAAAGCTTCTAAAGTAGAATTTTGGAAAATTTTGAGTTAGGGGGGAAGGGAGATTCCAAAAACATCTTCCCGTAACATAATTTGTCCTCTGAAGTCAATTCTGAAATTTGTAGTGCTCTATCTATTAGTGCTTTAGAACTATTGAAAAAAGCTTCGAAAGTAAAATTTTGGAAATTTTTGAGTTTGGGGGGAAGGGGGATTTTAAAAACCTCTTCCCGTGATATAACGTGTCCTCTGAAGTCGATTCTCATTTTTTTAGCACTCAATGTCTTAGTGCTTTAGAAATATTTAAAAAGCTACTAAAGAATAATTTTTGAAAATTTTGATATTGGGTTGACGGGGGATTTTAAAAACATCTTCCCGTGATATAACGTGTCCTCTGAAGTCGATTCTGATGTTTTTAGCACTCTATTTCTTAGCGCTTTAGAAATACTTAAAAAGCTTCGAAATTATAATTTTGGAATATTTTGAGTTTGGGTGGAAGGGGGATTTTAAAAACCACTTCCCGTGATATAACGTGTCCTCTGAAGTCGATTCTGATGTTTTTAGCACTCTATGTCTTAGCGCTTTAGAACTATTGAAAAAAGCTTCGAAAGTAAAGTTTTGGAAAATTTTGAGTTTGGGGGAAGGAGGATTTCAAAAACATCTTCCCATAACATAATTTTTCCTCTGAAGTCGATTCCGATATTTCTAGCGCTCTATGTCTTAGCGCTTTAGAAATATTTAAAAAACCTTCTAAAGTAGAATTTTGGAAAATTTTGAGTTTGGGGGAAGGAGGATTTTCAAAACCTCTTCCCGTAGAGTGCTTTGAAAATCCTCCTTGAAGGAGGATTTTCAAAACCTCTTCCCGTAGCACTCTATGTTTTAGCGCTTTAGAAATATTTAAAAAGCTCCTAAAGTAGAATTTTAGAAAATTTTGAGTTTGGGAAGAAGGGGGGTTTTAAAAACCTCTTCCCGTGATATAACGTGTCCTCTGAAGTCGATTCTGATGGTTGTAGTCCTCTATGTCTTAGAGCTATAGAAATATTTAAAAAAGCTTCTAAATTATAATTTTTGTAAATTTTGTGTTTGGGTTGAAGGAGGATTTTAAAAACAACTTCCCGTGATATAACGTGTCCTCTGAAGTCAATTTTGAAACTTGTAGCGCTCTATCTATTAGTGCTTTAGAAATATTTAAAAGCTTCTAAAGTTAAATTTTGGATATTTTTGTGTTTGGGGGGAAGGGGGATTTTAAAAACCTCTTCCCGTTATATAACGTGTCCTCTGAAGTCGATTCTGATGTTTTTAGCACTCTATGTCTTAGAGCTTTAGAAATATTTAAAAAGCTTCTAAAGTATAATTTTGGAAAATTTTGAGTTTGGGAGGAAGGGGGATTTTCAAAACCACTTCCCGTGATATAACGTGTCCTCTGAAGGCGATTCTGAGGTTTTTAGCACTCTATCTATTAGTGCTTTAGAAATATTTAAAAAGCTTATAAAATAAAATTTTGGAAAATTTTGAGTTAGGGGGGACGGGGGATTTTAAAACCCTCTTCCCGTGATATAACGTGTCCTCTGAAGTCAATTCTGAAACTTTTAGCGCTCTATCTATTAGTGCTTTAGAAATATATAAAAGATTCTAAAGTAAAATTTTGTAAATTTTGAGTTTGGGGGGAAGGGGGATTTTAAAAACCTCTTTCCGTGATATAACGTGTCCTCTGAAGTCGATTCTGATGTTTTTAGCACTCTATCTATTAATGCTTCCTAAACATCTTCCTATGACATAATTTGTCCTCTAAAAAGGATTAGGTTATTTTTACTGATCTCTCTTGTGAAATCCTTTCCCTAATTAATACAGTTTAAATGGTCTTATCAACAGAGTTGTTTGGCATGTGCCTGCTACCCTTAAGGGTAAGGGTGCCTGATAAGGCAAGTGTGACATCACAACTAACAGTCAGCATGGGTTGAAAATTAAATGGCTTAGGATTTAAATAGGATTTTGGAATATATTTTAATGAACAAGGTTAAAAGCAGAAGTTGTGTAAGGTAAGCAGTGATTTATATTTATGATAGTAATATAGTATGAAATATGAGTTAAAAACAACTAGTAATGTGCAGTAATTGACCATTATATAGGGGGGGGAGGAGGGGCGGTCGGTACTTCAAAGTACCTTCCTGGGACAAACCTTAGCATGTACATCCATTCCTGAAAGTTTCATTTTCCTAACCCAACTCCTTTCCAAGATAGCCAAAAGTAACTAAAGTAGAATTTTACCAAAGAATATTCAGATAGCTAAGGAAAAAATTGTACAACAGTAAAAATAGTGACGATAAAGGTGCCCCCCTGGAAAATATGTTAACTAGGATTTTTTTGCATATTATGAGGTAAGAATCATTTTCTTATCATGTTTCCTTATGACCTGGTGTTGTCATACATTTATACTAAAAATCAGGTACAATGAGATAAGAAAAGAATATTCAGCTCAGTCAGTTTCCTGTTTTTGACACAAACTAAGCTCCCAACAATTTTTTGACTGTGTAAGGTTCAAAGTAGCCTACTTGGTTATTTTTTTTTAGCAAAAAGGCACCAATGTGATCAGCACCAATGCATCAAGATACACCTGATCTTCTCTAAAATGTAGCCACATTGGCTTTTTCTTGATAAAATCAAATTAAAATGGTAACTAGCCTAATATTATATTGACAAAACTATGCTCCATGTGTCAAAAATTATTCTTTGACATAGTGGAATACAAGGCTGACTAAAAATTTTCCTTCAGCCAAATTTGAATGTAGACATTGGCCTCTATCATGAGATTCATTTCTTTTGAGAATAACTTGCCATATCATTCACTTTGGCAAACAGAATCCATGCTGCTCTTATTTTTCTTAGGCCACCCACTCTCCTCTGCAAATAATGAGCAAGATCTTGGTGTCACTATTGACAATGAATTAAAATTTGGCACACATGCTAAGAGGTCTGCTGCTGGGGCTAGTTCAACCTTGGGTTTGATTAAGCATACCATCTCCACTCATTCTTCTAAAGTCATCAGTCTCCTTTATAAGGGACTTGTGTATCCTAAGCTTGAAGTTGGGATTTCACTTGCCTCTCCATTTTTTAAAAAAGCTATAAAAGTTCTTGAAGATGTACTGAGACGAGTCACTAAAGTGATATATAGCATGCAAGAGCTTTCCTATACTGTAAGATTATCAAAGTTGAATCTCCCTACACTTGTATACAGAAGAAATAAAGGGAATGCCATTTTAGTCTTTAAGTTATTGAGGGCTAACATTCTCCCAGCATTATTCCCTACTGTTAGAACCAATTCAAGAACTAAAGGTCATCAACTGAAACTTGTCAAGCAGTTTACAACATCTAGAGTCTGTAATCAATTCTTCCCAACACATATTGTCAACAATTGGAACAAATTATCTAATGAAACTGTTACTGCTGGATCTGTTGATGTTTTTAAACAAAAGCTATATGCTGAGTGGTCCTCTAAAGAGTGTAAATTCAATTGGGATGCTATCAAAGATGGAGCAGCACCTGGTCACTAGTGATTCTTGCATACAACTAGTCATCATTCAGGAGCTCTACAAGGAGAAATGCTTAGATTGTTCCTAGCTGCAATTTAAGGTAACTTGCAGTAACCTTGTCAAAACCTTTGACAGACTGCAACAAGCCCTGTTGAAATATAGGTGACTCTGTCATAGCTTCACTGAACATGTAAAACAGATGAGAACCAATTGGTGTCAAATTCCATCATCTGAGGAACTGCCACTTGGCCTCATACCATGTTCATATTCTTAAGCATTTGACTTGGTTTATCACAACATCTTAATTCATTTATCACTGAATAACTTAGAAATAGACCCTCTGTTAGTAAATTGTTTTCTTTCAAATAGATCCCAAGTTCTAAAATACAAAAATGTTCTCTCTGATCCCCTCCCTGCTTGGTGTAGAATTCCTAAAGGAACCTTGTTAGGACCACTCTTAAATCTAGTATTGATTAATGAAATTGGTAAAAGATTCACTCAAAGGTGTAAATGTGTCAATTACCTGCTGATCCTCAAAGTATGTCATAGAAATATCAAAAGTGGCCCCATCAAAATCCATGTATAGGACAAGGCTAATAATTTACATACAAACATAAATTCCACTATATCAATTATAATAACAATAAACTTTTTAAAATTCTTGAAATCCACTCCTGTTTTTTTTAGACCCTATTCCACCGAAAATTCTAGTGAAACATGTTAAACTCTTCACTGTCATAAATTTCTGATAATCTTAAGTATGGCATGCATATTTCAAGGATTCAGGACTTTCCAGACAAAGGATAGTCAAAACTAAAATTTTTAAGGAGGATTAAAATAGCAGATTCCCTTTGAAATGGCCAAATGTTGACAACATTTTCACTGTGAACAACAAAAAAATCTTTGCTAGACCCTTAAAGCTGAGAGGAACTTATATGTTCTTGTGGCATATATGTAAAAATGGGCAAAAAAGAAAAAAGGCATATGCCCTAGGTCACACATTTACACTCCACATGATTATCTGATTTCATTCCATTACCTGAGACAATTTTTTCAATATTTTGCTTCTGCTATCTGAATAGTGTTTTTTATGTTTACAAATTAAACAAAGTTGAAGAGAAACAAAGAAATAAAGTAAAAAGAATAGGTATGTCAAATGCACAAGGATCTGCCTACAAGCATTCCCCAAGCATTTTGACATGTGTTGAATTGGGTCCAATTAATGTTGAAAACAGGTAACTTTTTTGTTCTGTTGAATCTGCAGGTGAAAATGGTCCCATTTCAGAAAATTGGAGTTTTGTATCCTTTCCTGATAAAACTTCTAATCAAACAGTAAGATTCCTAGATGTTTTTCCTACAAACTGAAACCCTTTTCAAACCAAAAGTATTTAACTTAGGCCTTCCAGAGTAGAAAGAGTGTTTTTTTTACAAATATTGTAAAATCATTGGTGCCTTTACCCTATTTTCAGGTCTTTGAAACCCCATAATTTGGGATTGAGCAAAGTTGTGAAGCTAAAAATCATTATATTGTATTTCATTTAAGTGGAAGATCCATTTTGTAAGGTTCATTTTCATAACACAAAGATTTTAAAGGTCATCAAAGGTCACTGCCCTCTAGAGGAAGAAGGAGTCAAGGTAGCTACTTGAAATTTCTTCCCAGGACATGCTTTAGCATATAGACCCATCCCTGAAAGTTTCATTTTCCCTAATCTAACCCCTTTCCAGGATAGCAAAAATTAGCTAAACGAGAATTTTAGCACCAAAATTTTAAGAGTATTTTTCAAAAAAATTAAAAACTAGCTAGTGAGAAAAATTGCCATTTATAGCTGATTCATGATTGGTAATTATTATTATTATTTATCAAAAAAACCTGTCATACAAAGAAAGGAAAAGTTGGAGCAATAAACAAAACAGAATAAAAAAGAAATACACATTAAGCATGAAAACAAACGCTTAAAAAAACATACATCTTAACTACTGGGCCAGTACTAACAACCAAGGATGGTTCAACTTTGTCAAACAGGAATTATAAGCACAAATTTGCTTTTACACAGTTATAATGGGGTCAGCAATTCTGAATTTTCTAACTAGAAAAGAGTTGCAGGTCTGAGGAGGAAAACATAAAATAAATTTTGTGAACTGGAAGAAAACTGAACCAAATTTTGACTTATCAGATTTTGTGAGCATTTTCCAAAATTGCAATATGTACAGATAATGTGGTAGAGCAATAGAGTTGAAAAGTTTCCAAAGAAGATGGCAGCTGAAGCATAATTTATTTGTTAAAAAAGAAGCATATGATAACCCAACTCCATGTTCATTGTGTGCAGTTAATTGTTGTCATGTGTGCATTATTGACAAACCAGCTGGAAGACCAAGGTAGGTGATATGATCTACTGGCTTTATCTTACTATTTCTGAAAGGAATATCCCCCAGACAATACTTGCTTCCAGTTGAAAAAAGGCAAACTTCAGACTTTTCAACATTGAACTGAAGACCTAGTTTTGCATACTCAGACTGTAGCATTGCAAAAATCTTGCCAATGCACTGGATAGTGCAGCTCAAATTCAGAATGTTGTCAGCATAACATACAAGAGATACATCAAGACTGGCAAAGATGAAAGATGTATGAGCAGCTGACTGCATCAAGAACTCTATTATTGAAGAGTGCAGGGGAAGAAAAAGCACCTTGACAGGTACCTTTTTCAACATTGACAAAAATATTAGGGATTGGTGTGTAGACTTGAGAGCCATCAGCATTAGATAATGGGTGAAGAATTAGGTGAACTTTAAGATGGGAATACATGTCTTGAAGGACTCTGATATATGAAGGGCTCACTCCATGTTTTTCTGCATGGAGTAGTATAGCTGCATAAATGAGACAATTGAATGCTTTATAAACATCATGCCTGGCTAACACAAGAGCTTCACCTGATGCATCAGCATCAATCAATGTGTTCACAACAACTGACAAAGCATGGGCACAACCAAGACATGGCTGGAATCCAAATCAGTAAGGGGGTAAATAGCATTTTGTGTTCAGATGGTTAATGAACAGAAGTTCAAAAACCTTACAGAAGGTAGTAGCCACCATTATAGGGTGGAAAGACAAGCACTGGGTGGTGAGTTTGTCTTTCTTTGGAATTGGAATGAGATCTCCAATCAAGAAAGAAAGAAGTACAACTCCTTGGGTAACAATCATCTGCATCAAAAGAGCAGTATGGTTCACCAGCAGCTCACTTCCATGGAGAATGTGAAGATTGCTCACTTTATTGATGCCAGAAGATTTCTTACGTCTTAGGCATTGGATTGCTTGCAGTACAGAATCAACCGAAACAACAAAATTGTCGGTAAGACATCTATAAAAAAAAATTAATCAAGCTTATCTTCATATTTGGACTGTAGGGCAGCATCTGGCAGGGATAATTTAGCAGAGAAATATTGATTCAACTCAAAATCAGGAATATCTTGAGCAGAGAGGTGGGTGCTAGGAGGATCTCTTGATACATTTCTTCAGAAGGAAGGTTGGGAGAGAGAAGATTGCTTGGATGTCTTTTCAACTATCTGGTTCTTGTGGATAGATAGTTCTCGTGGATAGATAGTTCTCTTGCAAACTTTCAACTAGGCTCAGATTATTAGACCAATGCTTCATGACACCCCAATGTATACATTTAAGAGGTATAGTGGCTTTTTCTGTGCATTGCAGGGCATGGCCAAAATGTGCAAGATAGATATCTAGCAACACCCATATTTCATTTGCATCAGCTTGCAGATTTCTCATGAGCAGCTTGAATGGAACATGAATTTTGCATAAGACAGAATTAGTTACTGTTGCAAAAAGATCGCCTTGGATGTTATTCCAATCCTTGTAAAATTGGGCCTGAGGCTGATGTGTTGGTCTGATAGTTGGAACAATGGGAACAGGTGACACTTGGAGGTTTGCAGAAGAAACTGCATGGTCAATGTTTGACAAGCGACTTAAATGGTTTGTGTAAGGGTAATTGAGATCTTTTAGCAAGATCCTAAGCCAATCATCAAAAAGTACCAGATACAATAGAAATATGCAATAATGAGGCATCAGTTAAATTACAGTTTAAATCTTCTATAATAATACAACACTTTTTGACTGGCAAATCTTTGAAAGGCAAGACCCTAGTTTTCTCACATGCAGAAGTAAATAAAAATTCGGGTTGGTCATAGTGGTAATCTGTCAAGAGATAGACGTTTACAATAACAGACTCTTCTACATGGACAGCAAGAAAAAATCACATGAGTCAAAAATACTCAACCAGTAGGATGTCCTAACAAGCATCACAATACCACCCAAGAGACGGCCACTCCAAGCAGATTGTTTAGTAGGGACTGAGTAGCTAGCAAAATTATTGTCAATTTTAGGAAGGCCTAAAATATGACTTGTCAAAATTGTTCTTGCAAGCAAAATACATCACAGTTTGAAAGCAAACCTTTTATCACACAAAGTTTGACTAAAAGTCCACCATTAATATTCCACAAAAGTACAGCTTGCACAGTAGTAGACAGATATCATACCATGGGTTTTGCTAGTTGAATGTTGTTATTGGGAGACTACACTGTAACAAGTATGGCTGGCAACTTTACATTCTAGAGAGAATATTTTTTTCTAAACATGGAGAGGCACTGTTAGAGGTGTGATTGTATGATCCACAGCAAGAGCAGAGGGCCTGATTGGAGCACTGCAAGGCCAGATACCTGGTTTTATGACATGAGAAACAATTATTATTTATTTATAACCTATAAAAAAAAAGGTACAAAAGACAGAGTAACTCTAAAAAAGAAAAAAAAAAAAAAAAAAACACTTCAAACAAATTACAAAGACAAGAAACTAAATCTCAATTATACACTGCACTGTAGGTACCTAACATATTTTACTTTTTAGAAAAGAAAGGAAAGGACAAGGCACTAGGGCAAACACAATTAAATGGACAGTGATTCACTTTCGCAGCAAATGGTACCAAGGGTGGGAAGAAACTTTTTCGATGTATAATTTGTTCAATTATAGCTGCCGTCGGGTCCGCAATTTCAAAATTTTTAACAAGGTGCGAATTTCTTGCCCACGGCGGGAGCCACAACAGGAACTTTACATACTTAAAAAACGCGGATCTGAGCTTTCTTTTCTCTGGCTCGAGAAAAATTCTCCAAAATGGGTCTAGGTACAAGAAATGGGGAACAGATGCTGCGTTATAAAGTCAAGCCAGAATTAAACGGTTGAAATGGATTTTAGATGAAACTACTCTACTGTAAGCAACAGCCAGGCGCTTACGTAGATGATCAATAAGAAGGGAGTGGGTAGTTTTGAGATCCTTTCCGATTGGTAAACCAAGGTAAATAATTTTCGGGACAAGGGCTACAGACACTTCCCCCAGCCTCACAGACGAGACCTCTTCTTGATGCCAGTTGAACAGAAGAACCTCCAACTTCTGCGGGTTAAATTCAAGGCCAATGTGACTGTAATTTGATTGTAGTATGGAGAAGGTGGTCTCTGTACCTGCAACTGTGCAGCTGGGGTTCAGAATGTCATCAGCGTAGGCTATCATTTTAACGTCTATGTCACAATCTATGCATGTTGTCTCGATAGTAAGTAAAAGTAAGTATGACAGCATTAGACCCTTAAGGTTCAAACTGTTGGTGCTGATCTCTGTTTTGAGGCCCTTCAGCCAGGAAGTGCAATGTGGGGCTGGGGGCCAGCCATCCTGTGCTTTCCCACACCCTTCCTGCTTACCTTCCCCAGATATCTCCAGGTACCCATTTAGAGCTGGGTCGACTCTGGCTAAGCATACAGAGTTACACCACTGAACCGCGTCCCAAACCAAATAAATGGCCACGCCAGGGATCAAACCCGTGCCCCTCACAAAGAATTCTCAATCCAGCGCACGTCCACTTAGCCAGGATGGCTCAATAGTAAACTGTGGCTCAATAATACAGTTATTAAAGGCACAAGGAGATGTGACTGATCCTTGTCAAGCACCCTTTTTTACTGAAACTACAGGATTCCCTCGTTAGGACAGTGTCACGTCTGGTGTATATTCAGTAAGAGCTTGACCATGGCCAGTAAGTAGGAGTTCAGCCTGTAGGTGGTCGTACATGTCTTTAATGGGTAGGAGGATGTCCTTCTGTACACCTCTCATTCCCATATCCAGAATGAGTTGCTCATGGAGAAGCGAGTCGTAGGCACGGCGGAGGTCATGTAGACCTATAACAATGGACTCCTTTGATTCATCAGCATCAATCAAGACTGAAGCCAAAGCAGAAATGGCGGGGCCACAATTAAGACCCTTCTGTAACCCAAACTGGGGAGGGGGAGTCCAGCATTTTTCCTGGATTTCATCAATGACCAAAAGTTTGAAGACTTTGCAAAGCATTGGTGCCACTGTGATTGTTCTGAACAAAGCACAGTCCAAAGTACTTTTTCCTCTCTTTGGGACTGGCCTTAGCGACCCAGTACTGAATGTAGATGGTGCAAGTTCTTTGGTGAAGATCATCTGAAAGAGGAGAGTTAGGTGTCCTATGAAAGTCTTGCTGCAATGGCTAAGGTGAAGGGCAGATACACAGTCAATGCCTGCCAACTTCTTCTTTTTCAACTGTCGGATTGTGGACGCTGCTTGCGGTTGGGTAACTAGGAAATCTGTGTCTGGAATTGATGAGAGGAGGGATGAAAGCTTTTCTTGAACAGAAATGTTAAGATCCTGTTTTGGGGCTGAAAACTCATCAAGGTAATAGTTTATCCATGTTAAAGATGGAATATCTGACTCGGGACCCGTTGACTCCTTCTTATCAAACATTTTCCATAACATATTAGGATTTTTAATTGCTTTTTAGAAAGCTCAGATTTGAACTGCATGCGGTGACGAGCAAGTTCCTTCCCAAACCTACGCTTAAATGCAACTCTGATCTCTTTAACTACTCCTGAGAGTGGTCTACCACATTCTTTCCATATCCCGTGCCAGAAGGCAGCTTGGTTGCATGCTAATTGTAACAAAGGGTTAGAAGACCATCCCTTTTCTTGAGTTCCTTGTCTAGCACGAGACTTGGGCACTACCTGAGATTCAACAAACAGAAGAGCATGGGTCAGTTTGGCGTAATAAATATTAAGACGTAGCCGCGCATCTCTTTCATCGTGATGAGAGAATTTCATAAGTAGGTCAAACGGTACGCGACTTTTTTACAGAACAAGATCATAAGGATCTTTAAACTTTTCTTTATCAGATTTTACGCCAAACCGGAACCTCATGCCACCTCTGAGTGAATGCCAACTGATTATTTGCAGCGAAAACGAGGTGGGCCTACTGATAATACACTGAACATGAAAATGATCCAAAGTGTACTATTCAGAAGGGCAAGAACCTCACGTACTGACAAAGAACTAGAGCTAACAATATGGTCTAGATTGGATGTAGAACCAGATTGGTAGATATACGGAAAGTCCTGGTTTTTCTGGTGAATAGTAAAGCGGTTCTCAAGTATCCCTATCAGAACGCAACACCGACTGTTTTGGGTGCTAATATCAACTTCTAAATTACAGTTAAAGTCACCCATGATTATGCACTCAAGGGACTCGTGCTCGGCTTTTTTAAGGCAATGGGCTAGTTTGGCAGCACTTATAGCAAAAGCACCATCTGATTTGTCGTCATGGTAATCAGTTGGAAGGTACACATTTATAACTAGCAGGTTACCTAGTCTAGTTACAAGAAAATTGTCACTGTTATTGTATACTTTGCACACGAGACGATTGCTAACCAACTTGGCAATACCGCCAGACAGACGGCCCCACGGAGGTGAATGTTTTGCAGGTACAAAGAACACAGAGTAGGACGGCCAGAGATTTAGTAGGTTTAGGCCAGCTTCTATGATGCAATGTTCTTGCAGGCATATCACATTATATTTATTTACAAACTGGTCAACTACAAGATGCCGCTCGGAAAAATATCCGTTTATATTCCAAGAGTGTATAGAAATGTTAGAGATTTCGTTATTCAGCATGTTAATGAGTTGCCTTTCACTGGTTTTCTGGACACTTCACGCTATAGTAGGTATGACCCGCTTTCTTGCACAAAATGCAAACCATAGCACGAGTACACTTTTCTGCATCGTTCTTTTTGGAGACGTGGTCAGACGCGCCACATCTACAGCATAGAGGGCTGTTGATGCACTCGGCAGCTAGGTGACCTTGGTTGTGGCACGAGTAGCAACGACGGGGTATGAAACGGAATTCTTCAGTGGGCAGTTTTTCGTAATAGATCTTCACAGAGTCCTTAAGAAATTTATCCAAATCTGATCGACAGCTCAAAAATACCTTGAATGAACAGGAACTGCCAAGCTGTTCAGACTTCGTAGCTTTGGGGATCAGTGCAGTTAGCTCATCCGCTGATATCTCAGAGGGGACTCGTTTCACTACATCAATATAGTTAGGGCTCCTTATGGCAGCTGAAATCTGCGGCTGGCTGGTCTTGATTGACTCAACAATGGTTTCAGCTGTGTCTTTTGAATGGACCACTAGTTTCCAGACCGATGTGACTTTCCGTAATTCAGATATGTCACTAGTATCCACACATACCGAATCTCTTCCTAGCACTCGGGGTATCAAGCGACTCGGGCAGCTTTTTCAGAATGACTGTATAAGAGGGCTTAGCAGACTGATCTAAAGTGCTGAATTATTCGTGGGTTTGTTGACCTTAATAGCAAAATGGTTCTTGATAAATCGATACAATTCTTCACCTTAATAGCTCGGTTGCTGCAGTAGCTTCACTAGTAGCTGGGACTGAGCAGGGATAATCAATAACAAAGGTCGGCAATTTGGTCTTCTTGGCGTGAGCTTGGTGAATCTATCTGCAAATATCTGTAAAATTCTCTTCATCTTTTGCGTGAATTTTACAGTGTGTTGTAAACTGCATTAGTTGATGGAGCGATTCTTTGGCTTTCAGAATTTCTTCTGGTGTAAAAAAGCTGACGCTTTTATCAACTATTCCCTCCAGTATTTTCTTCTTTCCATACTATGGCTCACGAGGTTCTACCCAGCATTCAAGAATAATTTGTCCTCCATTTCCGTTGATATCCCGAAAACAATGTGGTGTTGTCGACACACCTTAAGAAAAGGTTGAAATTTGCTTATAAGATTTGCCTATAAAATCTTCTATTGTCAACCCCCTCAGGGCAAAGTTTATCAACAAAGTCCTTACAAGCACTTAGTGAGGCCAGGTTTGCAGGACAAATTTTTAGTACAACGACAAACGTAGGAGCTGGGGCAGGGTTAGTTGTTACATTGGTATCAGTTCTAACTGGGTAAACAGGGCCCGAATGCGTCACATTCTTTGAAAAGCCGTCAATTTTTCGAGAGAGTTCATTAACTTTCGAGACTAAAGTAGCCAAGACTGCCTCCCCGATTGTTAGGGCTGGAGGTCAGAAGGTGAGAAGATCACAAAAGTGGGAATAGGCAGATTATGATGTGCCGCCTGATTAAACTGTTTACATATGTCAATTACATTATCTTTATCCTTTGTATGTTTCACACATCAGCTCTGAATATTCAGCTCCTTATACAAAAAACTCTTTAGTACTAATAATGGTACCATGATATAAAAAAAACTCATACCTTTTTCAATAATATGATAAATTTTCACACCATCAAGCATGGATCTGGTGACAAAGCTCAGCAACATATTTAAAATAATGAAATAAAATTTTGATCAGTCATTGCACAATCTAAATATCATAGCCAGGACCAGTCCAGTATTCCAATCCAAACTGTTATATGCATGTCAAATAATATAATCCAAGTTCAAGGTGAAATACTTTTAAGTTCAAGTCTGATTATGAAATTATCAAACAGTTTGTGGTAACAAACTGTAAGTAAGGAACAACTCGGCTCAATAGTAACCGAAACTCTAAAAAAGGAATTTTGATACTAATAGATACATCAAAAGAATCAGATTTTAATGCTGATTACAAATATATAAGTTTCATTAAATTTAGGCCTACCCATCAAAACTTACGCGCCTCAGAAAATTTGCCTGATTTTTGAAAAAAGGGGGAAACACCCTCTAAAAGTTATAGAACCTTAATGAAAATCACACCATCAGATTTAGCGTATCAGAGAACCCTACTGTAGAGGTTTCAAGCTCCTATCTGCAGAAATGTAGAATTTTCTATTTTTTGCCAGAAGAAAGATCACGGATGCATATTTATTTGTTTTTTGTTTGTTTTTATCCACAGGGGTGATCGTATCGACCCAGTGGTCCTAGAATATCGTGGGAGGGCTCATAAGAACGAACATTAAAAGTTCTAGTGCCCTTTTGAAGTGCTAAAAAAATGGAGGGCAACTAGGCCCCCTCCCACGCTCATTTTTTCCCAAAGTCACCTGATCAAAATTTGGAGACAACCATTTTGTCCAGCATGATTGAAAATATAAAAAATATGTGCTTCAGGGTAACTTAATCCCCAAAGTCCCCGAGAGAAGGGTTGAAAGTCATGAACTTTACCCAATGTTAACATATAGTATTGGTTATTGGGAAGTATACTAAGTTTTCAGGGGGGATTTTTATGATTATGGGGGGTGGGGGTTATGTGGGAGGATCTTTCCATGTGGGAAGGGACATTGCTATGAAGGAAGGTCGCCGGATTTCCCATCATAATTTAAAAAAACGATCAGAAATTAAATTAAAAAAAAGAAATGTTTTCATCTGAAAGTGAGGAGCAATATCAAAACTTAAAACGAGCAGAAATTTTTACTTATGTAAATGGACTCACCCCCACGTCGATATCTCGCTCTTTGATCTAAATAATGTTTTATACTTTCAAAGGAGTTTATTATTGTAATTAATGGCCTTATTGTTTAAGGGGTTACTTTCAAAGAATTAGACAGAAATTCGGACTTTAGCGTAAAGAGTGAGTTATTGACTAGGGGGCGAACCCCTAATATACATATTAAAAATATATGAATATAGAAGTTCGTTACTTACGTTAATTCGTAAGTTACATATACTTATTACTAATAAAACATTCGTAAATAAAATTAAACAACTCTCGAGAAAGCCATTTAACCAAATAAAAGTAAAATGAATGTGCAAATATTTTTTAATTAATAAAATTAAACAAAATTAATAAAACGAACAGAAATTATTTCGTATATGAATGGGGCTGTCCCCTCCTCAACGCCTCGCTCTTTACGATAAAGTTTTTTGTTGTTTAAAAAAAATGTGAGACAGAGTCAAACTTTAGGGTAAAGAGCGAGGCGTTAAGGAGGGGACAGCCCATTTCATATACGGAATAATTTCTGTTCGTTTTAAGTTTTAATGCCGCTCCTTACTTTCAGTTAAAAAAAACTTTTTTTATGAAATGATTTCAATAAAAGAGGGCAGGGAATCACAATTGTCTTACTTTTACTTTGTCTCTCAATAGTTTATACAATAATAATAAGTATATGATAATTTAAAAAAAAATCGTTGCACATCATGAGGGGTGGGGGTAAAGCATAGCATATATTAAATACGCAACCTAACCTAGCTATCGTTTCCCCCTAAACCCCAAAAAACTAAAGTTTTAAAATTTTAGATGTTATGACGGTTAGTGGTTCTGGCGGATTTCTTTGTTGATGTTATTACGGATTTTGTAGTGCTCCTGACGTTAATGCTCCTGACGGTTAGATGTTATGACGTCTTCCCGTTTTGTTTCTATGTCATTTTGGAGGGGTTTCAGGCTCTTTTGAAAACATCCTATAAATTTGGTTTCTAAATAACACTTTACTATTAAGACCTAAGAAAAATAATAATTACCACACCTCAATTAGCTGCAAATGGCAATTTTTTTCATGTTTTATTAAAAACATGTTTAAAACTTTTGGCAACAATAGACTGTTTTGCCTTTTGGTGCCCCATTAAGGATTCAGAATGGAATCTGCCCCTGAAACAATTATTTAACTGTGAAAGAGTATAAGACAGGGCATCAAGTGATGTATTTTCTTTCATCCTAGCTAAATTATGTTCTAAATTGCCAATTTACCAATATTTTGGTAATAGTCTACAATTGAATCTGTTGAGAAGAATACATGTTAAGAAAGCAATTCAACTTCTTAATATGCAGAAAAATTGTAGTTAACATATTTTGAAGGCCCCTCCACTGTGCTTTAACTCTTCTCCCCCCTTCTAATATGCAAATATATAGCCAAAACTATATTTCCCATGCATTTTGCCATGCATCACTCTTGTTTCAACTGGTGTGCATAAAATGAGCCAAACTGATGAAATCAAGAAACAGAAAAATACATAAAAAATATGTAATTTTGATTTGGTTCATATATTTTTGTATTAGGAGGGGAGTGTAAAGTATAGTGAAAAATGTATTTAAAATGTGACAACCACAATTTTTCTGCACGTTGTGGAGTAAGAATTGTTTTTTTTTTACTTGTTTCCTTCTCAATAGCCCCAACTGTAGGCCAATACTGATATTTGAAGTACCTACATCTACTCCTTCTCCCTCCAGAGGACACTGAGCTTTAACTACCTTTGTGTTATAAAAGCAAAAACCTTACGAAATTAATATTATGCTCAGATGAGGCATAATTAATTGTTTTGAGTGTCAAACCTCTGCTCAATCCCGATTCGTGTAGTTTTAAACATATGTGAACCTATTTCTTAAATTTGGGGAAAAAACTATTGATGCAGTTCAAAATTATGTTGAATAAAAGGAATTTGTATATCCACAATTAAAGCGAATGAAAAACAGATTAAAAATCAAAATTTAAGTAACATTTTTATCAGGATTCAGATAGTTATAGACCTGTATTTATGCAATCTTTTAAGCCCTAGAAATAAGGGTAGACATCATAGCTTTGTCATGTCTTTCCAATGTATATTTTTGGGTCTGGGCACATTCCTGAAACTTTTGTTTGTGCAGCTCAACTACTTTTTGAGATAGCAAGAAGCCCCTAAACTAGAACTGTACCTAAATTCTTACTGTATATATGCAGTACCAAATTGTTCTATTAATCTAATTATCATGTTTCCTTCCATTGTTGTCCATATTTTTATATCATTTGAAATATTATTTTTATCCAATATTGCAATCAATCTGCTAGCAGCTATTTTCCTCTATATTTTTTGGTAACCCTCATGATTATGACAATGCTCCTTGATCTTTTGTTTAACTCTCTCAAATTTTGCTTGTTGATGGTCCTGGTCTGTTGAGTACCTTTGTTTTCCTCTGTCATGTTTAACTCTCTCAAATTTTGCTTGTTGATGGTCCTGGTCTGTTGAATACCTTTGTTTTCCTCTGTCATGTTTCATTTTCTTAAAATCACAAGATCACAAGTCCTTGTGCATGCTCATGTGCTTAAGCCCTGATTCTTATGGCAGGCTTTTTGTCTCTTTTAAATCTGCTTCTCATATTTTCTAGCACTCTTTGTCTATTTTTGCTGTGCTGCTGTTTTATTGCAGTAGATATTTTGGTTGCTCAGTCCTGATAAGTTCCTTTGTTTTTTTGTTTTTTCTGTATGGCTTCCTGTCTATATGATAGCAAAGAAATAACAGATAAAACAATATACAGATCACATTTTGTAACATAACGCTTAAAAATTAAAATATTTTTTTTTAATTTTCAGGTATTTTTCTAGCTGCAATACAAAAAATAGAACTGTTCATAAATGTTTGTTCATTTAATATAATAATCTAAGAGATTTTGAAATAAGGTTATTTTTTGTATAGCATTATTTCAGTTGAATCATTCTATAATCTGACCAAAGTATCTTATCTCTTGCAGTAATTTCTTTTTTCCTTACTTGCCTATTTTTTCTCCTTAAATTATTGATATTTCTTTAAAGATGGACTACCTTGCAGTTTTATTCTGTTCTTGTTGACTTTGACCTTGATTAATGAGAGCTAAACCTATATATGTGATATTGTTGGCCTTATCCTTTGTTAATGGGAGCAAGCCAAAAAAGCCAAGGGCTTTTTCTTAGCTGAAACTAGTAAAGGAAAAACTATATAGTCTCCCAAGACGCCCTTTTAAACATACCATCATCTTGTGTTTGAAAATGCAGTTTTTTTTTTTTTTTAAATGATTTTATTTTAAAGATTATTTTTTTGTTAATTACAAAAGCAACTATATGAATCAATTTCATTTAAAACGAACCATCAAAAAGATTTCTATGACGTTCTAGAGCCCAGCTAGCTGTGAAGAAGAAAAAACGAAAAAAACAGATGCTTCCGATGTAGAATTTTGTGGTTCCAGCCACTTCCCTTGTTTTTTAGCAAACATAATATTATATAATAATCTTTATTCGTTCCCTTTATCACACTGCAATAACATGGGTATCGTCAATTTAAGCACAAAAAAAAAGAAAAGCACAAAAAGATTCAGCACCAAGAAAAACACAAATGATGAACCATCACCTCTACTTCAGGGCACTATAGTTTCCAACCTTGTTTTGTATACGTGGGTCTCTGAAGTAAACGGAGGAAAGATATCTCGGTGTGTTGAGGACTTCAGGATATAAACTCCAAACTTCATCAGCCTTTCATGCCTCCTTTCCTCCAAAGTTGGGAGCTTGGGTTGGCTCAGGCTTTGTTCATAGTTTTTATAATTCGGCCCAAGAATTATTTTGCAGGCTCTCTTCTGAATTGTTTCCAGTTCGTTTCTGTGCTTCTGTGTAAGCGACGGATGCCAGACAGCACCCGTCGATGGAAAATGCATTTCCCTTTTTTTTTCAAGGCAAGGGGCTGTAAGTCTCCTGTATAGGGTTTTTAGCCAAGGTGGTTCCAATGGTGTACTTTGTGTTTCAATCTGACACCTATTTTAGGGGGTTTCAGGCTATTTTTTGTTACGATGAGCTGTGTTCATCTTTTATTAGGTTGCAACTACTAAGACATTGTTCCTAAGACATTGTATGCACAGCCTTTTGATGGCGTGGATGTACATAGTGGCTTTTAAATTCCCATAAATTTGTTCTAACAAACATATATCATTAAGGTTAATCAAAATAACAATTACCATTCCTGAATCGGCTTTAAATAGCAATTCATCCTCACTTGAGAGTTTAGTCTTTAGTCTACTTGGTTGCCTCCTGGCACTATTTTTAAAATTAATGATATCTAATCCTCTAAGACCAATTAACGCCTAACCAGACTACATAATATTCATTTCTAATTGTTCTTTCGACTGTATTTTTTCAAAATTTACAATTTCCAAAAAAAAGGTAGAATTGAAAAAATAAAATGATATAACTGGGATGAATTAAAACAAAATGTTTCTTGACACTATACAGGAGAATTTTTTTTAGTAAATACTCACATTGTTCTGTATTAAGAATACTAATTTGATCTTAATATTCAAATTACTATGGACTAGAGCTTGGTTTTTACTATAATTTTTTTAAACAAGGTTTTTAACTTTTTGGTTACATGGGCTGTGGTTTGTTCTTTACTGGGTTGCAGTTGTTGCTGCAACCATGATGCTAATACACCAGAAGTGACTTTTTGGTCAAAATATTATTCTGCTAAGCAATTATAGGGGACACAGTTGAAGATGACAGAATTATAGGTAAGGAGCGCAGCTCTTGGGTCGGGGGAGGTTACAAGATGTTTCTTAAAGTGGGGAAGGGGGTTAAAATAAAAGGAGCATTTTGAAGCTATTTTTCATAACATAAGGGGATGGAGTTTCTTCTCTCCCCCTCCCTGGGTGCAGGTGTGCTGTAGAATATCTTAAAAGTTTCCACCTTTGGACTAGAAATTGCATTCTCATTTGTTTGTCTTTTAGCATTTTGAATAACATCCAAAACTTTGCTTTTATCAATCCAAGGCAGCATTTGTTTTTACTTGCAGGTACTTGCAACATTATCCCCCCCCCACCAAAAAAAAGAAAAAAAGGTAACTGAGGAAGCAGATGGTTTACTCCAAAGCAAAAGCAACTGGTACAAAAAAAAACAACTGATAATTAGCTGATCAGACCACAATAAATTTTTGAAGTGGCCTACACCCCCTGGACTTCATACCAGAAAATTGATTAAATAAGAAATTCAGGTCAGAGTCAGTGAGCAAAACTTCTGGAAGCAAAAAGCCTTTTAAATTTAGGTTGTGTGTGCTTTAGCTATTAATTCTTTACCTATTAACAGTGTGTGTTTATCAGCTTCTGGACACTGCGGTGTTTACAGTGGCGGGATTTTTTATTCCTGCGCAACCTATTGTCATCAGTAATTAATTTTTATTACTGATGGCAATTTTAATTTTCATAATTTAAGTAATTAATGTTTGTATATATTTATATCTCATTCTCTTTTTGTATTTCTTCGCTTATTTTGTCCCCCCTTTTTTTAATGTCTCTTAAAAAAAATATGTCTTGTTTTTGTTTAAGTTTAGTTTGAAAAGTTTTTATCTTTTTAACTTTTTAATTGACTTTTTACCGTTAAATTATTGACGCACAAATGATTATTCATTCTGATTTTTTTTTTTCGTTGTTGATTTTGCATTTTCGTCAGTTTTCGTGCAATCATATGATTTGTCGACTCCGAAGTCCGAATTCGGCCCTTTGTGGACTTGTGATAGTGTTTGGATTTTTTTAAATAAATATTTCCTCCCCTAATTAAAAAGGTATTACATTACAAAGTCTTTAATTTTAAACAGGGTTAGAAGAACCAAAAAATACTTGGGGTTTTGCTGTTATTAAGTTTTGGGGTTTGCTTTTATTAACTTTGGAAGATATGGATAAAAGAATTTTGATATTAAAAGCACCATTTTTTAATATTTCTGTGTTCTACAAGTGGCTCATTTGATTTGAAATTGAAAGTTCTAGTTACCTTTTTATGAGTCAAAAGTGAAGGGAGGGCATCTACCCCGTCCCCCTTCCCTTCCCATACACACACACATAGCCTCTTTTCCCCAAATGCATCCTATGAAAATTTTGAGATAGCCAGTTTGTTTGAAATAGCCCAACAATCAGATAACAAAAACTTCTCTGTCAACATACCCCCCCCCCCCAACCCAGGGAAGGGTTGTAGTATAAGATTTTTATGGAAGAGGTGGTTGCATAAACTTTGTAGGGGACTCAAATAATTAGAAATTGAAAGTTCCAATTCCCCTTTTAAGAGTCAAAAGTGATCCGATGGTGACTAGCCCTCCCCCCTCACAACCTTGTTCTCCCCAAATGTGTCCAATATAGTTTTTTATATAGCTATTTTATTCAAAATAGACCAAAAATAATATAACAAAACTCCAGGGATAAAACAACCCCCCAGAATCCAGGAGCAAGTGTTGTAAAATGTTGCCTGGGGGCATTTAAAGTTTTTATGGAAGGGGTGGTCGTAAAAACTTCAGAGGGGGCTCATTCAATTGTAAATCAGAACTTCTAGTGCCCTTTTTAAGAGTCAAAAGGGATGGATGGGCAACTAGCCTTCTCTCCAAGGCCCTTTTTCACCAAGTGCATCCAATCAAAATTTGAGATAGCTTTTTTTTCAAAATAGTTTAAAGATCAAATTACAAAAATTCCAAGGTCAATACAACCCCCCAGAGCCCGGGATCAAGTGTTGTAAGCTATGCCCGGGGGCATATAAGATTTTATGTAAGGGGTGGTCATATAAACTACAGGGATACATCATCAAAAGTGATTGGGGGGTATCTACCTCTCCCCCTCTCTCTATGCCTTTTCCCCCAAATACATCCAATACAATTTTGAGATAGCTATTTTGTTCAAAATAGTCCAAAATTCAAATTACTGTAACTTAGGGGTTGAGAAATCCTCCATAGTACACAGAACAAGGATTGTAACTTGTGTAAGCTGTAAGTTTTAAGAATCGAAAGTGATCAAAAAGTAAGAACCTCCCCCCCCCCCCGCTTTTGCCTTTTCCTCCCAAATGCATCTTATCAAAATTTTGAAATAATCACTTTGTTCAAAATATTCCAAAATTCAAACTACTATAACTTAGGGAGTTGAGAAATCCTCCCTAACCCCCGGGAAAGGATTGCAACTTATGTAAGTTGCCCATTATTTGAATATAAGGTTTTTGTGGAAGATTTGTAAATTTGGAGGGGGCTCATTCGATCGAAATTTGAAACTTTTCGCTCTTTTTCACGAGTCTAAAGTGATTAATGGGCAACTAGCCCACGCCCAACTTTCCCAAAGGGTATCCGGTCAAAATTTTGAGATAGCCATTTTGTTCAAGATAGTCCAAATGCCAAATAACTACGCTTCCGAGGTTGAACCTCCCCCCCCCCCCTAACCTCGTGGAAATATGTTGTATTCGAATGTGTATATCGAATATACACATTCGCTAATAGTATAAAAACAAATATGACAGTGAGAAATATAACTAAATTATGACTAAAATTGACTAAAATTGACTAAATTATGACTAAATTATGACTAAAATATGACTAAATTATAACTAAAAGTGAGAAGGGTATGAAAGAAATTGATGCATATGCCAGAGGCTGCAATTTAGGTAAATTTAAGGCAAAACATGATTACTATAGGTCTTAGAATTATGCTAACTAAATTATGTTCAAAACTAAGGTAAAAAATAGAAACTGTTTCACATATTAATCATTGCCAACAAGTGGTTCAACCACTCTGAGGTTGAGAGTGACTATTTCTTCAGTTACTGAAAAAATTTCAGGGACGCTGGCATAGCTGTAACGCTTACATCATTGGAATTCAAAATGATATGAGTGTTTCATAGATTCATAGATTTTCAATCTCTTACTTAAGTGGCTACAAAGTTCTGCAAAATTAGTTTAGCTTTTTGTTTATAATAATTGGGAGAACAGAATTCAAAGACAAATGAGAATTGGATTAAGGATTGGTTGTTAGACCGCGGTCGTTTTCAGGGAGTAGGGGTTATGTACTTCTAGTGACTGGCTTCACTACAAACAAGGGTATGGTTACTGCCCGTTTCTCTAACGGTAAAAGTATAAGGCCTACTGCGTCTTTGGCGCTTTACTAAAAGGAATTATATTACAAATATTTTCTTTTGTACTTATTACAACACTGACAATAAAACTAAAATTGCAGCGAAAACAGACCAGAATTTACCAATAAGCCCTGCGGCTTTCACTGTTTCCGAAGTTTTGGGGATTTCCCAGAAAATTTTGCAAAAACAGAGAGGCAAAAACGCTTGGGACTTCAAGCGTCAAACTTCAAATCCGGCCCTGGATGAAACAAAATCTTGAGCTGGAGAGCTTTCAGCAATTAATATAATTATATATAAATTTGATATTATCATATATTCAGTTTAATTTTATTAGTTCTTGCCAAAACTGTTGATTTATTTTGGATAAAAAACTATTTTGAAATAGGGGAATTTTGAAAAACTTGAAACTTTGCCAATCAAACACGAACAGAAATTAAATCTTTTCGAAAAACGAAAATAAAAGTCTAAAACCTACTGCATCATTGGCGCTTTACTGAAAACGAATTGAATTACAAATATTTTCTTTTTTACTTATTACAACATAGAAAATAAACATAAAAATTGCACTAAAATAAAATTTTTAACTGATGAGCTTTCAGCAATTAATATCCCTATATATAAAATATTCAGTTTAATTTTATTAGTTCTTTCCAAGACTGTTCAAGACAAATATAGCTTCACTACAAACAAGAGTTTGGATACTGCCCCCTTCTCTAACTGTAAAAGTCTAAAAGCTACTGCGTCTTTGGTGCTTCACTGAAAGCGAATTATGTTACAAATATTTTCTTTTCCAGTTATTGCAGTATTGACAATAAAGTTACAGTGAAATGAACTCTTGAACTGATGATATTTCAACAATTAATAGCATTATATATCAAACATTCAGTTTGATTTTATGGGTACTTTTCAAGACTGTTCAAGACACATACAGTTTTCAGTAAAGCGCCAATGACGCAGTAGGTTTTAGATTTTTACAGTGAAAGAAGGAGGCAAAACCCAAACTCTTGTTTGTAGAGATTTTGGTTGTTTTAAGCTTGATTTGCATATTCAATTTAAGTTTCACCCGTTTTCAGATTTATTGACTCATTTATATTAGTACCATTTTTTATGTTTGTTTGCTATGATTGTTTATTTAATTTCTGTTCGTTTTGGGTTTCATTTATGCTTCAATAGCAAAATATTTTTGTTCCTTATAAGCTTGATTTGCATGTAGCATTTAAGCTTTACTCGTCTTAAGATTTATTTATTCATTTATATTAGTACCTGTTGCATGTTTTTTTGTTATGATTGTTTATTTAATTTCTGTTAGTTTTGGGATTCATTTAGTCTTTAATAGTAATTTCTGGTTATTCTGAGTTTATTTTATTGTAGGATTCTATTTCTTGTGTTTTTAAGTTTAATATGGCCTTTACTTTTCTTTAAAAAACTTCTTTTTTGGAAAGTTTTTTTTAATTAATCAAAACAAAAGAGGTCACTATCGCTGTTACTCATTCAAAGGGTGTTACTCTTATTCTGTAAGGTATTCCAATTGATTTTCTACCATATGCTGCAATCTGTAGCTTTTTTTCCGGAATATGACCTCGTTCTTTCTCCCTTTAGTATGACCTTGTTCTTCTATTTTACAACTTTTACATCATTGTTGGCTGTGAACTACAATTTTAACGTCATTAATTATCTTATATATGAAAATGCATAAAAAAAATTGATTTAGGGGTCTCGGATAAGGTGATTCCAATTAAAAAAATATTAAATATTTAAATAAAAAATATAAAATATTAAATACAAAATATTAAATAAAAAAAAACAAGTTTTTTTTAACTGAAAGTAAAGAACAATGTTATAACTTAAATCGAACAGAAATTATTCCGTATATGAAAGGGGCTGTCCCCTCCTCAACGCCACGCTCTTTACGCTAAAGTTTTTTATTTAAAAAAAAATAGAGTTGTGTGAAAGTCAAACTTTAGCGTAAAGACCGAGGCGTTGAGAAGAGCACAATCCCTTTCATATACGGAATCATTTTAGTTCGTTTTAAGTTTTAACGTCGCTCCTTACTTTCAGTTAAAAAAAAAACCTTTTTTTTTAATTTATCTCCTGACCGTTTGTAAATCAATGCAGATTTTGATTTTGGTTCACAGTACATGAGTAATTAAAACAAAATTTGCATATTAATTTTACTTTTATTTGGTTTAATGGCTTTCTCGAAACTTGTTTAATTTTATTTACGAACGTTTTTATTAGTAATAAATATACGTAACCTACGAATTAACTTACGTATCGAACTTCTATAGTCATTTATTTTTAATACGTATATTAGGGGGTTTGCCCCCTAGTCAATACCTTGCTCTTTAAGCTAAACTTCGAATTCTGTCCCAATTCTTTAAAAATGACTCCTTAATCACAAAGGCCGTTAATTAGAATAAATAGCTCTTATGAAAGTACTAAAAAATATTTGGCTTAAAGAGCGAGGTATTGACTAGGGGGTGAACCCAATCATATAGCTAATATTTTCTGTTCGTTTTAAGTTTAAGTTAATTTCTTATTTTTTTTTTTAAATAATGCTGGGGAGTCCGGCGCCCCCTTCATAGCAATGTCCCTTCCCCCATGAAAACTTCCTTCATGGAAAGATCCTCTCATATAACCCCAGACCCACCCCCCCCCCCTACCAGAAAAATCTTTCCCTGAAAACGTCTGTATACTTCCCAATAACCGATGCTATATTTTAACATTGGGTAAAGTTCATAACTTTCAGCCCTCCCTCCGGGGGCTTCGGGGGATTAAGTCATCCTAAAAGACATAGTTATCACATTTTCGACCATACTGAACAAAATGGCTATCTCAAAATTTTGATCGGGTGACTTTGGGAAAAAAATGAGCGTGGGAGGGGGCCTAGTTGCCCTCCATTTTTTAGTTACTTGAAAAAGGCGCTAGAAATTTTAACTTTCGTTCACATGAGCCCTCCTAAGATATTCTAGGAACACTTGGTAAATATGATTACCCCTGGGAAAAAGAAAAAAAAAACAAATAATAACGTATCTCTGACCTTTCTTCTGGCAAAAAAAAATGGAAAATTCCACATTTTTATAGATAGGAGCTTGAAACCTCTACAGTAGGGTTCTCTGATATACTGAATATGATGTTGTGATTTTCATTAAGGGCCTATAACTTTTAGGGGGTCTTTTCCCCTTTTTTCGAAAATCAGCCAAATTTTCTCAGGCGCGTAACTGTTGATGGGTAAGATTACACTTGATGAAACTTATATATTTGAAATCAGAATTAAAATCTGATTCTTTTGATGTGTCTATTGGTATCAAAACTCCGTTTTTTAGACTTTCGGTTACCATTGAGCCGAGTCGCTCCTTACTTACAGGTCGTTACCACGAACTGTTTGATCAGGATCTTCACTGGTAAATTTATCATTTACTTTGGGCAACAGTTCGTTCTTTAATATCAAACTAGACTGATCCCTTATATAACGTACCTTAGAGAAGTAACTTTCAAAATATGTTTGTTTGAAGTTATCTTGTCAATAGATTATTTCAGTTAATATGGGCTAGAGACGCCGTTCTTTACTATATCTCTTAATGGGTTGCAAGCTATTGCTGCAACCAAAGATATAAAAAAAAATCTGTATGAAAAAGACTATGTCAATAAAAAATGAACAGAAATTAATTTAAAAAAACTTTTCTATAAAACAAGTTTGTCAAAGAATAGTAAAGAGTCTCGTTCAGCCACCTTTGAGTAAAAATAAATTCAAATAATTCTCCAAGCGTAAAACTATCACAAATCACCATCAATAAATGAACTAAACCCAATATTTCATATCTTTTTGTTTTTTTTTCTATTAGACTCCATAGTTTTTACTTTGAAAATTGTTTGACTTTATTTCTGCTCATTTTTGGTTTGATGATGCTCTTTACTTTTCTTTAAAAAATTGTTCCGTATGTTTCCCATTAACAAATACTATCTGTAAGTAATTAAATAAAATAGCAAACAAGTTTTTCAACTGAAATTAAGGAGCAACATCAAACCTTAAAACGAACGAAAATTATTACGTATATGAAAGGGGTTGCCTCATCTTCAAGACCTTGCTCTTTACGCTAAAGTTGTTTTTATAGAATTTAAAAAAAAGCTTACTGTTCTAATCAAACGGCCATTGTATTTCAGGAATCGTTCTTAAAGAATTAGGACAAAAAGTCAAAACTTTAGCGTGAAGCGCAAAACTTACAAAAAGTGAAAACTTTAGCGTGCTTGGTCTTGTGGAAGGGGCAACTCCTTTCATATACTTAATAATTTCGGTTCGTTTTAAGTTTTGATGTTGCTCCTTACTTTCAGTTGAAAAAACTTTTTTTTTCTAATTTAGTTTCTGATCGTTTTTAAATAATACCGGGAAATCCGGCTCTCTCTCTCCATGAAAAATCCGGTACTTGTATATTATGCTCCACTCATTCAATTTTACGATGTGTAAAACTCGAGAACAAAGCGATTTCTTCGTTTCTTACTTCTTAGAAATTTCTTACTTTAGAAAAAATTTGGGCTATATATTTGCACGTTAGGGGGGGGGGGGTAAAGTGTAGCGGGTCTGCATGCAAAATGTTTTAGGTACTATTATGAAGCAAGTAAGAATTATGAAGTAAGAATTATTTTGCATATTATGAAGTAAGAATTATTTTCTGACTTCAAACTGTCCAAATACTTTACCCTCACCCCTTTTGTGCAAATATATAGCCCAAATTATATATTTCCCATCTATTCTGTCTCTTGTCTTTTTCTTGTATCGTTCAAAGCTGAAAGAAACTAACGAAGAAACCGGTTTGTTCTCGAGTTTTACACAACTTAAACTTGAGTGTGACTGGCGTATAATACACAAGTACCAAAATTCCTTCCTCGTAGGGGGAAAAAACTCAAATAAAATTCTCAAATTTGGGAAGCCTTGTTTTCCGGGGGGGGGGGTAAACGCCGGCTGCCATCATTTACTATGGGCAACAGTTCTTTCTTTAATATAATGCAGAATATCGTGGTTTCAGCCACTTTTCTTGATCTTCAAGCCAACATATTTCCCTTGTTGTTCAAGCCAAGGGACGGTGAGTTTCCTACATAGGGTTATCGGACAAGACGGCTCTAATAGTGTACTTTTTGTTTTGATCTGGCTCTATTTTAAGGAGTTCTGGGTTATTGTAGTTATTACTAATGGGCGTGATCGTCTCTTACTAGGTTGCTAGCTACCGCTGCGACCCGATTATACCCATAAAATCACGCGTTGAGTAGTAAGAACCTAACAAAAAAAGAAAACTAATTTTAAAATTTTCAGGTATTTTTCTGGTTGGAATTAAAAATTAAAGTTATTGCTCAGACATCATAAATATTTTTGCAGTTTACATAATAACTTTAGCAATCCTGAACTGAGAACTAAAATAAAATAAAATTCATTTTGTAATTTTCTTTTTTGCTATGGAAATATAGCACAACTATCTAGAGATGCACACTTTAGAAGTTAAGCCAAAAAAAGTTTGGTTCCAGGAGACGATTGTAACTTTGAACTGAGAGATGAAATAAAATTATTTAATTTTCAGGAGTTTTATTAAATTTTCAGGAATTACTCTAGTTTCAATTCACCAATCAGTTTTTTTGTTAAAAACCCTAAAAGAATTATTGCATTTTATATAACTATATCTATATGCTGATTGTAATGTTAAAAACACTATTTGCTACTACAGTGTTGTACAAAAATGCAGTTTTCCGAAAAATATGGATTCTATTTTGAAAACTTTTTTTGGTTAAAAAAGGCACTAGATGTAGCAATTTCCTTTCAAATGAGCCATTAAACAGTTCTCTATGATTTTCCAGTGCCCTGCTAGCTGTATTGAACAAAAAAAAGGTAAAAAAAAGATGCCGTCGATGCAGAATATCGTGTTTGGAGCCACTTTTCTTTTTTTTCAAACCAATGAATTTTCCTTGTTGTTCAAGCAAAGGGACAGTTAGTTTCCTATGTAGGGTTATTGAACGAGGCGGCTCTAACGGCGTACTTCTTTTTTTGATCTGACTCTAGTTTTAGGAGTTGTGGGTCATTGTATTTCTTAGTATGGGACGTGACTGTCTCTTACTAGGTTGGAAGCTACCGCTGCAATCCGGATTCGTCTTTTAGTGGGTTGCAGCTTTTGCTGCAACCACAATGTACCAGTGTTCATTTACATATAGAAATGCGTAAGTTTACCAGTGTTCAGTTCTATATGAAAATGTACCAGTGTTTGTTTCTATATGTAAACTTTTTTTTATCGATATTACTATCCCTAAGTATAGTTAGAGATATTTACAATTTAATAATAACAAATATTACTCATCAAATGAAAACAAAATATTAAATTTTTAAATCTAAAATAATGCTTTTAATGCAATGACACGTTTTAACCCTTGATCCTCTTCGGTAAAGATTAAATGAATTATCAACTGCCATGCGTTTTCTAATATTACACATGGACAATGTTTCAGCTCGAAACTATTTCAGCACAAGGTTGAAGCGTCGTTTCTAGTTTGAAGGAAAGTATTTATTGATCAGAATATCCATATATCCATGTACAGTTTCTTGGGATAGTTGAGGAATAATATAATATTTCTAAAAGGGAAAGAGACTTAATGCTACCATTCTGTGTAAAAACAATATATTGTCATCTTGATTTTTCTCTATTTTTGCATGAGTTTTCAGAAATTATCCTGGGAAAACAATACTACTTCGAAAACTTTGTTCCTTCGATCCCCTTTTTTTCAAACAGGAGTTAATTCATTTTTTTTTTTTTTTTAGGGCTCGTAGTGCATTCAAGCTGATTGAAATGGACGATCGTTACCATTTTCTTCGCCCAGGACAGACGGTCTTAGATTGCGGAGCTGCTCCTGGAGCTTGGTCCCAAGTACTCGCAAAACGAACGAATGCCAATGGAGAGCAAGGTACTTAAAATATCTTAAAGTATGATTGAAATAATTTTGAATATAAAATGTACTTTTAAAATATGTATATATATATATATATATATATATATATATATATATATATATATATATATATATATATATATATATATATATATATATATATATATATATATATATATATATATATATATATATATATATATATATATATATATATATATATATATATATATATATATATATATATATATATATATATATATATATATATATATATATATATATATATATATATATATATATATATATATATATATATATATATATATATAAATAGAACACTATATGTAAATGAACACTGGTACATTGTGGTCGCAGCAATAGCTGCAACCCACTAAAAGACGGATCCGGGTTGCAGCGGTAGCTTCCAACCTAGTAAGAGACAATCACGTCCGCATTACTTGACAGATCTTCAACAAGTCGGAGGAACTTCTGGGAAGCTTACGATTTTTACGGCGAAGGCAGCGAAAATATTTCAAGACAGATCCAGGTGGAGGCATTTTTTGCAAAATATGCTTGGACGCAGAAACGTAGGCTTCTTTGACCTTGGTACGAAACTGAGCACGTTCTAACTCTGACAGATTTACAAGGCATTATCTAACTCCTTGGCCACACTCTACGTTTTCTAAGGAAAGAAAGTTATATTATATATACAAGTATTTTTGCAATTACCAGTTTTATATATATATATATATATATATATATATATATATATATATATATATATATATATATATATATATATATATATATATATATACTTTAGGAAATAGTGACCTCGGTGGCAGCCCTGTATATATATATATATATATATATATATATATATATATATATATATATATATATATATATATATATATATATATATATATATATATATATATATATATATATATATATATATATATATATATATATATATGTATATATATATATATATATATATATATATATATATATATATATATATATATATATATATACAGGGCTGCCACCGAGGTCACTATTTCCCTAAAAGTCACTATTTTTGAAAACGTCCCTAAAAAGTCACTATTTTTTTGAAAAGTTCCTAAAAGTCACTTTTTTGAAGAGGAACCTTGAAAAGCACATCAGGCCTATGAGCTGCGTTCCCCTCATAATGCGTAGTGGTTGGCCATGTGCGAGATTATTTTGTTTTATTCTATGGCGCTTGGATTTTTTTTTTTTTTTTTTCATTCCCTTTTCAAATAATGCTTAAACGTGCGGAAACTTGTTATAAAATGTTTTTTTTTTCAGATACACATCTGACACACATGTAGACACATCTACACATATGTAGTGTAACAAAAACAGATCTGCACATCTGCAACAGTCCTTGGCTAATGCCGATTTACCATCTGCTAATCTTCTGATGTTGGGCAGCGACGGTCCAAATGTCAACAAGAAAGTGTGGCGACTTTTTAATGAAGAAGTTAAGTTGCTACGTAGTGACAGAGGCCTCATTGATGTTGGCACCTGTAATATTCATATGATTCACATTGCTTTTTTGAAAGGCTTAGAATTTCATGGACAGGCTGTTTCTGACCTTGTAATTCATGTTTACTACTTTTTTCATGGGTGGCCCCTACGTGCAGAGGAATACACAAAGATACAATGTCCCTTGGGCTTCCGGTTCATCGTTTTGTGAAACATGTTACCTCCCGGTGGCTTACTCTTGGAGAAGCAGTGAGGAAGCTCCTCGAGCAGTGGGATGGACTTACTGAGTTCTTTTTGAAGTACATTCCGTCAAAACAGAAACAGTTAATGAAGTCCAGTGGATGTACTGAAATCGTTTCGCTGCTTTAATCACCTGCAACAAAAGCTCTAGTTTTGTTCGTCGTCTCACTGGCTGACCTGTTTTCTGGCTTCACTGGAATGTTCCAGCGGGAAGATCCTCTGGTCCATGTTCTATATGAAGAAATAAGCAGGCTTCTGCTCATCCTGCTGAGTAGGTGCTTGAAACCTGATGTTCTAGCGGATATTCACAGGAGACGGAGCGTCGTGGTCGCAGAATTAGACGTCTTTGATAACTTTCTTTCCTTAGAAAACGTAGAGTGTGGCCAAGGAGTTAGATAATGCCTTTCAAATCTGTCAGAGTTAGAACGTGCTCAGTTTCGTACCAAGGTCAAAGAAGCCTACGTTTCTGCGTCCAAACATATTTTGCAAAAGATGCCTCCACCTGGATCTGTCTTGAAATATTTTCGTTGCCTTCGCCGTGAAAATCGTAAGCTTCCCAGAAGTTCCTCCGACTAGTTGAAGATCTGTCAAGTGGTGCCTTACTGTAAATTGTGACAGAGTCAAAGATGAATGGGCGCTACTACAGCTTGAGCCTGAGACGACAATTGCCACACATAGTGTTGAAGACTTTTGGAAGTATTTTTTGACCTGAAAGACGGTCAAGGTAACCCGAAGTACCCCCAGATCTCTGGGGTAGTAAAAGCCAATTTGTCCCAGTCACATGGCAATGCCGATGTCGAGAGAACCTTCTCAAAGTCAGGTCGTATTTTAACTGAGGATAAAATCTGCATGGGTTTGAAGATGCTAAATGCAAGGCTAGTGATTTGTGATTGTATGAAGAAATACGGAAACCGACCTGAATGTTTGCCAATTACGCGAGAGCTGCTTGATCTTTGCTGGGGTTCAAGACAGAGTTACATCTTGAAAATGATCGTAGGAAAAAAGATGAAATGGAAGCGCGTCGAAAGGAGGAAGAAGAGAAACTTGCATATATATATATATATATATATATATATATATATATATATATATATATATATATATATATATATCTATATATATATATATATTTCTAGCAGGGAGTTTTCTATCCCAGCTGCTGGCTCACTAAATTCCTGCTGTACAAATTCTCTTTGAACTATGAACAGTTGTTTCTCTCTTTTTTTGGGATATCTCTGATACAGATTCTCTTCACCCCCCCCCCCCTTCTCTCTCTCTCTATCTCTCTATCTCTCTCTCTCTCTCTCTCTCTCTCTCTCTCTCTCTCTCTCTCTCTCTCTCTTTCTCTCTCTCTTATTATAGAAATTATTCTGTAACCCTCGCTCTTTACGCTAAAGTCTTAAGATTACTTAAAAATACTTCTCATTCAAATTCAAAGACCATTGCATTTGAACAGTCTTTCTGAAAGAATTGGAACAAAAATTCAAACCTTAGCGTAAAAAGCGAGGGTTGAGGAAAGGGCAGCCCCCCTCATATATGGAACAATTTCTGTTCCCTTTTTTAGTTTTAATGTTCCTCTTTACTTTAAGTTGAAGAAACTTGTTTTTTTCTGACCGTTTTTTTCAAATCATGCCAGGAAATCCCATTTCCTCCCCCTCCCCTGCATAAAATTCCCTGGGAAATTTTCATACCGTCAGAGAATTCTCTTTTTTCGCCAGACCCTACGCCCTACATCCTTAAAAAATGTCCTTGATTTCCCTTTGAAATCTCCTGAACTTTTTCAGTGTGCACTTATGGATTCAATTATTTTTTTTTTTCAGCGGAAAAACGTGTTGGAAAAGTGATGGCTGTAGATTTGTCACCATTTCATCCAATAGTTGGTGTAACATCATTTCCTCTTTCGGATTTTACATCCCCTGAAACTCAGAAACGATTATTAGAAACTACAGACTCCAAATTTGATGTAATTGTCAGCGATATGGCGCCTAAAGTATCTGGAATGAACAGTTTAGACCATGAAATTATTATTGATTTATGTCGGAAGGTTGTCCGATTTTCAGAATGTGCTTTAAAACCAAATGGAACATTATTGATGAAGATCTTTGATGGGGCTTTCACTAAAGATCTTGAAAAAATATTGGTGAATATGTTTCATAAAGTGAAGTATGTAAAGCCAGATAGCAGCCGAAAAAATTCAGCAGAAATTTATTTTTTATGTTTAAAATTTAAAATCAAACTACCTTAATGCTTTAACACTTAACACTACCTTAACACTAAATGCTTTTTGTATTTTGAGTGGTGTCTAATGTCGATCTAAGTTGATATTTAAGAGTTTACTGAAGTCTTAGTCTCCCGGGTAAGGCCCCAAAAATATCCAAATAGCCAATTTTAAAGCGAAGGTTTGGCGGAAATGTTTTTAGTGAAGTTTTTTACATGCTATTCCCGGGTAGACGTGTGACTTTGCACATGCTCTGGTTTCCATAGTTTCTGAGCCCCCCCCCCCCCTTACATTTCAACTGTGTACATATTTTTTAGGTAATTTCACTTTTGTTTTTATGAGATTAGAAAAATTATTATGACAACTATGATTTTCGTTCTGAGCAAGTTTAAGAGAAATTTGGCAGCCTAGAATGCAAAAATCGTTCACGTAAATTTAAAATTTAACAAAAAAAAATTAATTTTGTGATTCTCCTGTCTGAAAAATGTAATAATTCTTTATTTTCTTTTTCATTCTATTTGTGTGTAAAATTTGTTGCTTTCAAAAAGTAATATAAATGTAATTTAATAACAATAATGTTTTAACTTATGACGATCGGATAACACTGAACACTGAAAATTTATCTTGAAAACAAATCAAGTTAAGAAGTTGTATTCAATTTTTTTGGGAGGGATATTATGTTTGAACTTCTGATGATCGGCTTACACTAAATTCTGAAAGATTCATGTCGAATCAAATCGAGCTAAGAAGTTGTATTCAATTTTTTGGGGAAAGACGCTTATGTTTGAACTTCTGATGGTTGTCTAAACCTAAGTACTGAAAATCCATTTTGAATCCAATCAAGCTGAAAAGTTGTATTCAAAATTTTTGGGAATGTTTGAACTTCTGATGATCGGCTAACACTAAATACTGAAAAAATGATCTTGAATCAAATTAATTTCAGTAGCTGTAGTAATTTTTTAGGGGAAAGAAGCTTATGTTTGGACTTCTGATGATTGGCTAAACCTATATACTAAAAATGCATGTTGAATCAAATAAAGTTGGGAAGTTGTATTCAGATTTTTTGGGAAAGAAGTTATGTTTGAACTTCTGATGATTGGCTTACTTTAAATTCTGAAAATTAATGTTTAATCAAATCAAATTGAGAAGTTGCATTCAATTTTTGGGGGAAAGGAGCTTATGTTTGAACTTGTAATGATTGGTTAAACCCAAATACTGAAAATTCATGTTGAATCAAATCGAGTTAAGAAGTTGTATTCAAGTTTTTTGGGAAAGAAGTTATGTTTGAACTTCTGATGATTGGCTTACTTTAAATTCTGAAAATTAATGTTTAATCAAATCAAATTGAGAAGTTGCATTCAATTTTTTGGGGAAAGGAGCTTATGTTTGAACTTGTAATGATTGGTTAAACCCAAATACTGAAAATTAATGTTGAATCAAATCGAGTTAAGAAGTTGTATTCAAGTTTTTTGGGAAAGAAGTTATGTTTGAACTTCTGATGATTGGCTTACTTTAAATTCTGAAAATTAATGTTTAATCAAATCAAATTGAGAAGTTGCATTCAATTTTTGGGGGAAAGGAGCTTATGTTTGAACTTGTAATGATTGGTTAAACCCAAATACTGAAAATTCATGTTGAATCAAATCAAGTTAAGAAGTTGTATTCAAGTTTTTTGGGAAAGAAGTTATTTTTGAACTTCTGATGATTGGCTTACTTTAAATTCTGAAAATTAATGTTTAATAAAATCAAATTGAGACGTTGCATTCAATTTTTGGGGGAAAGGAGCTTATGTTTGAACTTGTAATGATTGGTTAAACCCAAATACTGAAAATTCATGTTGAATCAAATCGAGTTAAGAAGTTGTATTCAAGTTTTTTGGGAAAGAAGTTATGTTTGAACTTCTGATGATTGGCTTACTTTAAATTCTGAAAATTAATGTTTAATCAAATCAATTTGAGAAGTTGCATTCAATTTTTGGGGGAAAGGAGCTTATGTTTGAACTTGTAATGATTGGTTAAACCCAAATACTGAAAATTCATGTTGAATCAAATCGAGTTAAGAAGTTGTATTCAAGTTTTTTGGGAAAGAAGTTATGTTTGAACTTCTGATGATTGGCTTACTTTAAATTCTGAAAATTAATGTTTAATCAAATAAAATTGAGAAGTTGCATTCAATTTTTGGGGGAAAGGAGCTTATGTTTGAACTTGTAATGATTGGTTAAACCCAAATACTGAAAATTCATGTTGAATCAAATCAAGTTAAGAAGTTGTATTCAAGTTTTTTGGGAAAGAAGTTATGTTTGAACTTCTGATGATTGGCTTACTTTAAATTCTGAAAATTAATGTTTAATCAAATCAATTTGAGAAGTTGCATTCAATTTTTGGGGGAAAGGAGCTTATGTTTGAACTTGTAATGATTGGTTAAACCCAAATACTGAAAATTCATGTTGAATCAAATCAAGTTAAGAAGTTGTATTCAAGTTTTTTGGGATAGAAGTTATGTTTGAACTTCTGATGATTGGCTTACTTTAAATTCTGAAAATTAATGTTTAATCAAATCAAATTGAGAAGTTGCATTCAATTTTTGGGGGAAAGGAGCTTATGTTTGAACTTGTAATGATTGGTTAAACCCAAATACTGAAAATTCATGTTGAATCAAATCAAGTTAAGAAGTTGTATTCAAGTTTTTTGGGACAGAAGTTATGTTTGAACTTCTGATGATTGGCTTACTTTAAATTCTGAAAATTAATGTTTAATCAAATCAATTTGAGAAGTTGCATTCAATTTTTGGGGAAAGGAGCTTATGTTTGAACTTGTAATGATTGGTTAAACCCAAATACTGAAAATTCATGTTGAATCAAATCAAGTTAAGAAGTTGTATTCAAGTTTTTTGGGAAAGAAGTTATGTTTGAACTTCTGATGATTGGCTTACTTTAAATTCTGAAAATTAATGTTTAATCAAATCAATTTGAGAAGTTGCATTCAATTTTTGGGGGAAAGGAGCTTATGTTTGAACTTGTAATGATTGGTTAAACCCAAATACTGAAAATTCATGTTGAATCAAATCAAGTTAAGAAGTTGTATTCAAGTTTTTTGTGAAAGAAGTTATGTTTGAACTTCTGATGATTTTCTTACTTTAAATTATTAAAATTAATGTTTAATCAAATCAATTTGAGAAGTTGCATTCAATTTTTGGGGGAAAGGAGCTTATGTTTGAACTTGTAATGATTGGTTAAACCCAAATACTGAAAATTCATGTTGAATCAAATCAAGTTAAGAAGTTGTATTCAAGTTTTTTGGGAAAGAAGTTATGTTTGAACTTCTGATGATTGGCTTACTTTAAATTCTGAAAATTAATGTTTAATCAAATCAATTTGAGAAGTTGCATTCAATTTTTGGGGGAAAGGAGCTTATGTTTGAACTTGTAATGATTGGTTAAACCCAAATACTGAAAATTCATGTTGAATCAAATCGAGTTAAGAAGTTGTATTCAAGTTTTTTGGGAAAGAAGTTATGTTTGAACTTCTGATGATTGGCTTACTTTAAATTCTGAAAATTTATGTTTAATCAAATCAATTTGAGAAGTTGCATTCAATTTTTGGGGGAAAGGAGCTTATGTTTGAACTTGTAATGATTGGTTAAACCCAAATACTGAAAATTCATGTTGAATCAAATCGAGTTAAGAAGTTGTATTCAAGTTTTTTGGGAAAGAAGTTATGTTTGAACTTCTGATGATTGGCTTACTTTAAATTCTGAAAATTAATGTTTAATCAAATCAATTTGAGAAGTTGCATTCAATTTTTGGGGAAAGGAGCTTATGTTTGAACTTGTAATGATTGGTTAAACCCAAATACTGAAAATTCATGTTGAATCAAATCAAGTTAAGAAGTTGTATTCAAGTTTTTTGGGAAAGAAGTTATGTTTGAACTTCTGATGATTGGCTTACTTTAAATTCTGAAAATTAATGTTTAATCAAATCAATTTGAGAAGTTGCATTCAATTTTTGGGGGAAAGGAGCTTATGTTTGAACTTGTAATGATTGGTTAAACCCAAATACTGAAAATTCATGTTGAATCAAATCAAGTTAAGAAGTTGTATTCAAGTTTTTTGGGAAAGAAGTTATGTTTGAACTTCTGATGATTGGCTTACTTTAAATTCTGAAAATTAATGTTTAATCAAATCAATTTGAGAAGTTGCATTCAATTTTTGGGGGAAAGGAGCTTATGTTTGAACTTGTAATGATTGGTTAAACCCAAATACTGAAAATTCATGTTGAATCAAATCGAGTTAAGAAGTTGTATTCAAGTTTTTTGGGAAAGAAGTTATGTTTGAACTTCTGATGATTGGCTTACTTTAAATTCTGAAAATTAATGTTTAATCAAATCAATTTGAGAAGTTGCATTCAATTTTTGGGGGAAAGGAGCTTATGTTTGAACTTGTAATGATTGGTTAAACCCAAATACTGAAAATTCATGTTGAATCAAATCGAGTTAAGAAGTTGTATTCAAGTTTTTTGGGAAAGAAGTTATGTTTGAACTTCTGATGATTGGCTTACTTTAAATTCTGAAAATTAATGTTTAATCAAATCAATTTGAGAAGTTGCATTCAATTTTTGGGGGAAAGGAGCTTATGTTTGAACTTGTAATGAGTGGTTAAACCCAAATACTGAAAATTCATGTTGAATCAAATCAAGTTAAGAAGTTGTATTCAAGTTTTTTGGGAAAGAAGTTATGTTTGAACTTCTGATGATTGGCTTACTTTAAATTCTGAAAATTAATGTTTAATCAAATCAATTTGAGAAGTTGCATTCAATTTTTGGGGGAAAGGAGCTTATGATTGAACTTGTAATGATTGGTTAAACCCAAATACTGAAAATTCATGTTGAATCAAATCAAGTTAAGAAGTTGTATTCAAGTTTTTTGGGAAAGAAGTTATGTTTGAACTTCTGATGATTGGCTTACTTTAAATTCTGAAAATTAATGTTTAATCAAATCAATTTGAGAAGTTGCATTCAATTTTTGGGGGAAAGGAGCTTATGTTTGAACTTGTAATGATTGGTTAAACCCAAATACTGAAAATTCATGTTGAATCAAATCAAGTTAAGAAGTTGTATTCAAGTTTTTTGGGAAAGAAGTTATGTTTGAACTTCTGATGATTGGCTTACTTTAAATTCTGAAAATTAATGTTTAATCAAATCAATTTGAGAAGTTGCATTCAATTTTTGGGGGAAAGGAGCTTATGTTTGAACTTGTAATGATTGGTTAAACCCAAATACTGAAAATTCATGTTGAATCAAATCGAGTTAAGAAGTTGTATTCAAGTTTTTTGGGAAAGAAGTTATGTTTGAACTTCTGATGATTGGCTTACTTTAAATTCTGAAAATTAATGTTTAATCAAATCAATTTGAGAAGTTGCATTCAATTTTTGGGGGAAAGGAGCTTATGTTTGAACTTGTAATGATTGGTTAAACCCAAATACTGAAAATTCATGTTGAATCAAATCGAGTTAAGAAGTTGTATTCAAGTTTTTTGGGAAAGAAGTTATGTTTGAACTTCTGATGATTGGCTTACTTTAAATTCTGAAAATTAATGTTTAATCAAATCAATTTGAGAAGTTGCATTCAATTTTTGGGGGAAAGGAGCTTATGTTTGAACTTGTAATGATTGGTTAAACCCAAATACTGAAAATTCATGTTGAATCAAATCAAGTTAAGAAGTTGTATTCAGATTTTTTGGGAAAGAAGTTATGTTTGAACTTCTGATGATTGGCTTACTTTAAATTCTGAAAATTAATGTTTAATCAAATCAATTTGAGAAGTTTCATTCAATTTTTGGGGGAAAGGAGCTTATGTTTGAACTTGTAATGATTGGTTAAACCCAAATACTGAAAATTCATGTTGAATCAAATCGAGTTAAGAAGTTGTATTCAAGTGTTTTGGGAAAGAAGTTATGTTTGAACTTCTGATGATTGGCTTACTTTAAATTCTGAAAATTAATGTTTAATCAAATCAATTTGAGAAGTTGCATTCAATTTTTGGGGGAAAGGAGCTTATGTTTGAACTTGTAATGATTGGTTAAACCCAAATACTGAAAATTCATGTTGAATCAAATCGAGTTAAGAAGTTGTATTCAAGTTTTTTGGGAAAGAAGTTATGTTTGAACTTCTGATGATTGGCTTACTTTAAATTCTGAAAATTAATGTTTAATCAAATCAATTTGAGAAGTTGCATTCAATTTTTGGGGGAAAGGAGCTTATGTTTGAACTTGTAATGATTGGTTAAACACAAATAATGAAAATTCATGTTGAATCAAATCAATTTAAGAATTTGTATTCAAGTTTTTTGGGAAAGAAGTTATGTTTGAACTTCTGATGATTGGCTTACTTTAAATTCTGAAAATTAATGTTTAATCAAATCAATTTGAGAAGTTGCATTCAATTTTTGGGGGAAAGGAGCTTATGTTTGAACTTGTAATGATTGGTTAAACCCAAATACTGAAAATTCATGTTGAATCAAATCAAGTTAAGAAGTTGTATTCAAGTTTTTTGGGAAAGAAGTTATGTTTGAACTTCTGATGATTGGCTTACTTTAAATTCTGAAAATTAATGTTTAATCAAATCAATTTGAGAAGTTGCATTCAATTTTTGGGGGAAAGGAGCTTATGTTTGAACTTGTAATGATTGGTTAAACCCAAATACTGAAAATTCATGTTGAATCAAATCGAGTTAAGAAGCTGTATTCAAGTTTTTTGGGAAAGAAGTTATGTTTGAACTTCTGATGATTGGCTTACTTTAAATTCTGAAAATTAATGTTTAATCAAATCAATTTGAGAAGTTGCATTCAATTTTTGGGGGAAAGGAGCTTATGTTTGAACTTGTAATGATTGGTTAAACCCAAATACTGAAAATTCATGTTGAATCAAATCAAGTTAAGAAGTTGTATTCAAGTTTTTTGGGAAAGAAGTTATGTTTGAACTTCTGATGATTGGCTTACTTTAAATTCTGAAAATTAATGTTTAATCAAATCAATTTGAGAAGTTGCATTCAATTTTTGGGGGAAAGGAGCTTATGTTTGAACTTGTAATGATTGGTTAAACCCAAATACTGAAAATTCATGTTGAATCAAATCAAGTTAAGAAGTTGTATTCAAGTTTTTTGGGAAAGAAGTTATGTTTGAACTTCTGATGATTGGCTTACTTTAAATTCTGAAAATTAATGTTTAATCAAATCAATTTGAGAAGTTGCATTCAATTTTTGGGGGAAAGGAGCTTATGTTTGAACTTGTAATGATTGGTTAAACCCAAATACTGAAAATTCATGTTGAATCAAATCAAGTTAAGAAGTTGTATTCAAGTTTTTTGGGAAAGAAGTTATGTTTGAACTTCTGATGATTGGCTTACTTTAAATTCTGAAAATTAATGTTTAATCAAATCAATTTGAGAAGTTGCATTCAATTTTTGGGGGAAAGGAGCTTATGTTTGAACTTGTAATGATTGGTTAAACCCAAATACTGAAAATTCATGTTGAATCAAATCTAGTTAAGAAGTTGTATTCAAGTTTTTTGGGAAAGAAGTTATGTTTGAACTTCTGATGATTGGCTTACTTTAAATTCTGAAAATTAATGTTTAATCAAATCAATTTGAGAAGTTGCATTCAATTTTTGGGGGAAAGGAGCTTATGTTTGAACTTGTAATGATTGATTAAACCCAAATACTGAAAATTCATGTTGAATCAAATCGAGTTAAGAAGTTGTATTCAAGTTTTTTGGGAAAGAAGTTATGTTTGAACTTCTGATGATTGGCTTACTTTAAATTCTGAAAATTAATGTTTAATCAAATCAATTTGAGAAGTTGCATTCAATTTTTGGGGGAAAGGAGCTTATGTTTGAACTTGTAATGATTGGTTAAACCCAAATACTGAAAATTCATGTTGAATCAAATCAAGTTAAGAAGTTGTATTCAAGTTTTTTGGGAAAGAAGTTATGTTTGAACTTCTGATGATTGGCTTACTTTAAATTCTGAAAATTAATGTTTAATCAAATCAATTTGAGAAGTTGCATTCAATTTTTGGGGGAAAGGAGCTTATGTTTGAACTTGTAATGATTGGTTAAACCCAAATACTGAAAATTCATGTTGAATCAAATCGAGTTAAGAAGTTGTATTCAAGTTTTTTGGGAAAGAAGTTATGTTTGAACTTCTGATGATTGGCTTACTTTAAATTCTGAAAATTTATGTTTAATCAAATCAATTTGAGAAGTTGCATTCAATTTTTGGGGGAAAGGAGCTTATGTTTGAACTTGTAATGATTGGTTAAACCCAAATACTGAAAATTCATGTTGAATCAAATCAAGTTAAGAAGTTGTATTCAAGTTTTTTGGGAAAGAAGTTATGTTTGAACTTCTGATGATTGGCTTACTTTAAATTCTGAAAATTAATGTTTAATCAAATCAAATTGAGAAGTTGCATTCAATTTTTGGGGGAAAGGAGCTTATGTTTGAACTTGTAATGATTGGTTAAACCCAAATACTGAAAATTCATGTTGAATCAAATCGAGTTAAGAAGTTGTATTCAAGTTTTTTGGGAAAGAAGTTATGTTTGAACTTCTGATGATTGGCTTACTTTAAATTCTGAAAATTAATGTTTAATCAAATCAATTTGAGAAGTTGCATTCAATTTTTGGGGGAAAGGAGCTTATGTTTGAACTTGTAATGATTGGTTAAACCCAAATACTGAAAATTCATGTTGAATCAAATCGAGTTAAGAAGTTGTATTCAAGTTTTTTGGGAAAGAAGTTATGTTTGAACTTCTGATGATTGGCTTACTTTAAATTCTGAAAATTAATGTTTAATCAAATCAATTTGAGAAGTTGCATTCAATTTTTGGGGGAAAGGAGCTTATGTTTGAACTTGTAATGATTGGTTAAACCCAAATACTGAAAATTCATGTTGAATCAAATCAAGTTAAGAAGTTGTATTCAAGTTTTTTGGGAAAGAAGTTATGTTTGAACTTCTGATGATTGGCTTACTTTAAATTCTGAAAATTAATGTTTAATCAAATCAATTTGAGAAGTTGCATTCAATTTTTGGGGGAAAGGAGCTTATGTTTGAACTTGTAATGATTGGTTAAACCCAAATACTGAAAATTCATGTTGAATCAAATCGAGTTAAGAAGTTGTATTCAAGTTTTTTGGGAAAGAAGTTATGTTTGAACTTCTGATGATTGGCTTACTTTAAATTCTGAAAATTAATGTTTAATCAAATCAATTTGAGAAGTTGCATTCAATTTTTGGGGGAAAGGAGCTTATGTTTGAACTTGTAATGATTGGTTAAACCCAAATACTGAAAATTCATGTTGAATCACATCGAGTTAAGAAGTTGTATTCAAGTTTTTTGGGAAAGAAGTTATGTTTGAACTTCTGATGATTGGCTTACTTTAAATTCTGAAAATTAATGTTTAATCAAATCAATTTGAGAAGTTGCATTCAATTTTTGGGGGAAAGGAGCTTATGTTTGAACTTGTAATGATTGGTTAAACCCAAATACTGAAAATTCATGTTGAATCAAATCAAGTTAAGAAGTTGTATTCAAGTTTTTTGGGAAAGAAGTTATGTTTGAACTTCTGATGATTGGCTTACTTTAAATTCTGAAAATTAATGTTTAATCAAATCAATTTGAGAAGTTGCATTCAATTTTTGGGGGAAAGGAGCTTATGTTTGAACTTGTAATGATTGGTTAAACCCAAATACTGAAAATTCATGTTGAATCAAATCTAGTTAAGAAGTTGTATTCAAGTTTTTTGGGAAAGAAGTTATGTTTGAACTTCTGATGATTGGCTTACTTTAAATTCTGAAAATTAATGTTTAATCAAATCAATTTGAGAAGTTGCATTCAATTTTTGGGGGAAAGGAGCTTATGTTTGAACTTGTAATGATTGGTTAAACCAAAATACTGAAAATTCATGTTGAATCAAATCGAGTTAAGAAGTTGTATTCAATTTTTTTGGGAAAGAAGTTATGTTTGAACTTCTGATGATTGGCTTACTTTAAATTCTGAAAATTAATGTTTAATCAAATCAATTTGAGAAGTTGCATTCAATTTTTGGGGGAAAGGAGCTTATGTTTGAACTTGTAATGATTGGTTAAACCCAAATACTGAAAATTCATGTTGAATCAAATCAAGTTAAGAAGTTGTATTCAAGTTTTTTGGGAAAGAAGTTATGTTTGAACTTCTGATGATTGGCTTACTTTAAATTCTGAAAATTAATGTTTAATCAAATCAATTTGAGAAGTTGAATTCAATTTTTGGGGGAAAGGAGCTTATGTTTGAACTTGTAATGATTGGTTAAACCCAAATACTGAAAATTCATGTTGAATCAAATCGAGTTAAGAAGTTGTATTCAAGTTTTTTGGGAAAGAAGTTATGTTTGAACTTCTGATGATTGGCTTACTTTAAATTCTGAAAATTAATGTTTAATCAAATCAATTTGAGAAGTTGCATTCAATTTTTGGGGGAAAGGAGCTTATGTTTGAACTTGTAATGATTGGTTAAACCCAAATACTGAAAATTCATGTTGAATCAAATCAAGTTAAGAAGTTGTATTCAAGTTTTTTGGGAAAGAAGTTATGTTTGAACTTCTGATGATTGGCTTACTTTAAATTCTGAAAATTAATGTTTAATCAAATCAATTTGAGAAGTTGCATTCAATTTTTGGGGGAAAGGAGCTTATGTTTGAACTTGTAATGATTGGTTAAACCCAAATACTGAAAATTCATGTTGAATCAAATCAAGTTAAGAAGTTGTATTCAAGTTTTTTGGGACAGAAGTTATGTTTGAACTTCTGATGATTGGCTTACTTTAAATTCTGAAAATTAATGTTTAATCAAATCAATTTGAGAAGTTGCATTCAATTTTTGGGGGAAAGGAGCTTATGTTTGAACTTGTAATGATTGGTTAAACCCAAATACTGAAAATTCATGTTGAATCAAATCAAGTTAAGAAGTTGTATTCAAGTTTTTTGGGAAAGAAGTTATGTTTGAACTTCTGATGATTGGCTTACTTTAAATTCTGAAAATTAATGTTTAATCAAATCAATTTGAGAAGTTGCATTCAATTTTTGGGGGAAAGGAGCTTATGTTTGAACTTGTAATGATTGGTTAAACCCAAATACTGAAAATTCATGTTGAATCAAATCGAGTTAAGAAGTTGTATTCAAGTTTTTTGGGAAAGAAGTTATGTTTGAACTTCTGATGATTGGCTTACTTTAAATTCTGAAAATTAATGTTTAATCAAATCAATTTGAGAAGTTGCATTCAATTTTTGGGGGAAAGGAGTTTATGTTTGAACTTGTAATGATTGGTTAAACCCAAATACTGAAAATTCATGTTGAATCAAATCAAGTTAAGAAGTTGTATTCAAGTTTTTTGGGAAAGAAGTTATGTTTGAACTTCTGATGATTGGCTTACTTTAAATTCTGAAAATTAATGTTTAATCAAATCAATTTGAGAAGTTGCATTCAATTTTTGGGGGAAAGGAGCTTATGTTTGAACTTGTAATGATTGGTTAAACCCAAATACTGAAAATTCATGTTGAATCAAATCAAGTTAAGAAGTTGTATTCAAGTTTTTTGGGAAAGAAGTTATGTTTGAACTTCTGATGATTGGCTTACTTTAAATTCTGAAAATTAATGTTTAATCAAATCAATTTGAGAAGTTGCATTCAATTTTTGGGGGAAAGGAGCTTATGTTTGAACTTGTAATGATTGGTTAAACCCAAATACTGAAAATTCATGTTGAATCAAATCGAGTTAAGAAGCTGTATTCAAGTTTTTTGGGAAAGAAGTTATGTTTGAACTTCTGATGATTGGCTTACTTTAAATTCTGAAAATTAATGTTTAATCAAATCAATTTGAGAAGTTGCATTCAATTTTTGGGGGAAAGGAGCTTATGTTTGAACTTGTAATGATTGGTTAAACCCAAATACTGAAAATTCATGTTGAATCAAATCAAGTTAAGAAGTTGTATTCAAGTTTTTTGGGAAAGAAGTTATGTTTGAACTTCTGATGATTGGCTTACTTTAAATTCTGAAAATTAATGTTTAATCAAATCAATTTGAGAAGTTGCATTCAATTTTTGGGGGAAAGGAGCTTATGTTTGAACTTGTAATGATTGGTTAAACCCAAATACTGAAAATTCATGTTGAATCAAATCGAGTTAAGAAGTTGTATTCAAGTTTTTTGGGAAAGAAGTTATGTTTGAACTTCTGATGATTGGCTTACTTTAAATTCTGAAAATTAATGTTTAATCAAATCAATTTGAGAAGTTGCATTCAATTTTTGGGGGAAAGGAGCTTATGTTTGAACTTGTAATGATTGGTTAAACCCAAATACTGAAAATTCATGTTGAATCAAATCAAGTTAAGAAGTTGTATTCAAGTTTTTTGGGAAAGAAGTTATGTTTGAACTTCTGATGATTGGCTTACTTTAAATTCTGAAAATTAATGTTTAATCAAATCAATTTGAGAAGTTGCATTCAATTTTTGGGGGAAAGGAGCTTATGTTTGAACTTGTAATGATTGGTTAAACCCAAATACTGAAAATTCATGTTGAATCAAATCGAGTTAAGAAGTTGTATTCAAGTTTTTTGGGAAAGAAGTTATGTTTGAACTTCTGATGATTGGCTAACAGTAAATACTGAAAATTAATGTCGAATCAGATCAAGTTGAGAAGTTGTATTCAAATTTTGTGGTACCCTCCAATTTTATTTCTTTGCTTATCGAAGTTTTTTTCTGAGTTTTGAATCTTAATATCTTTAAGCTTAAAATAAGATCGTGAGATGTTTTACTCACCTATCGTCGTAGGCATGCCTAAAGGTCGTGTCTGGCGTTTTCAAACCTATAGGATAATGGCGAAAAAGCGTCTGCTGAGCTGTTTTCAAAGGTAGGATCATTAGGGTAATATAGATCAGGAGGGTTACAGCGCGATATAATATGTACTTCCCTGCTCATCTCTTTAGTGAACAGCTTAGCAAAAGGCTTCTTGAAATCACCTCAGACGCGTGGAAGTGTCAGATACGACCTTTCGGCACGATGGTAGTGTTGCAGTAATTATCGTATTCGTAAAATCCTATTCAGTGGGAAAGAGATAATAATTGGTGAATCTAAATGTCCTTAATTAAAATGTCAAAAGTTTTGAGGGTTTTTTGACTCGACAAGTACAGCACCTACATAAAGGAATAAACATAAAAGCTAGTTCGATTATAAAAGTGTTTAATTTTGCACAAAATTTGATTTTTTGCTATATTATCATTCTTCCAGTGACCAGTTGAGGCAGTTAAGAAGAAAGATGGATTTTATGACGTGAACCATTCTCCCCCCTAAAAATCTTGATTTTTTTTTCTTCCGTAACCTCATATACTCATCTTTTATATTCGTCATCATATTTCGTCTTTCAGGTATTTCATCTTTTTCAATTTTTCAAGTTTCCTCAAAAACTTCTCAGAAACATATTAGTTTGGTGGGAAATGAAAATAAAAACGAGTTTGTAAAAATGAGATTTTGGCAAAAGTAGGTAACAAAAACTGGTAAAAAAAAAAACTAATAAAATATACTCTGGTAAAACCAAATTATGCTAAGTTTTGATAAATTTAGGTCAACATAAGTCTACTAGTAGTTATATTTAGTTTGTTCTGCATGACCCAGTGGGCGAGTTTCTCTCTGGTGATATATTTTTAGCATATCAACAAAAGAATTTGCTAGCTAAAATATGCCTATTCAGGATAGAGGAATAACAAAAGAATTAAATTTGAGCGCGGGGTTTGAGGATATTTTTTTTTCTGCACATTAAAGGCCAGTTTATTAGTTGTAGAAATTATTTCAGGGAGAGGGGGTTCAAGCCCGGTCCCCTTCCCCCGAATATGGACCTGTAATTAATTTTCCATCAGTTTTCATAGCATAGAAACTACTCACCTTGCTTTGCCACAGTATCGCTTTTAAAGATTGCTTGTCGAATTCTCCAACAACGATTTGACTCTCTAGAAATAGTTTTTAGCTTGCAGAAACTCAAATGTTAGTAAAATTGCTAACTAACTACTCTGTTGTGACCGCACAAAAATAGCTTTTATAAGCATTTTTGGTAATAATGTTATTAAATGACGGTTTTTGCAAAATACCTGATGTTTTGTGAATTAGTGCAGCTTTAAAAATGAGCTGTAACATGACCTTGAGATACTTTATTTTATAAATTTTTCGGAAGTGTCTAGAACCCAGGGCCGTGTCCAGGAGAATTACCGAGTTTGAACCTCCCTTTCCCCGAAATTTTTGTTCGGCTCGTGCAGCAAATTTTCTCCGTTTTTTGTTGCAAGTTTATGCGTCACAACGTTTCAACGGCTGCGTCGAACTATTTTTACTGAATCATTGAAAATCGCATCCGTTATTCCGGATTAAAAGCTTTTTGGAACATAAATTGCATGTAACTGAGAAACCAAGCAAGTTTATCAGAAGGTTCCCATTCAGAAGGTTCCCATAAATTGCAAGTAACTGAGAAACCAATCAACTTTATCAGAAGGTTCCCATAAATTGCAAGTAACTGAGAAACCAATCAAGTTTATCAGAAGGTTCCCATAAATTGCAAGTAACTGAGAAACCAATCAAGTTTATTAGAAGGTTCCCATAAATTACAAGTAACTGAGAAACCAATAAAGTTTATCAGAAGGTTCCCATAAATTGCAAGTAACTGAGCAACCAATCAAGTTTATCAGAAGGTTCCCATTAATATTTGACGAAAAAAATGAGGGTTGTGTTCTTTTAATTCAAGATTTTAATCCTTATCGCCTGGGGGAATATTTTCAATGAAATGGACATACAAGATAAGAATCGTATTTTTATTAAGTATAGCTAGGCCTAGGCTTATACAGTTTAGACCTTTGTAAATCGTTCTTGGCTTCTAGAGCTTGATTTAGCCTATTCCTATGCATTTGCTTTCTAAAGACGTCCTAATATTTTATGATTAGTGCTACGTACGAGAATAACACTGCTGCGGTTAAGGTAGGAAATGAGGTTAGCAGCTGGTTTTGTATTACATCAGGAGTTAAGCAGGGTTGTGTTCTATCCCCCTTTATATGGATTATTTTGATGGATTTTGTCTTAAGGAGCACAGGAAAGGCAATGGGAAACCACGGAATCAAATGGGGAGGAAAAACTCTCCTGGACTTAGATTATAGGTTTGAAAATTAATGTTAAGAAGACTAAGTCACTAAGGCTAGGAATAAGTGAAGATGAAAAGGTGACGTTGGGTAAGAAAAGATTGATCAGGTGGGCAGCTTCACTTGCCTTAGTAGTATTATTAGTAAAGATGGTGGGAATAGTGTAGATGTTAAAAGTAGAATAGCCAAGGCTCAGGGTGTTTTTTCACAGCTTAAAAAGGTTTGGAAGAATAGGAAGATAAGTCTGCAGACCAAGATTAGAATATTAGAAGCTACAGTGATGACAGCGGTCAAATATGGCTTTGAAGCATGGGCGCTCCGAAAAGCGGATGAAGATTTGCCAGATGTTTTCCAGAGAAATTGCTTAAGGATTATTCTGGGTACCCGGCTGACTGACCGTATTTCAAACAATGAAAGAAAGGCTGATGTGGCTAGGGCACGTTGTGCGGATGAAGGATGACAGATTGCCGAAGATTGTTCTTTTCGACCAACCGTCTAGGGCTAATGGAAAGCAGGTTGTCTGTCTTGGGTGGGAGGATGTCAAAAAGAAAGATTTAAAGGGAATGGGAACTTCCTAGGAGGTTGTAAAAAGGGACGCTTTGAATATATTGGGATAGAGGAGGAGCGTACGTAGCTGTGTTGGCCTCGGGTGGCTTAGTGCTGCGGTGAGTTGTTAGTAGTAGTAGTATATTTTTATGAGATAATGATATTACGTTTCTCTATTTAAATATCTCATAATATTTTTTGCGCTTCAACGGCTGCAGTGAACTGTTTCTGTGTGAATATTTTTGCGATTTTCCTGCATCCGCTACCCGTGAGCCTTTTTGTGTTAAAAAAAACACATCAATGGGAACCAACGGTAACTACCCCCCCCCCCTCCTCCAAAAAAAGCCTGGATACCGCCCTGCTAGGACCCAACTCTTTTCAGACTTGAACCAAAAAGAGTGCGAAACTTATAGGAGTTGGATCTTCGGTGATTTAATCTGGGAAGATGGGAATTGAAAACTGCTTGTGATGACGACGGAAAAGCGTGTGGTGACTTTATCAAAAAGCAGAAAATTGGATAATTTGAGTAATTCATCTCTAATTTTATGATACGAATGATAATTACTCAATTTAACCCACTGTACAAAATACAGGTAAATACTAGAGTAAAAAAAAGAACAAAGAAATTTAAAAAAAAAATATCAATAAATATACCAACAGAAATAATGACTGACAAAAGAAAAATCAGATAATACTATGATGTGGGCTCTAACGAGAACTAGCATTTTGACTGATCTTTTTTTGCACAATATCAAGCGAGGACAAATTAAAGACCCACAAGACGCCTATTTCGTACAGCAAGTGGTAAATACAATAAAAACTTACAATATTCATTTTTTAAGACCATGCTTACTAAAAAGTGGATATAGCCCACTAATGGATAAAATCGCTTGGTGACAAAACTACTGTAGAATTTAGTGGCACCGCGCCTGTTAAAACGTTCTTGTTTTGCAACAATTTTCCCATAACCAGCTTTAAGCTTACCCTGAGAAACACAATTATATTTATCCCGGATGCTGCCAGTGGATTTACATGCAGTGACGGATCCAGGCCCCCTCCCTAGCGGAGTCTAAAGTAGTGTAGTTTACTTAATTAATGCAAATTTGCGTTAATTAAACTTGCTCCTAGCGCAAGTTTATCGGATCAACCTATTTTGCCCCCCTCCCCTAAAAAAAATCCTGGATCCGCCCCTGTTTCACACTACATCATAGAACCCTTCATACTACCATAACTTTACGTTTAGTTATGAAATCCGATGCAAGTAAATTTTGTCCGCCAGTGCCAAGTAACCTCAAGTTGGACATAGAAATTTTACTTTACTTAAGTCTATGTTACGGATTAGTCATTGAAACTCAGTCATTTAGTCTTAAGTCATTGAAGCTTATCTTTCAAAATTTCCATATGCTCTTTCCCACTAAACCGAGTAAAGTTGAAGACCTTTCAACTTCTCTTGCAAAGAATTTTGCTATCCAGAAGCATTTAACAATGTACCATAGGGTTTATTTAAAAAAAAATTATGTATGCATCATCAAGTCCTTGAAGCAATGCTTGTGCACGGGAAAATCCTACTAATAAATCAAAAAACCAAAAACCAAAAAAAAGAGAAAAAAAAACAAAAAAAAAGAAGAAAAAAAAAAAAAGAAATAGAAAAAAAAAAAAAAAACATAATTAGAGCTCAACTTACCGGACCCGAAAACCAACGAACCTCCAAACAACACCCGACAAAATTATAATAATTATAATCATATTCAGCTGCAACTAAACCCTCCTCAAAAACAAAACTTAAGTGGCGTGGAATAATCCATTCAAAATATACACATCAAAACAATGGTTCTTTAGCGACTTACGAAAATCCTGCAAACCCCCAACATTCCTCAAATCCTCTGGCAAACTCTCCCAAACTAACGGAACAACATGGCGAATTGAAAACCTAGACGTGACCATAGCTGGTCTTCGCACCAACTGAGAAGATCGTGTCAAATGACCGTGAATAGTTGACGCAAGACTAAACATTCCTGAAAAACATGATGGTAACTCCGAAGCTAAATAATTTGTTTTACTTCACTCGGTAAAAATTGGTCGGATCCGGCCTTTCCTTTTCCTTGAAAGCCTTTCACCAGTGGCGGATCAAGGGGGGGCTAGGGGGCACCCCCCCCCAGCCTAGTCTAAAGTAATGTAATTTACTTAATTAACCCAAGTTTGCGTTAATCAAACTTGCTTTTAACGCAAGTTTATCGGATTAACCTATTTTGCGCCCCCACCCCTAAAAATTTTTTTTATCAGATCAACCTTTCCCCCCCCCCTAAAAAAAAATCCTGGATCTGCCCCTGCCCTTCACGCGGTCTTTTCATCACAAGCCATTCCGCTACAATACCCACGGGATCATCATCAGAGATTAAATCTCCAATCAACATTTTTTATTTTGAATAGTTGGTGTAAGATGATTGCTGTGATTTTAGTTGATGATCATGATGGTTTTACTGAATTTTACGTTGGCTTAGTGTGAATCAGTGGCGGATCCAGAGGGAGGCGAGGGGGGCACCCCCTCTGACTTAGTCTAAAGTAGTGTAATTTACTTGATTAACGCAAGCTTGTGTTAATTAAACTTACTCCTAACGCAAGTTTATCGGATCAACCTATTTTGCCCCCCCCTAAAAAATCCTGGATCCGCCACTGTTTACATGTAGAAATACTAATGAAAGGAACTCTCAGTAAATTCTAGAGTAATATTATAGCTGAAATTTCTGGTGATTTAGCAGCCTTTTTTGGTTTCAAAAGTAATTTATCGTCAAAATCTTTTACAAAAAGTATGTCTAGCTTAGCTTAGAACAATCTTGGCATCCTAATCTTGGTAGTGCCAAAATACTACTTTCTTTGCGCTACATTTTAAAAGACAAGTATGCAACAATTTAAGGCTGACTAAAATAGGAGTTAAATAACCGAAAGCTAGATGGGACTAGTGATGCATCTTATCAGTACCAGCACGATATTGACAGAATACTACTTTCTTTTCGTTATATTTTAAAAGGATATTCATTTGTAGTATGTCATCCTGCAGTCCTGTGAGCCTCTCATTCATTTTAGTTCTAATGGTAAAGTTAATATTTTACAGAGCACTAAGATGAACTAACCTGAAAGTTTAGTGGCTCAACAACTGGTGAGGCTAGACTTATAACCACAGGCATAATCATTTTTCAATTCACTTTTCGCTGTGCTTACCTGTGGATACACTTTTAAAGAATTATAGGCTATTCATTTCTTCTTGAAGAAAGATATGAATGAGCATTTCTATTCTTCTTTTAAGTATTTCTCCCTGATCAAAAATTTTTATTATCCAAATATTTTGACTTTCAGTTATGATAAGCCCAACATTTTGAATTTAAACTCGTTTTCAGAAAAATTTTGAAAAGTTTGTGACTAAGAAATACTTGTTACTTAAATGCAGCTAAGAACTGGAAAAAATATTTTAATATACATAAAGCACCCAAGAAAAACATACGTAAATTTTTAGAAAGGTGGTTCAGCATATGTTTTACTATTTATGTTTAAGCATCTTCCTTAACGTGGTCAACTTCTTGCAAAACACGAACATAAAAAACCTTGCCTCAATCCCGAAGCTTTGATTGCAAGCTCAGTTTTCTATTTTTTGGAAATATTTCTTGCCCGATTAGATTTGTTTGACCCCTTCCTAGATTTTGAAAAGTAAAGTTTTTCGTGTTTTCACTGAAAAATACTTTTTTTTTTTGTTTGGCTCATTTTCACCAAAAAATAACAAAATTGGCTGGCATCCTAGATTTTTGAAAACACATTTGTTAACCCCCTCCGCCCCTCCCACCCACTACACTTCTATAATTGACATCTCTGAGTAATTGGGTAGCTCATGGATAACTGAGTACCGTAGATTGCAACCGTTGTGCATGTATTCTGCATTAGCCTTGTGTATATTTTGTTTATTTTTCTCGTATATTTTTTCTTTTTTAGTGTTATATTTTAGTGCATATTTTGGTGTATGAAGCAGTCCTTGTTCAATTATAGCTCAAATCGCTTTCGATTCTTTATATTGCTTGTGTCTGGATTTGAAGTTTAAATTTTTTCAACTTCGGCTTACGTTACGGACTTTAAGTGAAATACGCTAGGGACTTACAGGCTTTAAGTGAAACAGTGTGAAAGGCATACTTAGCAAATGTGAAGCCTACGCTAGCCCAGCTTTATATTAAACAGTAACCTGAGCCCGCTGAAGAGCCTTTTTTTAAATACTGCTTTGAAAAATAATAAGTTTTTATCGGGGATAAATATTTTTAGGAAGAATGGATTTGACTATTATACCACGAATAAAATTGGGATCTTATATTCGCCAGTCTCTTTATGGGTGACAAACTCTTATTTTTCTTTATTTGTTTTTTATTATTTATTTTTTTATTACGCAAATTTTGATTCAACTCACAGAAAGCAAAATAAAACAAGCACAACTCCTTCAATGATTATAAACCGGTTATTTTTGAAAGTACTATTTTTAAAGTTTTGAGTGTAGGCCAGAAGTTACTATTATTTATCATTTGCAGCGTAAACTTGCAAATTTCAAAAGTCGAAACAATTGAAAGTAAATAATGTTTGAAATAATAGGATCACGGTACGGGCTTTTAAAGTCCAATGATAACTATAAGGGACATTCTTCTATTAATTTTCAAATTTAGATTAACATGTGCTAGAGTTCGTTGTTTACTAGGTTGCACTTGACACTGAAACCATTATACCATAATTTATCATAATTTGCTGACACATCGCGCTCCAATCTCTTGTTTGCTAGAATAGGTAATTGTGTTGTAAATATTTGGATTTATACTGTATTGAAAAAAAAATAGTTTATTATATCATTCCAATCTTTCAATATTGTTCCAAGCTTTTAAATTCGAAAGCGTTTGGCTACTCCTTTCTTACTGTTTTCGTCTCAATACTGGTCACTGAGCATCGTAAATTATGATAACTGCATAGCTAGCTTTGATTATTTAAATTTTAGAGGATTTTCGTTTGTCTTTGTTGAATTTAAATTTGAAGTTACCGTCAGTGTAGTAATTTGTGATGTTGCTTATCTTAACAACTAAAATACCCATCTTGAAATGTAGGAGCAGTCCCATGGTCCCTTGTAATGAATAAACTGTTCTATGACATTATTATAATATAAGCAGTATCCCTTGGCTCACAATGTTTTCACGCAAAAACCGCCGTTTTTGATACATCAAAAACGGCGGTACACCAATAGATACATCATATACACCAATAGATACATCAAAAGAATCAGATTTTAATTTTGATTTCAAATATATAAGTTTCATCAAGTTTAATCTTACATATGAAATGCTACACGCCTGAGAAAATTTGTCTGATTTTCGGAAAAAGGGGGAAAGACCCCCCAAAAGTTATGGAACCTTAATAAAATTCGCACCATTAGATTCAACGTATCATAAAACCCAACTGTAGAGGTTTGAAGCTCCTATCTACAAAAATGTGGAATTTTCTATTTTTTGCCAGAAGAAAGATCACGGATGCGTGTTTTTTTTTTCCAGGGGTGATTGTATCGACCCAGTGGTCCTAGAATATCATGGGAGGGCCCAATGGAACGGAAATTAAAAGTTCTATTACCCTTTTTAAGTGACCAAAAAAATGGAGGGCAGCAAGGACCCCTCCCACGCTCATTTTTTCCCCAAAGTCACCCTATCAAAATTGTGAGATAGCCATTTTTTTCAGCATGGTCGAAAATATTATAACTATGTCTTTTAGGATAGAGGAGGAGGGCTGAAAGTTATGAACTTTACCCAATGTTAACATATAGTATTGGTTATTGGGACCCGGCTCAATGGTAACCGAAACTCTAGAAAACGGAATTTTGATACAAATAGATATATCAAAAGAATAGGATTTTAATGCTGATTTCAAATATATAAGTTTCATCAAGTTTAATCCTACCCATTAAAAGTTCGCGCCTGACCAAAAAAAATGTAGGGCAACTAGGCCCCCTCCCACGCTCATTGTTTTCCCAAAGTCACCTGATCAAAATTTTGAGATAGCCATTTTGTTCAGCATATTCAAAAATATTATAAGTATGTCTTTTAGGATGACTTAATCCCCCGAAGTTCCCGGGAGGAGGGCCGAAAGTTATGAACTTACCCAATGTTAACATATAGTATTGGTTATTGGGAAGTATACAGTACAGACGTTTTCAGGGGAGATTTTTCCTGGTAGTGTGGGGGGGGGCAGGGACTTACGCAGGGGGGGGACTCCGGGCCCGCCCCCCCCCCCCGAAATCTCTCGATTTTTTTCATTTCCCAATAATTTTCTGATTTTTCTCACTGAATAATGGGTTTGAAGGATTTGCCCCCCCCCCGAAACAAATTGGGCCCCCCAAACAAATTCCTGCGTACGTGCCTGGGGTTGGGGGTTATGTAGGAGGATCTTTCCATGAAAGAAGTTTTCATGGGGGAAGGGACATTGCTATGAAGGGGACGCCAGACTTCCCAGCATTATTTAAAAAAAGATCAGAAATTAAATATAAAAAAACAAGTTTTTCAACTGCAACATCAAAACTTTAAACGAACAGAAAATATTACATACATGATTGGGTTCACCCCCTAGTCAATACCTCACTCTTTAAGCCAGAGATTTTTTAGTACTTTCATAAGAGCTATTTATTCTAATTAACGGCCTTTGTGAATAAGCGGCCATTTTAAAAGAATAGCGGAACAAAATTCGAACTTTCGCTTAAAGAGCAAGGTATTGACTAGGGGGCAAACCCCCTAATATACGTATTAAAAATATATAACTATAGAAGTTCGTTACGTAAGTTAATTCGTAAGTTACGTATATTTATTACTAATAAAAACGTTCGTAAATAAAATGAAACAAGTTTCGAGAAGGCCATTTAACCAAATAAAAGTAAATTAATATGAAAATTTTGTTTTAATTATTCATGTACTGTGAGCCAAGATTAAAACCTGCATTTATTCTAAAACGTTAAAAAATTAAATAAAAAAAACAAGTTTTTTTAACTGAAAGTAAGGAGCAACATTAAAACTTAAAAGCAACAGAAATTATTCCGTATATAAAAGGGGCTGTCCCCTCCTCAACGCCTTGCTCTTTACGCTAAAGTTTGACTTTCTCACAACTCTATTTTTTTTAAACAATAACAAACTTTAGCGTAAAGAGCGAGGCGTTGAGGAGGGGACAGCCCCTTTCATATGCGTAATAATTTCTGTTCGTTTTAAGTTTTAATGTCGCTCCTTACTTTCAGTTAAAAAAACTTCTTTTTTTTTTATTTAATTATTGTTATATTATAAATCAAGCACAGCTAGTGTATGTCAACACAGGCAAGCCCATTGGGCATTTTTCTTAGCTTCTAGAACTCGATTTAGCCTATTCTTATGCCAATACTGTCTATAATAGTTTCAATCTCCTAGAATATTTTTTTTTTTGTGCTTCAAAGGCTGGAATGAACCGCTTGTACGTAAAGATTTTTGGGATTTTCCTGCATTCGCTATCCGTGAGCCATTTTGCGTTAAAAATTGCATTAATGTGAAATGAGGGTATGTGTTCGGGACGTAAAGGCAAGAGCTAAGAAGAAGTACATCAAAAGTATGTAAACAGAGGGTAGAATTTATAGGCCTACAACAACTTCCACTGCTGGTAAACCTTCATATTAAGGTTTTGGCAACCAATTACCTTGATAAATATTTACCCAAGATTAGACACTGTCCAAGTACTGATAGTACTACCCTATAATTCTCTTGAATGGGTATCAAAATTTAAGCTGTAGGCTACTAACCTAAAAAGAATGAGACAAGCAAAACAAATAGCCTACATTAAGAACCTAAATTGCAGGATTAGCTGGTAATTATCTAGCTTCCAAGTGGAAGCCAGGCTTCCATAGAATCAATCAGATGAGAGGCAAAACATTTGAACTCTTCAGCATGAACCAATTTATAAGTCTAATTTATAAGTCTACAATTATAAGTCTATGTTTTCTTCTTTTTTGCTCTCCAATTGATAGCTAACAGTTTTTGTAGAGACAGAAAAAACAACATTTTTAGTTAACCTGGGTAACTAGCCTAGGCTAAAAATTCTTAACTCACTAAAATGTAGAGGAGGAGGATGTTTCTATTTTAATGAAGATACAAAAAATAGAACAATATTGAGCAAACATACCTAAAACAGGGGCTAGTGTTAGAACTGCTGGTTAGAGAAGTTGTAAACTAGCCTTATCTATCCAAACCCACTTAGGCTACTTAATCTCCTTGTTTTAGGTTGCTATGATCATGAGATTGCTGAATCTGTCATTTTGTATTGTTGCTTACAGACAGAGGCAAATCTACAGCATTTTTGGTAAATATTTACCAAATCATATTATGGAGTTACAACTAAAGTGAATATAGCCTACCACTTAAACCTACCTCTCATTTACATCAGAAATAAAATTACCCCCACCCCCGAATGTGCAAATATATAACCTGAACTGGTCTAGATATGGGGGGGGGCTAAAATTAATTTACGAGAAAAATGATATTATATTTGTAAAGAGCATAAAAAAAGGCATTGAGTGGTATATTCACTTTAGTTGTTACTCAATAATATGATTTGGTAAATATTTACTGCATTTTCATTGGGGGGGGGGGGGCAAGAGGGGTCTACTTTCTGATATTCAAGGGGCATGGGCTATATAATAATTTTTCTCCACATTACTGGGGGGCTACTGCCCCCTTACCTCTCCTAAACAATGCCCCTGCTTAAAATATAATCCTTCACACTCCCTAATGCCAAGAAGAATTGTTGGCATAAATGTAGCCTATAACCACAACAGGTCATCAGGAGACATGTTAAGTAAACAATTCTTACTTCATAATATGTAATATTGTCCTAGTTAACATATTTTCCCGAGAGAGCACCTTTGTCCTTGCTATTTTCCTTGTTTTTTTTTTAGTTTTTCAATCACATTCTTCATTTTATGCCTATTCTTTAAGTCTTGGAAATTGTTCATAAAACAAATACCAAAGAGCCATCTAGCTAATCTAACCTAACATAACCTAAATTTAAGAATATTTGCATGCAATATCTTCAGCCCCAACTCTAGATCTTTGAAGCTTAGGTTGGAATCAGCACTGAAGAGGCTTATCTTATGGTTTTCAATAAATAAATTGACTATTAATTGTACTAAGACAAAATTCATCATCTTCTCTCATACTGGGAAAACAGCACCAGAAATTATGATGATTAATATTCAAGGCCTACCCATTGACATTGAAAGAGTTGAGATTGTTGAGTGTATAGAAGCCCACACACAAGTTATTCTCACTGTGGGTCATTAATTTGATAGTTTTGTCAAAACATTTTTTATTGATTAATAAAGAACTTGAACTTGCCTATTTGTATCTTTTTGGTAGATGGTAGTGATGGTGTTTAACTTTCATATATAGACTATTTTAAAGCAGATAAATGCAGTGAAATCTGTTTATTTTTGACAATTTTGTGAAAAAAGAATTGTTCAACAGTGAGGATAAAGATGCTCCCCCTGGAAAATATGTTAACTAGGATAATTTTGCATATCATGAAGTAAGAATTGTTTTCTTAAGATGTCTCCTTATGACCTGGCATGGTCATACATTTATACCAAATTGTTCATTGGTGGCAGTGGTCACAGGCAAAGTAGCAACTAGTTTTATTGGTTTTAGTACTGCAGAATAGGCAATTGGGATGTCAGGTAAAATTTTTATAGCTTTGAGAAGATAATGAGATTCTAGGGCATAGTCATTAACAGAATCACTTAATAATGACATATTATTACCTTAAATTACCTTAAATCGCATTATCCAGCAAAATAAGGAAAGATCCTGTAGAGTTGCTGGTCAGTGATGATGGGGAGTCACTGGTTCGGCAGTGTCCCACTTTGTTTTCCATGGTTTGTTGAACTAATTCTTATCAATGGCAATCTTGAATGCATTGACAGAGGGAGCGGTGACAGCTGCATTGGGAAGACTGTTCCAGGGGCCCACCACCCTATTGGAGAAGTAGTGGTTGCGGAGTCTGATGTGAGCTCTCTTCCTGAGCAGCTTCTTACTATGCCCTCTTGTCCTGAATGATTTGTCAAGTTGTAAAGGACTCTGAGAAGAGGAATCAGCATGCAGTAGCTTGTAAGCCATAATGACATCACTCCTCCACCGTCTGTAGACAAGTGTTGGGAGCTGTAGTTTGTTCAGGCGGGATGGATAGTCGAGGTCTTTGAACAGACTCTATTTTCTGTTTGTCACCCTTATTCAGAGGTGTGGCAACACACATCCCAAACTCCAGCAATGGTTGCACGAGACCCTTGTACAGCTTTGTCATGACTTTAGATGATCTGCTATGTACTGTACACTTAATTATTCCAAGGGTCTGAGATGCTTTGGCAACCACTGTTTGTGTGTGTTTGTTGAATTTTAATTCTTCATCAACGACTATTCCCAAATCTCTTTCAGGTACCAAGGAACTAATCAATTGTCTATGCCATACCCCCCACTCATATGGTACTGCCACTTCTCATTCTTTTTCCCGAAATATACTGCCTTGCACTTCTGGATGTTAAACTCAAGCTTCCATTGGTGGGCCCAAAGGGAAAGTGCATCCAGGTCTTCCTGTATGGTGGCTCTAGTCGCTGACGAATCCAAGGGCCCAATAAGCTTTGAATCATCAGCATAGAGGCTCATCTTATTTCTTAAAGTCTGTGCAGCATCATTAATGTAAATATTGACAAATTTTGGGCCCAAAATCGTTCCCCGGGGTATGCCACTATCAACTGCAGCAACTTCTGAGAAAAACTCTTGCCCATTATCCCCAAACACTCTAACTCTCTGCTTTCTTCCTGAGAGGAACTGCATCACCCATTCAACAACCTCCACATGTATCCCGGTAGCTAAAAGTTTAGCCTTCAATTATCCTTTCAACTATCAAAATTTTGGGACAATCAGAACTTGAAAAGTTGAAGGCAGATAAAGAACTGAGCAGAGGCATATTTTGCTTGAATTGTTGGTCCATCTCATTTTTGAAACAGTCTATTACCTCAAAGGACAGACATTTACTGGAGTCTGATTAAACTGCCTACAGCTCCATGACCTTTTACCCACTAATATGCTAGAATTCCACAAATAGTTCAGTAGTCTGCACCACAGAGAAAAATTCCAAAAGATGTTTGATGTTTTTCAGTCAGTTAGTCAAAACCAAGTTTAATCCATGGGCATGACAGTGTATACAAACTGCATAAGGCTCCTTCTCCCTAAGCTTTGCTTGAACTTTGTCAAATTTCTCACTGGAATTTAAGGAATTGCAGAGAGGAATTATTTTATACATTTCAAAACAAGGGTGTCTCACATCAATAGGTATAATTATGATGCTCCAGGATGGGGACACTCAAAAACAAAGTCATTGAAAACAAAAAGGGCTATTTAATGGCTCTGAAAAAACAAAGCATGGGGGCAACCAGTCAGTCCATATTGCTAGTTGAATATAGCACATAGTTAAAAGATAAAATAGCTATTAAATTTAATTAACAAGGTTTCTTTACCAATCTAAGAGGGCATGACTCCCCCCTAATTGATGCAAACAATAACTTGGCAGAAAACTTAAAACTACAAGCTTAGGAATAAACTTGGGAAGTTCTCAAGAATGAATCCATAGCCTCAATGATTCCATGGAAAGGTATTTTTAAGTACTTGCCTCCATGCCTTCCCTCCCCAAAGAGCACTGACCTTTGATGACCTTTTATATTCTGTGTTAAAAAAGTTGAACAATGTTTCTTACAAAAACAAGGAGCGAATATGGCTTCAAATTGTGTTTTTGAAACCAAAGAAAGGTAGACTGAAACCAAAATTTTGGGAAAAACACATTTTTTCAAGTTTCAGATCTGTTCCATGCAATTTTCAAAACTTAAGAAACAAGAAAGAAGTAAAGATTTGAGCTTGAAAAAACCTTCACATGGTACAAATTTAGACTTGAGATTCATTCATGGATATTTCATTTTCTAAATTCAGCCACTTTCCAAAACAACAAGATTTAAATACCCCTCAGCACAATTGCCTGTAATATCCAACTAAATTGCAGTTTTAATTTCTTAATAATTTAACAAACTAGGTCACTGTTTACTTTCACAGAAAATTTACATTATAGGAAAAAATCAGATTGAAAAGAAAATGAAATATTCAATTTCATTTCATGTTTATTTCTTTTCCCATATATAAAAATAATTGCTATCAAAATCACACCCCAGTTCCTCCTCATATATAGCCCTAGGCTGTATGCATATATTTGCTGTTTTTTGTTCAATTGGCACAATGAAGAAACCATTGATGAGAAATTAAAATATTTAATTAAATAAAATAATGATGAGAATAAAAAGGTTTAATCTAAAAAAATATTTAATAAAACATTAATTTAATGAGCTAAAAAATATTTAATTACCTATTGGTAAACAATAAACTGCCCCAACACTGCCAATAATCAATAAATAAATGATAAGAAATATCAATAAGATTGTGCTGGTATATTGGTAACCTGCCAGGTATAGGCTAATGGTGGTCTTCATTTATAGCATATCATTGTAAGTTTATTTTCTTATGAAGGCATGAGGGCTTGTGAAAAAGAAGTGTTGTTTGTTTGTATTGTTACCTTGTGCAGAAGACAGCCAGAGGGGGCAGGAAGAGCTGTATCGATACAGTGGTAGATCCAGGGGAGGGGCAAGGGGGCATGCACCCTCCTAACATAGTCTAAAGTAGTGCAATTTACTTCATTAATGCAAGTTTGCGTTAATTAAACTTGCTCCTAATGCAAGTTTATTGGATCAACCTATTTTGCACCTCCCCCCTCCACCCCCCTAAAAAATCCTGGATCCACCCTTGTATTGATACTAGCTGCCCCATAGGTTCTAAAATGATGGGAACAGGCATCTCAAATACTTACACTTTCAATTAGCCAATCAAATTTTGTAATCTGTTATAGTTTGTTGTTGATGTGTTAAAAAGAACAATATGTAAGAAAAAAAGAGGACTTAGCAGTAATGTCATGAGGGGTTAGAAGATTAATTTATTGGAAGCCAAAACAAGTCCATTAAGGATTCCTGAAGAGGAATTCCAAAACAAGACAATCTTGTGTTTCAGGAGTTGTTCTTAAATAATTTAGACAAAAAGTTAAAATTAGCATAAAGAGCAAGATATTGAGGAGGGGGATTTGCCCTCATATACACAATAATTTTTGTTCAATTTTAATTTTGCTCCTTAGCTTTAGTTGAAAAAATAATTTCTTTTAATTTAATTTCTGATTGTTTCTAAAATAATTCCAGAAAATCCGGCTTTTTCCTCCAGGGCCAACTACTCCTTGCAGGGGTAGTTGGCGGGAGGTGGAGTAAGTGACTGTACCATCTTTGAGAACAAGATTCTTCTTGGGTGGAAAGGTTTGCTAACTTGAAGGTCTTCAGGATCTCAGTATTGCAGATCTTGTCATACCATTTGAAGCCTTCAACTCAATGCAGGTGTCTGTATGTCCAAAACAAGAGGAATGGCCAAAACAAGTCCATTAAGGATTCCAGGTGCTATTCTATGAAGAGGAAGAAGGTTTAGACAAAATGTCTCCAATTCTGACTATTCCAATTCCTATTCTGTATTTGGTTTTTTAGGAATACCTCAATCCAGTTTAAAATTTATTTAAAGAGGCTAAAATATAAGAGTTGGTTAATGATTAGTTGATGGGGGGGGACTTTCAAAGGTGTCTTTCTTCATAAAAAAGGACAGCTAAAATAATATATTCTTCTTCAAAAGCTTGCATCCAATTGTTGGGTGGGTGAAGCAGGTATTGATTTGGACCAGTACCTGCATCATTTTCAGAACTAAATTTTTGCAATTCTCTGATGCAGTGCGAATCACATCTTTGTCTTGGATGAGGGTGGTTCTGTGATTGTACACTTAAAAGATGATTACTTAACTGATCTCTGGCAATAGCAACACAGGACAATATTGCATGTTGGAGAGCATCCATCTCCAAAAAGGCCTGGAGTTTGATCCCTGCTGCATCAAGGTTGGGTAACAAACTTGCTGCTTGTCACTGTAAAAAAAATCCCAGCTACTGAAATGTTGATTTGACGCCCTATGTGTCAGCAATCTCTCTCTCAATAACCAATAAATAATGCTGGCAAGTCCGGCGCCCCGTTCATGGCAATTTCCCTTCCCCCATGAAAACTTCCTTCATGGACAGATCCTCCAACTTAACCATAATGCTTTGAATAATGATTTGATTTGAATAGGCCATAATGATTTGAATAAGGCACTTTTCATTCCGATCTGCCCACCCCTTTGACTTTCAAAGTCTTCTTTTTTTATTCCTGAGAATTTCCTTTATAAATTTTTCCTTTATAAATTAAGTAAAATTTCTCTCTCTCTGTCTCTCTCTCTCTCTCTCTCTCTCGCTCTCTCTCTCTCTGCCCTAGGATGGTCAGATAGGAATGAACAAAGAATCCAGCATAGAGATCTCCAAATGCACTCATACAAAAAGATGACAACCTAAGCATTATGGTACATAGAGAGTTTTTAAAACCTAAAGAGCTATGTATGAGGCCATTCTCCAGAATAATCCCCACGGCACCATTTTGATTTTGTCTAGTGAGGCTTATTTCCACTTTTTAGGTACAGTACTGTTAATACAAAAAACTGCTACTTGCTTAGCAGAGAACAATGGAGAACTGTCGCATGAACAACTTCACATGACAGTTTTGTGCACTGCTGCTGCAGGACATAAGGAGAGGGAAGTCTGGTTCCAACAGGAACCAGACACTTCACAGTATTCTCTAGAAATTTTGATAGATTTGTTTCCTGTATGTCTTCTCTGTTTGTGCAAGGCATCTCCTCTATTCCAAGCGTCACTTGATTAATCTCCTTGTGGTTTCTTTTTGAGATATTTTTGTATTTATATGTTGAAGCATACAAACACTACCTCACAACTCTGCAAGCACTAAGAAAAGAGTCAAACAGGCAAGGGCTGTCATTCTACCAGAATTATAAAAAACATCCAGGAAAGGCTGCATCAATGTTTAATATTTTACCAGACATAATTTCACAAAGAAACATTGGCATTAAGAAAACTAAACTCCTGATCTGATTTTTTTCTACCTTTCTATGCATTGCATTGATTATGTGTAAAAAAAAAAAATCCAAAATTAAAGCTACCCTAGTTGTTATTTATACAAAATGATATTATGCTACCTCTTAATCTTTTATTATGAGTACTTTTTGAAATATGGGAGGTTTTTGAGAATAAGCTTAATACTGTTCAATAATTGCCATATAAGTTTTCTTTTTCTTTAAAAAGTGTTCTCTAGTGGTTTGAAATTTTATTGGCTTAAAATACTTTGAAAAACTAAGTTTTCCTAAATTGTTTTTTGATCTGGATTTTTATCTTCATTTCTTTTAGCTTCTAGTAGTGTTAAGGGTATTTATTGGTCTACCTTACCTTTTATTGCCAATTTTGGAGTAGGCAACTCTCTTTTTCTTCATATTCAGAATGCCTTTAATTTGCTTGGATTGAAGCCCAGGCCTAGGTTCTGTAAGTTAGTTGTTAACCCGTCAATATTATCTTGCAGAATAGGTTTCTGTAGTGTAATACAAATTACACATCACTTTTGTATTTACATACTGTAGTGTCACCTGTACAAATCTTAATTGTGTTTATGATACTTACAAGATCCTTAGTGCAATTAGGGACATTTCCCTGTTTCAGCAATCTCTAGATGGCTGTCAGTGGGTTCATTAAAGTCATGGATTTCTGAATTCTGCAATTTAAACCAAGGGTAAGGGTCTCCCTTACCCTAGTCTATGAGTCATGTGTGTAAAAATGTTCTCTCCAAAATTGATCCAGGTTACTTCTAAAACTATTTAAGGTTCCAGATTACACAACTATTTCTGGGAGTGAGTTCCTGTCAGCCACTGCTCTGACACTCCAAAAATTGGCCATTGATCTATTTGCTGTTATGTGTTTTAATATTTTTTCATGGTGTCATCTTGTGGTATTTATTTTTGAAGGGTGGAAATGCTTCTAGAAAGACATTTTCTCCTGGTTGTGCCTTACATTGGACAGCAGTATCTGGTCTCCTCTCATTTGTCTATATTTTACGGTGGGTATGTTCAGTTTGAGTAGTTGTTCTTCATGGTTTAAGTCTTTCAAACCAGGAAGAAGTTTAGTGAAACGTCTTTGAACCCTTTCCAGGGTGGCCGAGTCTGTTCTATAGTAGGGTCCCCAAATTACGTTCCTATACTCTATTGTAGGTCTTACAATCCCCTTGTAGACTTTTACAAAAGTATGGTTGTCTGAGTGCTTGAAACTTCATTGATCAGCCCAAAGAGCTGTGATGCTTTGAACATAGTTTTCTGGATGCGCCCATGAAATTTTAGCTGCGAATCAACAGTAATGCCAAGATCTCTTTTAGAGTCAACAAGTGTCAGAGGTATTCTGCAGCCCGCTTTGTCATTTATTGTTAGTTTTGGTAAAGAAGCAGCATTAAAGAAGCAGATACCCTATGTATAATTGGAGTAATGCTCAAAGATTTTGAGGAAATGCAGTTTGTTTACTGTATTGAGGATAGAAGTGGTTGTACAAATATATTGGGGGTGGGGGCATAAAGACAAGATGAGGGTGTAAGTGTAGGTTTAGTCCAGTACACAAGGAAACATGTTAAGAAAACAATTCTAACTTCATAATATGCAGAATAATCCTAGTTAACACATTTTGCAGGGAAAGAACCTTTACCTTCACTTCTTTTTCACTGTTGTACATTTTTTTTTTTTTTAAACAAGATTCTGAAAAATAAACATGGATTTAACTGTATTTTCTGTTTTCAAGTAATCTCTATTTGTAGTTAAACATCATCAATGCCATCTACCAAAAACTTATTAATAGCCAAATACTGATAAATTAGGTTAGGTTAGGTTAGATCTGATTAGTGAGATGACACTTGGGTGTTTGTTTATAAACGATTTTCAAAACAGAGAATTAGAGAAGACATTAGAAAATTAGACATTAGAGAATTGTAAAGACTTAGAGAAGACATTTACTTATGTACTGGACTAAAACTATGCTTACACCAAGATGAGAAAAAACTCGAGAAAAATAGACTATATATACACCCCCTCCCAGTCTTGTATTTGTCCTTGAATTTGGGCAATCATATAAGGGTGCATCCTCAGTCATGGACAAGTTGGCTGTAGCATCAATAAAGGAAGCATTCCTTTTTATTATAGATTCTTCTTCTTCTATTAAAATCGCCTTAACTCTTTGCAAAATTTCCAAATTTTATGTTCTACTGTATTATTTTATGGGTTAATTTTTTGTTTTTGTCATATCATGACAGTTTCTTTCTGATACAATTTTGGTGGTTTTTGAAGTTTTATATTTTATATCCTATTAAAGTTTCTGCTTAAGACATTTTAATAGTTAAAATATAGGCTTTACCACATCAGAGATGAGACTCCTTTTAATGCTTAAAGTTTGTTAAACCAATATTAGCCTAGAAAAAAGGAAAAAATATTGCCAATAAATATTTTATTTCCCATATTCTTGATTACCTATTACTTATATCTGTTGTTTTTGTGTGTGAATATTTCATAATCTACTACTACTACTACTAACAACTCACCGCAGTACCCAGCCGACCGAGGCCAACAGCTACGCACGCTCCTCCTTCATCCCAATCCATTCAAAGCCTCCCTTTTAATCTGCTTATTTAAATAATATTATTTCTGTTGACATTGTCTCTTTGTATTATTAGTTTACATTAATGCACAGAAGCCAAGTCATTAGATGAGGGGGGTCAAAAGACGAAAAGAGCAAATTGGTATTATTTAAAGTCTGAGATAGTAATGTTTTCTAGGTTCTGAAAATCAAGATGTATGACTGTTGGAGATAGCATAGAGGAAGCTCTCAAGGTGTCATTTTTATCCCCTTCAGTTCTTTGTTCATGCTCAACAACTGAGTAGGAAGATGATGGATACTGAAACTTATTTCTTTAACTTGAGTGGTAAGTTAACATGTTTCTTGTGATTTGGCGCAATATAAAAAAAAGTTTTTTTTTGTCAGAAAGTAGGTCCAAAACACAAAAAACATGTGTTTTGTGACGGAATTTTTGAATTTTTTTTCTGGTGAGATAAGCTGAACCTCCCTAACCATTCTCCTGTTAATGTCTTTGTAAATTTCTGTGTGTGTGGGGGGGGGTGCTTTCCTTTTTAACGTTTAAGTTTTCTTGAAACATCAGAGCCTTGTTTGAAGTATAAGTCCAGGGGCGTCGTTTGGGGAGGCGGGGGTAGTGCCCCCCCAGTTATGTGGGAATTTTTTTATTATATACCCCATGCCCAGGGACCCCTCTTGCCCCCCCCCCCGCAATAAAAATGGTGGAGATTCGCCTCTGGTCATAACATAGTATTTATCCACTCTACTAGGATTTATTTTGACAGTAAAAGTATCCAATGTATCCATAACGTCATAAATGTCAATTTTTATATGTCAAAATGTCAATACAAAAGTTTTACCAAATACTAAATGTCAAAACTAACATAGATGTCACCCATTGATAAAATTGTTTCATTCTCTTCTTTGTTGACAGAAATGTTATATTTTGGTGAACAATTCATCATTGAAATGGAAATAGTCAAGGTTTTGAATTGGGGAAGCAGTAGGATTATTTTGCTGAACCTTATAACTTTAGAAACACTTCGATTAATTTTTTCGTAGTTTATAAATTCTAGGTGCTGTTACTGTCATTACTACTGCTGCTACTACTAACAACTTGCTGCAGCACCAACCCGCCCAAGACCAGCAGCTGCGCATGCTCCTCCTCCCCATCATTTGCGCATGCTCATCCTCCCCATAAGTGCTATGCTCCTCCTCCCCATCAGCTGTGCATGCTCATCCTCCCCATCAGCTGCGCATGCTCCAACAGCTGTGCATGCCCCAGATGGATAGTCAAGAAGCACAATCTTTGCCTTTTTATTAAAATCAAACAAATACCGTCACTATTTTAGAAATAGTTACAGATAGAAAAAACAGAATTTCACACCAAAAGACCTACAAAATTCAGTTGAAGTGACACAATGTGATATTCAGTTTAAAATCCTCAGAAAAACTTAATGTTCTATTTGTGTTTTGTTGTCAACATACTGGAAATGAAGGAGATTCGGCTTTATGACGGCTTAATTGAATTTATGTCGAAACTTCGTGGGTGGGGTGGGAAAAATGTATTGTTTTTATGAGGAGGGGGTCAAGTTCCCGAGTATTCTAGTATATAGCTCTTCTCCTTTTTAGTGTTGCTTACCATCTGTTTAATTCGTTTGTGTTTTTAAGTAAAATTTCAGTAGAAAAGGATTACGAGATAAAATAACACTTTTTATATTTTAGGTTAAAAAAGCTTTTAACTTCCACCAGTAGTTTTTAAGTCTTCTTCCTCATTATGGTGTTGTTTCAGATATCATTTTAGTTCCTTGATCATGGGCATAGGCAAAGTCTTTTCTATGGGGGGGGGGGGGGGGCAGACGAATCTATGGTGGAAGGGGGGTGGAGGCTATATCGGCAGTTCAATAAATCTCACATCGCCATAAAGTTCTATCTTACCTTTTGAAATCTTTTGTTCATCAGTAATCACCGAAAATCATCAATGAGCTTCAGCATTAGTCCTCTTGGATTGCTATATTCTTATTATCTTCTTGCAATACTATAATATAATAAACCAACTATCCTACTACGAATTTCCAGAAAATTTAAACACCATAAACGCGATTTGATACAAATCACGTTACGGTTAGATAAGCAGCTTCTTGTTCTAAGATTCCAATTCAAGAGTTTTAAGTTGGGCGATATTAAATATCAAAATTATATGTATGTATAACCCTATATCGGACCAAAATTAATATTGAATATCGAAACATAAATATCGATGTCGTAAACGATATTTGGAAATTTCTGTTTATTTCCAGCTTTTTCAACTATCTACCAGTGAACATCCAACAGTAAAATTCCAGCATACGCAAAGTTCTCGTTAATATCTAGTGTAAATTTGAAGCTCTAGGGGAGGGCAGCTGCCCTGGATGCGGCCTTGATATCTTTTTCAGTTTCTGCTCTAGTTCAACGAAGTTGATTTCAGATCCCTCACCTTTACACTATTTTAAAGAATTGGCTACTTTCTATAGTCTTGACAAATATTCTTATTCCGGGTGGGGGTGTTAAGGCCTAAAAGAGTTTTTTTGATATTTCGTATCACCGTGATTCTTTTAATGGGATGCTACTTCCCCTGTCCAGTTTGTTTTATTGTGCTCTTTTAATATTGTTACATTGCTTTGAATGTATCTAATCTATTTCCTTCATGTATTAGTCAGATTACAGATAGACTTGCTTCTATCGACCTCTGGACCCAAGTTTTATACAAATTCAAAAATTCCAGGAAACTCGATCAAAACATAACATTTTAAAGAAAAATAAAACTGGGATTCGGGATTTTCAGGTTGAGCTTTCTAAATTATTTCTCGGAAATATAGAAGGAATACGGACAGTTTTGATCTTAGGGTCGGAGAGATGGTTGTTTACTCTACATGTCTCCTACTTTGACTGATGCCTAAGAAGTCTTCTTTTTGAGTTGACAGTTCTAATCTGCTCCATGTTTATACCCATCTAGAAGGCTAGAAAAGAAAAAAATAATTCATTTTCTTTCGGAAAAATTATTAGAAATTAAGTAAACTTCAAACAGTTTTTTCTTCTTCTATTCATATTCTTGGAACTTGAAATAAAAAATTCCGAATGTAAATATTTTATTGTTACCAAGTTACAGAATAACGATTTTACAGAGAGAAAAAATGAAGCAAAACCAATAGTAGGGCAGATTTTTCACTCATCAATGTGCTAAGATCTTACATCTTTTGTCAGAAAACGCTTAAAAGTTAAATCTTTGAAAAAAGATCTTACATCTTTTGTCGTTTTTGTGCAAACGACTTTCATCATTCTGCTCTGATCAGTGGTCTGAGAACAATGATGAATATATCATCAGTTCTCTCATCATTGTTCTATATGGCAGAAAGAAGGCGTCTTTCACGCTTTTTGCTAACATCAGCGAGCTGTAAGATCTTAGAACAGAGATGAGTTGAAAAAATGATAATCTTTACAGAAAGATGAAAGATCTTAGATGTAAGACTTTAGGGCTAAAAAATGGCCCTACTGTTGAAACCAGCACCCTGCTGGAGACGACAACCAGAGTGCGGAACAAGAATCTTTGGCAAAAACTTAAAGGCGATCTGGAACCATGGGGAGGGTAACGGAGGTATGGTCAGGGGTGTGACAAAGATTGGCTGAAGAGGGCTAGGGAAGCTGCAGCCGACTAAATTGAGGATTTATGGCTGTTAAGAACTTCCGGATATGTAGTGCAATTGGCTTATTCTTGGAAGCGCTATTTTTGCTGACAAAATTAGCTTTATTTTAGTAAAACAAAATTAGATTTATTCCAAGTAATTAAACCGAAGAAAAGATACATGGCAATAATCCCCACAAAGGCTCCATAGCCAGTATAGGAGGGGTAAGACACAAACGTTATTTAAACACTAATTTAGGGGGAAAAGGCCCAAGACTGTAAGATAAATCATCTAAAATTGAACTGCCTCCAATCAGTTCTAGACAGAACTACAAACAAAAAGAAAATTCTACAAACTAGTTCTACGAACTACAAACAAAAAGAAAAGATCAAAATCAAACATTTTAAATGGGATGTGTATGAGGGAGTGTTCTGTTGGTATTATCCGAATCATTAAACAAGCTATATGTGTTATGAACAAATTGCAATTTTATTTATAATTATCTATAAAGATGTATAATTAATATTCTATAATACTGTATTATAGAATTATCTATTATATGCTATAACAAGGTATTATAAATGTATAAATCTGCGTTTATTTCAAATGCGCTTAAATGATGAGTCATGTTGCTTAAAATAGAGGCTGGAGCCGAACCCCCTCAAAAAATAAGCCATCGTGAGGCTCTTCATGATAGGAACGAAAGGAAGTGCAAATATAAGCTTTCAACGAAAACCTTATTTCAATTCAATTCAATTTGTTCAAATAAAAATAAAACATAACACCAATAATAATAAGGATCCTTTAAGCGAACTTGTTAAAAACTATAACAACAAAAATTGAAAATGAAGAAGAGGGAAAAAAAGAAGAAGAAGAAAAAGTAAAAAAAGAAAAAAGAAAGAGAAAACACGGGTAATTAAAGCAAATTGATTAAAATTTTAGAGAATTATATTATCAAGGTTTATTAACATTGTTATACAGCGTGCGAACACTTGTGGACAGCTCGACACTGGAGGATATTATATTTCGTTGAATTTTAGATTTAAAAATGAGAGGTCGCTGGGTGGAACTAGAGACACACTTGGGGACAAAGAAGAAACGGTTGGATGAACGAAGACAGAGGCCTTCATAATTATTTCTATTAAAATAATATCATAATTGGAGAGGAAGATTTTTATGGTAAGCGGAGTATGCAAGGGATAGATTTAATTTTTTGATGATTTGTTCAAAAGAAATAATACCAAAATCGGAGTACAAGTACTGGGTGGGATATAGTCGGGGTAGCCGAAAAACTGCTTTGACGGCACGGTTTTGGGCAGATTTTAATTTGTTGGTAACTGAAGGATAAGTGTTGCCCCAAACAGATCCGCAGTATGAGATGTATGGGTAAACAAAGGAGTAATAGAGGGTGACAAGGATATCGAGAGGAAGAAAATAATTCACACGATTAATCATAATTACCTTTCGCCAGATTATGGCTCTGATGTAGGAAACATGTGTTGCAAATGATAGGGAGGAGTCAATGTGGACACCAAGAAACTTGGCAACTTCGACCTGTGGGAGGAGACTGGTCGAATATTTGAGGCCAAGTGCTTGCTGAGCTTTATTTCTGTAAGGGGCTCTAGATAATACAACCTGACTTTTCTTGCTGTTAATTTCTATCTGGATTTTTTTTTAAACGTGAATATAAATCGAAACTACTACTAACAACTCACCGCAGCACCAAGTCGCCTGACGCCAACGCAGCTACGCACGCTCCTCCTCCATCCCAATCAATTCAAAGATTCCCTCTTTACACCCTCCTAGGAAGTTTACATTTCCTATAAAACGAAATATAAGATAACTGCGTCACAGGCTGCTTTTTATCAAGTGTGGGCCCTTCTTTATGGCCTGGTCCTCAAATGTTGGCTATAAAGGGTAACATGCTTTTGATACAGAGAATACTGTTTCAAATAGGGACGTCCGTGGGATTTTAATGCGGGTAGGGCCGGGCAGCTTCAATACAAAAACAAAAAATGGACTACTAACAACTCACTGAAGCATCAAGCCGCTTGAGGCCAACCTAGCTGCGCACGCTCCTTCTTTATTCCAATCTATTCAAAGCTTCCCTCTTTACACCCTCCCAAGACACTCCAGTATCCTATAATTCCTTTCTTGCGGTTCTTTCCCACTCCGTTCGGGGACAACGTGCATTTTTGACCAACCTATATGGTTGGCCAAAAAGGTCCATCTTTGGAAATCCGTTATTCTTCATTCGGGATTTTAATACGGATGGACAAATTAGATGGAAAATGCACAATATATAGGTAGAACCGATTTTTTTAATATAGAAAAACACAGAATTAAAGGTACCTCCTGCGTGCGCGCCTCATTTTAATCCTCCCTTTTTCTAGTATGTACGCGTACATAGCTTCAAATAAGAATAAAGTGCGTGTCGGCTATTGGAAACACCCAAAAAATGAAGTTGGGTTAAGCATAATGAAAAATAACAAAACATAACGATAAAATAATACTTCAGAAATAAAATTATGGAAACCTAACGTAACGTAACCCCTCCCCCTCTAATGTGCAAATATATAGCCCAAATTATACAAGTCCAATGCATTGTATCATTCATCACTTGTTTTTAGCTATGAAACCGGTTTTCTCAGATGTAACCTAAGCGTAATTCTTGAGTGTGTTTCCAATAACCGACAAGTACCAGGAATGATAAGAAACGTTTATAGATCGGTAAGAATTTCCGGAGAATATTTGAAGGGAATATGTAAAACTGTAACCATTTCAAACATTTGGGCTTACAGTTGACGTTTTCGTCTAAAAAATATTTGTTAATGTCTGTAGTTGTCTTAAACTAGGCAATGAGGTGGTATTTAAAATTCTCAGGCCTTAAGACATTCTCATGCTATTGTTGGTAAGATTTGCGAATTTCTGTGTGCGGAATAACTCTTTCCCCGTTATGTAATCAGATATTTTCTTTGAAAATTTGTGCTATTTAACAATAGGATGCTCAATTCAAGTATAATATTTCCGATGGGGTACATCACATTGGCACAAATTCAATAGGATTATTAGTGTCTGACAGGTTTTGTTCCATCTTTTGTCTCTACTCGTCCGCTTTCTTGATTTTTTCTGTTCTATTTCCTTTCTTCTGTGCTGTCGGAACAATAAAGCTTCCAAATATTCCTCCCCAATGTATTATAGTAGTGGTGGCGAACAAAGATTAGGATATTGGAAGGTACAGTGATGACAGGGGTCAAGTATGGTTCTGAAGCGTGGGCGCTCCGAAAAAGGGAGAGGATTTGCTAGATGTTTTCCAGAAAAATTGCCTACAGATTGTTCTGGATACCAGGCTGACTGAACGTATTTCAAACAGTAAGCTGTACGAAAAATGTGGTTCAATCCCGCTTTCTAGGGCTATAATGAAAGAAAGGTTGAGACGGCTAAGGTACGTTGTGCAGATGAAGGATGACAGATTGCCAAATTACGTCCTTGTCGGCCAGCAGTCTAGGGCTAAACGGAAACCAGGTCTTCCTCGTCTGGGGTGGGAGAACGTCATAAAGAAAGATTTAAAGAAAATGGGAACTTCATGGGAGCGAGTAAAGAGGTAGGCTTTGAAGAGATTGGGATGGAGGAGGACCGTGCGTAGCTGTGTTGACCTCAGGCGGCCTGGTGTTGCGATGAGTTGTTAATAGTAATAGTAGTCTTCCTGGTCAGTTTTGCCAAAAAATGTGCCGTGGACTGTTGTTCGATTTGTCTTCGTCCTATTCCAAGAAGGATTCTTGATCCAAAGTCCAGAAAACGCTTAATCTTCCCATTGCCAAGCCTTTGTAACCAACGTATAGCAAGAAAAGAACCGATTTGTCGCTTAAAATATTTAATTCTCTCATTTTTTTTTACAATCTGGTTATTGTTGTCTGTAGTTGGGATTTCAATCACAATGTAATTTTGTAATAGTAAATGTAATTCACAATGCGCTAATTTAAGCTAAGGGGTTGCTCTCTCTCAGAAATCATTTACACCAGGTGGCATTTGCCGAACGTGGCGACTTTGCCAAGGTTGGCGCAACAGTGCCAAGGGTGGTGGAACTATGCGGCACGCGTGGCGTTTCGGGATGTCCACCAGGTGACGGGAAGTCAGCGCTCCCGCGACTTGAGCTAGTCAAAATTGGTCATTGATTTTTTCTGCCAATCAGAAAATTCTGCGGAAAAGCTGAGTGGCATAATTTAGCGTTAGTTAGACCTCAATTTTTGTAAAATCTCGTTGTGAGTGGGTCTTTAGAATAGCGATAACATATGAAATACTAACAGTTGATTAGCGCTTAATTACTTGGCCAGGTAAATTGTTTTTCGCTGTTCAACTTTCCTTTTTTTAGGACAATTTTTTCCCTCTTGAATAACCACATTTAAAATGTTTATTGTCATCCTTCTACCATCTGTAGATTAAATTAAGACAAAGATAAATCTGCACAAATGCGATTCACCCTAAAGTTTTGCAGAGAGACCCGACCCAGGAAATGTTAGAATCTGCAAATTTTTGGGGGTTTAAAAATATATTTTTGGTTTAGGACCCGTCCCTTACTCTGATATTTTGCTAGTAAAGCACATTTGTTGTTCTCTTGATGTCTTATGTAAAACAAAATCGTCTTTATTCTGTTGTCCATTTCTTTATGGATTAGAACAATTTTAACGCCCCATTTGTCAAAGCGTTTTCATTATGACAAATGGATATTTATATTTCAGCAAATGAGGTGTAGTAATTGAACTAAATTAAAGACAGGAAACTATTTTTACATAAGAATATCTCACGGATGTCAAAAGCTTTAGGGTGCTAATTTTGGAAATTGGAGTACCTCCTTGTCATCCAGACCTCCTGGGATTCGAATTCGAGAAATTTTGCTGCGGCTTTGTTGTTTGTGTAATAATGTACTATTCTTACTTTAGACCTTTAGCTCCGCCTTTACCTCTGGAAGAACTTAGAACATCAACAAGAATTTTCCAGAAATTCCTCTGAGTTGCTGTTGCGACGATATATTCCCGTTTGGGATGAAAGAGGGATGCAGAGGCAGGGACATCGTTTTGGGGGTCAAGGGGGCAGTTATGACCCAAAAATTTGGAGAAAAAAATTATTATATAGCCCATGCCCCTTGACTATCTGGATATGGACCCCTTCCCCTCCCCCTCCAATAAAAATGCTGGTGCTACGCCCCTGTGTGGAGGTACTCAAAATTGTTCTGGTAAGTGCGTCAGATGGCATTTCTAGATCTAGCCTGCGTCGATTCCTGTTTGTATAGTGTTGCATTTGAGACTGCGGTTTTCCACTCTTGACCTAACACGACCTAAGTCGCTGCATCAGTGGGTTACTATAACATTTGTCACAGCTTATCTTCTTGCGAAATGTCGGATTTGTTATCCATTGAATCCAGTCGATATTTAAATCCTTGTTTTCAGGCCCCCCACATCCAACACGCAGCTCAAGACGGGTTGTGAAAATTATCGTTTTGAGTGCTGTGTTCAACACGGGCTAATGTCTTTTCAGAACCCGTGTTCAACCATGCTATTCTGGCGCATTACAATTTTGAGGAACCCGTGCCAAGTACCCTTGGAACCCGTAAGATGAAAACGTTTTAAAATTTTACTGGGTTGAACACGGAGAACCTGAAAACAATTTTCGTCGAACCCGCTCAAACCCCGTGCCTGAAAACACAACTCAGGATTCTCTGAAAAAAAAGTACTGTGTTGCTCGTTTATGTGCAATCAAACCTTGTGCGTAATTAGATAATTTACCTCTGCATCCACTATTGGAAAAACAGGCAGCGGCAACGTCAATTCACGAGAATATGTGTTGGGGGAGGTGACCATGTTGGGGGTGACCTTGTTAGTTTTTCGATTTTTTTTGTTCAATTGAAATACCTAAAAAGGCATTTTTCACTTAAAACATGAAGAAAGGTGTGTTTTAATGAAAATACAAGAAAAGATATTTTTTCAAATTTAAATAACACCCGTCTCCCCAATTTATGTGCCTTTCCAGCTTAGCCATTCCTCCAAAAGGTTACAAGTATTTAATATACCACTGTATCACACATCATACATACATCGTACATCACACAGCTTTTGGTTGGTACGTGCGATTTTTTTCTGGGTAATCAAGCAGTCGAAAAGGTTGGGAAACTCCCAGTTTAATTTTTTTTTTTTTATTTCCAAAAATTTTCATGCCAACTTTTAAATATAGCCGCTATTATTGAACCATGGTTTTGTTTTTACAATAGCCTGATTTCTATAATATTCATAGTTATGCTACTCTCTTGTTAAACGTCCAGCTCCGTAAAAAAAACTTCGAAGATGAGTGACATACAGGGTGGCGCGCACACGTAGGAGTTTGTTTTGAGGTTGAAGGTATTCTGGGCTGGAGTATATTCGAAAAAAAACCTGAATCCAGATAATTATTTGGAAAATATTGAAAAAAATGTTATCAGAGAAATCCTTAAATGTAGTGATTTCGGGAATGTTGACAAGGCCAGAGCCCCCTCCCTCCCATTTGTATGTAAGTGGAGAGAATAAAATTTTGTACTATGCTGGTCATTGGATGGGGGAAATGTTACTTTTTTGTTTGTTTGGTTTTACTTTTTGTGGTGAAAAAATGAGAATGTGTTTGACTGTTTAAAAATGGGGATGTTAATTCTACTGAAAAAAAATATGATTTAATACTAATTTCTATAATTTAAAGGTATTTATTCCTATTTTTATGTAGTTTCCCTATGAACATGCAAAGTTAATTCAAACGGTCTAATAAATGGCTTATTTTTGGGGAAAAAACTATATTTTTAATATTCTACCTTGGACCTTAGAAAACTGAACAGTAACCAGAGGAGTTACCAGGGTCCAACTTAGAGGGCTTGCAACTTGGGACAAATTCTAAATTCACCATTACTTGTCAAAAAGCCGGTTTTTAACATAATTCTTTAATTTTCTATGGTAGGGTTTAGATATCTGCTCATTCTCCCTCCCTCTTTGTCTCCTACGTTATGCGTTATGTGTTATAGTATGTATAGTATACATATGGGTACTTCCCCATTATGTGGACACCTCAGCTATAGGCTGTCGAGTGAATACAGTAATGGACTCATAAAGCGGGTAATTGTTATCTAAATTGATCGAAGAGCGTGGTTTCTCATTGAATTTACAATATTTAAACTGTTGTCTTTTGGGGTTTAGGAGGATAAAAAGGTACCTAGGTTAGGTTAGGTTACGTATTTAATATACGTAATGCTTTAAACCCCACCCTCCACCCTAATGTGCAAATATTTAGCCCAAATTTGTTTATAAACTATTATATATTATATATTTGTTTAATTTCATTAGCATTAACGAAACTTGGCTTTTTATAGGCTTCCACATAATGGGAAAGTACCTACATATGTTACGGGCCATGCCGTACTCAGGGGCGAATGGCACTGGGTTTGAATCCCCCTCCCACGGAAGTTTTTTTCCGATTCGTAATAAAATAACAAAAATGCATGTAAACAAATTTTTGATGAACTTTTTAAAGTTTTGTTTGTATCCTTCATCCACCGAAAAAATCCCCTCTCCCCCGAACAAAAACCCTGGATACGCCCTTGGTTATGGGTATATATGTGCTGTATGTGTATATAGTAGCTACGTGTAGTGTAAGTAATGGTAAGTAGCAATGATGGAATAAAATTCAACCACAACCGCCACGGGAAATTTGAGAAATAATAGTTTTGTCCTTATTACTCTATTGGATGACCTTCTTAAAAATGATTTTTCGGTCTGTGACACCGGATGAAATTTAACCTTTGGTTGCGTAAATTAAGACAAAAGTTGTAAATTACTTCTTTGTTTAAATACAAAGCTACTATGCATTTTAATTTGTACGGTTTGTGAGTAATTTCTACGAAATTAAAGAGTATACACGGGAGGGGGATTGAACACGGGAGGGGGCTAGTGCGTCCCGCACTGGTTCGTATCCAGGATTTTGACCGGAAGGGGGAGGGGGTACAAGAAAACTTTACAAACGCATCAAAAATGTGATTTGAGAATTTTTGTTACGTTTTTACGAGTCGGACAAACATTTGTTTGGAAGGAGGGTGGGGGTGAAACCCCCTAACCCCTCTCCAGAATGCGGCCTTGACCTCGCACCTCGAAAATGTCCCTTCTCTATCACCACCGTATTTAGCAATGCTATTTAAAAGTTTGCCCTTTTAGTTGGACAGAAATCAATCTTTTAATTTTTGTTTTTGTCAAGTTGTGTTTTCTTGATGAATAGATAGTCAAACGTTAACCCTATTTTGACCTCTGTCTGTCACCGCACTGATTAAGTTACACCTCAGCCATATCACGGTCAAACCTGTTGATAAAAAGAAGTCAAGACTCATGAAGGATCGAGGGGTTACTTCCTCTCAGAAATCAAATACCCCAGGTGGCGTCTGCTATTTGTGGTAGAACTGTGCCAAACGTTTTGGAAAGTGTGCCATGGGTGGCGGAACTGTTTCAAGCTTGGCGGATTCATGCGAAACAGATGGCGATCCAAGTTGCGCACCAGGCGGTGGGAAGTCGATGCCTCCCTCTTAACTATTTAAATTTTCTTTAATTTTAACATCATATTTGTACAACAAAACCAAAAAGTTTCAGTGGCATGAACTAGTTTAGAAAAGCCTCGATCGACGTTGATTTCTTCCGAATCATTGTCTACGCATGCTATGGCTATATATCTTGCTAGATTTATCATACTGGTAGATAAACTGCAGTTCCAAGCTCCCATCTCTTTTAATTTGAAATGTTTTGCGTTAATTGATCCCTTGCTATTGAAACATATACCCCTCCAGATTTTGAAGAAATGATTTATTATGCATCTTTATTAAAACAGTCCCTACAAATTCTTAGCCCGCCCCCTTCGTGTTTGCGATTTGGTTTTATTTTGTTAACGTGTTATATTAACCTTCTCATTAATAATGTTTACTTAAAGGTTATGCTATTTTAGATCTCTCTCTAATATATGAACTGAGGCAACTGTAGGGATAGAGACCCTGTTGAACATAAATGTAATCTGCTTTCCTCCATAAAATGCGTTTTATAGCTAAAGGGTTCGGCACACGTAGCTGATTTCGGAAACCGATTTCAGCATCAGTGGACAAACGATAGCGGTAAGAAAAATTTGTTGAAAGACAAATTTATTGCGCGAGATTTTCCAAACAAAGAATCAGGGACACACATGAATGATCTCAGCTTAGTTCTCAGTTTAGTTTTCAGCTCAGTAGCGGGGTCTTTCACCACAGACATCTCTGGCTGACTATTTATTTGTATCTCAATTTTTTATGATGATCACGATGGAAAATCGGCTCTGATTTTGTGAATCGGTGCCGAAAACTAGAAAATTTTTTAAGCTCAAATCGACGTTGATTTCTTTTAAAATCGGCGCTGATTTGGAAATCAGTTCCCGAAATCAGCTACGTGTGCCCAGCCCTTAAGCTACTAATAATGTCTTATTATATATAATTACATAAATATATAAAGTATCCGCAAAGTGATATTATGCGTTGGGTACCTGAAGCTAAGCGTACATTTCTTGTTTTGCAATCAGTAGGTATCTATTTTCATGAAAAAAATGTACTCTAAAGCATAATTTAGTATATGCTACCGTTTTTATGTCGTCTGACAGGCTCTCCCCCCTCAGAAAATCCCCCTGGAAAGTGAAACCCCATTGAAAATCTCCCCGAAAAATACCCCCTTGGAGTATATCCTATCTTATCTATATTTCAGATTATAAGCAGAATATGTGGTGTAGAACAGGGGTTGGCAAGTGGTTGATTTTCACCTGGAGCAAAAAAAGTGGCCGACCCTTGGTGTCTTATAGTATTTGTTTTCACATTTTTATTTATTTTAATTATTTTATTTTCATGTTTCTGGGGTTGAGTTATTCTAAGAGGGTCATTCTAAGTTTCTAAGATAGCCCTTTCTATATGAAGTGGGCAGAACTGAGTTTTTTGTCTATTTTCTGGCCTTTGCTTGGGCTGTATTTTGAGTGGAATCAATGTTTTGGGTTTATTTTCGTCACTTTAGCCCAAGTTTCATATAACTGGGCATGGAGCATGGAGCAGGTTTATTGGACTGGGCATGGAGCATAGAGATCATTTTCTTTAGATTTATTTTTAACTTTGTTTTTGTTTTGTTTATAATAAGGATGTTTTCATTCATTATTTTTGAAGTGTATTGTGGATTAAGCATAGGCCAGTAGGGCTTTTAGTGTTAATAAATCATAACATATAAAATTCCACATTTTTATAGATAGGAGCTTGAAACCTATACAGGGTTCTCTGATATGCTGAATCTCAATCAATCAATAGAGCCTTGCTGAGGAGTTTGTGTTGAAGTCTTTTATTGTTCTGAATTTATTGATTGAATATGTTGATTGATTGATTATTCAAGAATTCCTTTTTTCTTTATTATTTTAACTTGTCATACTTTCTTTGTGGATGCTTGGGGCCTTTATGTTCGTAATGGCGTGGATGTGCCTTTTGTATGCTTCACGGTCTTCTGCTAGGCGAAGAAGGTCCGAGAGGCGGTGAGGTGCAATGTTTTCCTTTCACCTTTTTGGGGGACGAGGACGAGAACCGTGAATTTGGCCTTCGAAGGTGATTTTCCGGAGACGGGACTGACTCATCTTGTCATCCACCTTCAGCGTCAATGTTTCACATGAGTAGATTGCAATGGGGATGATCAGGGTATCGAAAAGTCGTGTCTTAAGCTGCAGAGACAAATCCTTGCTTCGCCATATTGGCATAAGGGCTTTGAAACTGGGACTCGCGAGGGCGAGACGTCTTTTAATGTCTTTTGATAAACTGTTGTCGCTGGTGATCAAACTACCGAGGTAAGGGAACTCGTCGACCCACTGGATACTCTCTCCATTAAGTTTCAGGTCTGGCTTAACTGTATCCTGCGGCTTTCGTGAGCAGCTCATAACCTTTGTTTTTTATACATTTATGATCATTCCAAAAGAACCAGTGGCTTCGAGGACATCGTTAGCAACGGCTTGTAGATCCTCGGGTGTTTCAGCCATTTCGTCGATACCGTCGGCGTAGGCTAGCTTATCTGTCTGAACACGCCCTATATGTGCGCCGCAAGTTGTTTCCACCAGGGATAAGACTGCTGTGAGGAAGAGGTTGAACAGCTCCGTAGACAATAGGCATCCTTGAAGGACACCTGCGGACGTCTGGAAACTGTCAGTGCGACCTTCACTAGTCATGACGCGACTCCCAAATTTGGAGTACACATCTTTGATAAGGTCGACTAGGTATCTTGGGATTCCGTAATGGAGGAGGATATGCCATAGGCCATTTCTCCAAGTAAGGTCAAATGCTTGCCTAAAGTCTATGAAGAGCTGATACAGGTCGCGACCGAATTCTAGATATTTCTTTAAAATCTGGCGACCAGTGAAAATTTGGTCAACGGTCGATCTCCCAGGGTGAAAACTGGCTTGGTATTCTTGGATGGCTAAGGACGACACGGCTCTGATCCGTTGGAGTATAATTTGGGTGAAGATCTTGGCACTTTGAATTGTTAGGCTAATAGGACGGTAATTATCACATATCGCCTTTGACCCCTTCTTGTGTAGTGGAACAATTATGGCTTCGCACCAAGAAGTTGGGAAATGACCCTCTTGCCAGGCAGCGGATACAGTCTTCTGGAAAAGATCTAAAAGTGGTTCACACCAGCCTTTCAGCAGTTCTGCCTGTATTCTGTCCGGGCCAGAAGCCTTGTTACTCTTCAATTGCTTGGATGGCGTCTTCGACCTCAGAACGGATAGGAGGCGGGCTGGGGTCTGAGACAGCAACGGGAAACAGGTCCAGGACAGCAGGGTTTGGAAGGATATCAGGATTAAGTTTTTCTTTGAAATGCTCCATCCATCTCGATTGGATACCTTCTGTGCTTTGTATCTGGGAGCCGTATTTTATCTAGCAGTGCACAAGAACTGAGACTTTTCTTGCTTGTTAGCTCACGAACTCTTTTATACATAAAGTGTGAGTCGCCTTTTTAAAATCAGACTCACACAGTTCGCATTTGTCTTTAATGTAGGTGCGATAAGCTCTACGGGTGGCTTTTCTACAGCACGTTTTAACTGCTTATATCTGTCCCTGCTCTCTGTCTGGCGTGTTATTGTGTTTTCGTTTCTCAGCACATAATAAAGTAATTTCGTTGGTTATCAAAGGCTTTTTATCACCCTTTTTGGTTCCTAGGGCAGATATCCCTACTTCGCTGATGATCTTAGAGGAGTATGTGACCAGTTTATCGATATCCTCTTTAGACAGAGTTATAGGAATATTAGAAAGAAGGTCCGATATTTCAGTAGACAGTTCATCGATGTAGGTCTGGCGGGTTTGAGGGTCTTTGAGAAGATATGTGTTGGAACGAGGGGGTCTCTTATTCAGCTTTGCGGTAGATTTCAGCCGTATCTTTAGTGCAGACATGACCAGGGAATGGTCGCTGTCGAAATCGCAACCTATGAGGGTGACAGTATCTAGCACAGACGATTTCCACCGCCTAGAGACGAGCACGTAATCAATAAGATTACGGGTTTTTCCATCCGACGAGGTCCATGTCGCCTTACGACGTTCTCTGTATTTGAAGTGAATATTGGTAATGACTAGATCGCTGTCTCTGAAAAATTTAATAATGGATTCTTCTCTCTTGTTAAGTCGTCCAAGGCCAAATTTACCCATAACATCTTCGTTTCCAGCAGAAGCGTTACCAACAATAGCATTGAAGTCGCCAATGACAACAGCAAGGTCTTTTTTGGCAACTGCGTAAATTAGGCTTGCAGTTGAAGGTAGAAATTGTCAGACTCTTCATCTGGTTTGCTGCAGTCAGGAGCGAAGACTTGTATGAACGTGATGTTGATCGGTGATCCTTTCATTCGTATCTTAATCAACCGTTCTGACACAGGCGCTACGGAAATCAGGGTTCTTTGTTCCTTACTCGACATCAAAAATCCAACACCTTGGCGATGGACGCCATCGGTTCTCCAAGACACTATCAGACTAGTGTTGCCGATCCTTTCTTCGCCAGTGGTAGGGAGGTGTGTTTCTGAAAGTTTCACAATATCCCATTTATATCGGTTTAGTTTATTTAGGACAAGATCTATTTTGCCTTGTTTAGAAAGCGTCCTAACGTTTAGGGTTCCAATAGATAAAATTAATTTAGGAGAAAGCATAGAATCCAGGGTCGGAGTTGTCAACATTGTTAAAGGGTCTTCATTCACGGGAGTCTCGGTCGTCAGATCGTCGGTTACCCCGGACGCAGTAACTTCGTCGGTTACCCCGGACGCTGTAGTATTGGTTCTCGTTCTCGATCATTTGTACTTCATAGTGTTTAATGAGAAAGAAGGTTTCTTGACTAATTTCAGGACGACGGTAAGTCACTCCTCTCCGCCCCTAGCAAGGGCCGGCTATATCTACTACCGATAATGCGCCCTTCTGGCGTCCTGCATCACCTGCAATTTTCCCATTGCTGGGAGAAGATTTGTGACTGGTGGGACGTATCCATACGCCGATGGGGACTGCCCAGTGCACATCAGAGGGGCCTTCCACCTCCTCCACCTGAATTTATGGCCCCCAGACGTGGGTACTCCAGCTATATTTCAAGACCCCCAGAGACCGGTTCCCCCTTGGTCCGCGCCTCCCTGCCGGGAGGCGAGTAGAATGCATCGTGAGGATACTACCGCTGCTATAGGAAAGCATTTCTACCGCTGCTATAGGAATCACAGTGCTATTCTACGGGACCTATACACCTTTTCAAAGAGAGTGAGTAGCCCCTCGCACCTATATTGCTATTTCACGAGCACAAGAATATACAGTGTAGTTTGACGAGTGATGGTATAAAGCGACCAGTTCTTTTATATTATAGACCTATAAAGTGATTAAACACGTTTTGGAAGTATGGTTGAGATTGTATAATGCAATCAGACTGGTTTCTGAGGCAACACACATTTTTGGGGCCAAGAGATGAATCAAGAATCTGTGTGTAGCTAACATCTAATGTTTTTTGAAAAGGGTAATTACTTCTAACTTCAATAACCAAATTAAACTTCCGTTGGTTGAGAATGCGTCACGGGTAATTAAAGAACTGTGAATGATGAAAAGTTGAAAATTGTACCATTTTGCGTAAAAGCTAACTCTAATTGCAAAAAAAGGGTATAGCATTTGCGAATTGGACTTTACGAACGATATTAATTGAATAATAGGGAAAAAAACAGAGCTAGATAACATTTGCAAATCGGGTGACATGGAGGTGGAGAAAAAAGGGTTAAACCGATAATCACTTAAAGTAACCCCTCGGGGTTGTTAACTCATCACTTAATTATTATAAATCTGAAAAAACTTCGATCTATGAAAATGGTTAGCACTGGTAAAATGGTCGTGTGACTCGACCTAGCTTTATTTCTTTGATGTGTTCTGTATAATACACAAGTGGCGTTTGAACAGTGTTGTTAATTTAAAATAGGGTCTAACATAGGTTATAGTATACTAAAAAGGATATAGTATACTAAAAAGCTGATACTAATAGAGATGTAGATGTCAATAAAAGAATTTTAATAATGGAACCCAGAACAATCCATAGAAATCCTTACAAATCAAGTAGTGAGGTATACATGAGTATGAACCATCAAGGATCATAAGCACCAACGACCCTAACCACCAGGGATTTCAACCCCCCAAAGGTCTCCTATCCCCAAACTCCAAGGGGCCCCTCCCCTCCAACTTTTTTGGCCCCCTCCCCCCATTTTTTTTTGAATTTTTTTTTGAGTTTTTTTAACTTTTTTTTATTATTTTTTTAACATGTTATATTTTGTCAAATTTTTTTTACGTCTTCGAATGAGATGAAACATACTTAAAACATTAAAAAATCACATTTAATATTTTCCAAACTCAAAATGAGAATGGTATGGATATGTTAGTCATGACCTTTACTATTAGAAAAATAATGTTTGTAGTAGCACTGTTTTTTTTTTTGGACTTCGAAATTATTCAAATTTTTTTTACATATATTAAAATGACATGAAATATGCTGATGGCTCTAACAATTGTACTCTATGCTTGCTCAGAGACACGATGCGGCTTTCTCACTGGTACTCTATGACAGGTTATCGACACTACCTAGTTTATTGCATGTATTAAATCAGTATTTTTTACGCAGTGGAACGATAAACACGTAAGTCATATCTTCAAAAAAGTGAAGATGGAGCATTTTGATAAAGTGTGTTCACATGACAATGTTATTGTAGCATTGAATTCCGACAAGAAGAAGTATTTAAACTTTGAAACAAGAACAAGTGGTAGCACTATTGGAAATGTATGCATACATTGTCATGACAGTAAGGAATTAAATTTCTTTGGAGTACCGAAAATTTCAACTCTCATGTTGGTGGATATGCGAGATTGAGATCTCCAGAGATGATTGCACTCAAAGAGAATGCCAACATAAAAATAATCGTTGATGATACAGGAAAACTCCTTGATTCCGTTGCAGGTAACATATTACCTACTAATACATCCAATCGTCAGCTTTCGGGTTTTAGCATTTAACGGAAGATAAAAAAAAAGGCAAACTCTTCTAACAATATCATAAACAAAACCATGTTTACATGCCGAAATTATTAGCTTCGTAAAAAAAAAAATTATATAATAGATGGTGAAAGGGCCAGAAGAATAAAAAGGACAATGGTAGAAAATGTAACTATGGACCATAAAGAAAAATCGGTGAAAAAAAAAGTACCAGCAAATGTCACTGGCATTGATCAAACAGTCAATGAACCAAATAATACCAAAGACGAAAAGCATATTGAGCCTGTCGATGACACACAGTAAAAATTGTGTATGACTCAAAATGGATAATGATTATTCTACTGATTTACGAACTAAGAGAAGACAATAGCTACAATATCAAGAGAGAACATGGTGAACTATTTTATGGAACAGATTCAAAATGTCCAAAGATGATCATTGATATTAATAATGTATCATAATATATTTTTGTATTAATATTCTACATAGCATTATTTCATTAAAAATATCATTATGCATTACATTGTTATGTGTTCATTATTTTTAGAGTAAGCTAGCATATCAAACGTTCAGAATGTCTATTAAAACATTGGAGATGTAAGAAAAGGAATTTGCATACATCTATTGTCAGACACATGGTATAACATTGATAAAATCTATGTATCAGAATGAATAAATTCTCTATCAACATTCGTTGTTGGATATGTCATTATGAAAAAATTGTAAGTAAGTAAGTAACAAACTCTTTCTTGAATTCACCTCTTGGATACACAATACAGAAATTTAATTCAGGAAATTATGAAAAAAAATTGAACAAACTCTTTATTAACATTCATTATCGATTGATTTCGCTTCCTGGACCGACAATACATCAATTTTACAAAATCTAAGTATAAGAGTGATTAAATTCTATATCAACATCAATTTCTCGGATACATAGGAATAAAATTGACAAACATCCTTTGTCAGATACATTGGATAAAATTGACAAAATCTAAGTACCAGAGTGAATAAATGCTTTATCAACATCCTTTGTCGGATAAAATTGACAAAATCTAAGTATCAGAGTGATTAAATTCTATATCAACATTCTTTTCTCGGATACATAGGATAAAATGGGCGAAATCTAAGTGTTAGAGTTAATAATTTTTTTTTATCAACATCCTTTGCCAGATACATCGGATAAAATTGATAAAATATAAGTGTCAGAGCGAATTAGTTTTTTTATCAACATCCTTTGTCAGATACATCGAATAAAATTGACAAAATCTAAATATCAGAGTGACTAAATTCTATATCAACATCCTTTTTTCGGATACATAGGATAAAATTTACCAAATTCTAAGTGTTAGAGTGAATAATTTTTTTTTATCAACATCCTTTGCCAGATACATCGGATAAAATTGACAAAATCTAAGTATCCGAGTGAATAAATTCTATATCAACATCCTTTTTTCGGATACATAGGATAAAATTTACCAAATTCTAAGTGTCAGAGTGAATAAGTTTTTTTTTCATCAACATCCTTTGTCAGATACATCGAATAAAATTGACAAAATCTAAATATCAGAATGAATAAATGCTTTAACAACATCCTTTGTCGGATAAAATTGACAAAATCTAAGTATCAGAGTGATTAATTTTTTTTTATCAACATCCTTTGTCGAATATCTCGGATGAAATTGACAAAATCTAAGTATCAGAGTGAATAACTTTTTTATCAACATCCTTTGCCAGATACATCGAATAAAATTGATAAAATATAAGTGTCAGTGTGAATAAGTTTTTTTTAATCAACATCCTTTGTCAGATACATCGAATAAAATTGACAAAATCTACATATCAGAATGAATAAATGCTCTAACAACATCCTTTATCGGATATGTCGGATAAAATTGACAAAATCTATATATCAACATCCCTTTCTGGAATACATGGGATAAAATTGACAAAATCTAAGTGTCAGAGTGAATAAATTTTTTTTTATCAGCATCCTTTGTCAGATGCATCGAATAAAATTGACAAAATCTAAATATCAGAATGAATAAATGCTTTAACAACATCCTTTATCGGATATGTCGGATAAAATTGACAAAATCTATATACCAACATCCCTTTCTCGAATAGATGGGATACAATTTACAAAATCCAAGTGTTAGAGTGAATAATTTTTTTATCAACATCCTTTGTTAGATAGATCGAATAATATTTACAAAATCTCGATATTAGAACAAATATATGCTTTATATGTATTTCCTGTTGAATATTTCAGATAAAATGGACAAAATCTCAGTATGAGGTTGAATAAATTCTATATCAATATCTCTATCTCTAATACATAGGGTAAAATTGACAAAATCTATGTGGCACAGTGAATAATTTTTTTTTTCAACATCCTTTTCTCGGATACATCAGATAAAATTAACAAAATCTAAGTGTCAAAGTGAATAAATACTTTATCAACATCCTTTATCGGATATGTCGGATAAAATTGACAAAATCTAAGTATCAGAGTGATTAAAATCTAAATATCAGAGTGATTAAATTCAATATCAACATCTCTTTCTCGGATACATGGGATAAAATTGACAAAATATAAGCAAAAGAATGAATAAATGCTATATCGATATCATTTAAATGCATTATTAAAATTGTTTGTCGGGTTTATCGGATAAAATTGACAAAATCTAAGTATCAGATCGATTAAATTCTATATCACCATCGATTTCTTGAATACAGGGGGTAAAATTGACAAAAGCTAAGTTTCATAGTGAATATTTTTTTTATTAATATCTTTTGTTAAATTCAACGAATATAGTTGCAAAAATCCAAATATCCGAGTACATAAGCGTTTTAATATCAGCATTTTTTGGATATTTAGGATAAATCTGACAAAATCAAAATATCCAGATTGAATAATTTTTTTTATTAACATCTTTTGTCAAAATTTATGCATAAGAGTGAATAAATGCTTTATCAGCATCCTTTGTCGGATATCTTGGATAAAATCTAAGCATCAGAGTGATTAAACCTATATCAACATCCCTTTCTTGGGTACATGGGATAAAATTGACAAAATCTAAGTATCAGAGTGAATAATTAATTTTTTATCAACATCTTTTATCAGTTACAACGATTATAACTGACAAAATCTAAATATCAGAGTGAATAAATGCTTCATCAGCATCCTTTGTCGGATATGTTTAATAAAATTGATAAAATCTAAGTATTAGAGTGAATAAATGATTTATCAGAATCTTTCATTGGATATATTAGATAAAATTGTAAAAATCCATATATCAGAGTGAATAATTTTTTTTATCAACCTTCTTAATCATATACATTGGAAATAATTGACTAAATCTCAGCATCAGAGTGAATAATTGCTTTATCAACATCATTTGTCAAATAAGTCGGATACAGTTGACAAAATCTAAGTACCAGAGTGAAAAAATTCATTATCAACATCTTTTGTCGGGTATATTAGATAAAATTGACAAAATGTAAGTATCAGATTGAATAAATGCTTTATCAACAGCCCTTTCTCGGATGCAGAGGATAAAATTGACAAAATATAAATACCAGAGTGAATAAATTCATTATCAACATCCTTTGTCGGATATGTCGGATAAAATTGACAAAATCTAAGTATTAGAGTGATTAAATTCCATATCAACATCCCTTTCTCGGATACATGGGATAAAATTGACAAAATCTAAGTATCAGAGTGAATAAATGCTTTATCAACATCCCTTAAATGTATTATCAGTATTACATGTCAGATACATCAGATAAAATTGACAAAATCTAAGTACCAGAAATAATAAATTCGGTTTCAAAGTTTTTATCGGATACATCAGATAACAGTCATAAAATCCAAGTTCTATTCATTTTGACTTCATGCGTCGTTACATTGAATTTGGGTTAGACCGGTTATAGATGGCAGCATACCCGCTTAGACACACAATCATAGTGAGAGAGATATTCAAAAGTTGAGTTAATTTAGGTTCACTTAGAGTGGTGGCAAAGGATGTTGAAAAAAGAATTATTCACTCTAACACTCCGATTTTGTCAATTTTATCCTATGTATCCGAGAAAAGGATGTTGATATAGAATTTAATCACTCTGATACTTAGATTTTGTAAATTTTATCTGACGTATCCGATGAAGGCTGTTGTTAAAGCATTTATTCACTCTGATATTGAGATTTTGTCAAATTTTATTCGATGTACCTGACAAAGGATGCTGATAAAAAAAAATTATTCGCTCTAACACTTAGATTTTGTCAATTTTATCCCATATATTCGTGAAAGTGATGCTGATATTTATATTTTTTCGATTTAATTCGATACATCTGACAAAGGATGCTGATAAAAAAAACTTATTCACTCTGACACTTATATTTTATCAATTTTATCCAATGTATCAGGCAGAGGATGCTGATAAAAAAGTTATTCGCTCTGATACTTGGAATTTGGCAATTTTATCCGACATATCCGACAAAGAATGTTGATAAAGAATTTATTCATTCTGATACCTATATTTTGTCAATGTTATCCCATAGATGTATGCAAATTCCTTTTCTTACATCTCCGATATTTTAATAGACATTCTTAACGTTTGATATGCTAGCTTACTCTAACAATAATGAACACATAACAATGTAATGCATAATATATTTTTAATGAAACAATGCTATGTAGAATATTAATACAAAAATATATTATGATACATTATTAATATCAATGATCAACTTTGGACATTTCGAATCTGTTCCATAAAATAGTTCACCATGTTCTCTCTTGATATTGTAGCTATTGTCTTCTCTTAGTTCGTAATCAGTAGAATAATCATTATTCCATTTTGAGTCATACACCAGTTTTACTGGTGTGTCATCGACAGGTTCAATATGCTTTTCGTCTTTGGTATTAGTTGGTTCATTGACTGTTTGATCAATGGCAGTGACGTTTGCTGGTACTTTGTTTTTCATCGATTCATCTTTATATTCCATAGTGATATTTTCTGACAATGCCCTTTTTATTTTTCTGGCCATTTCACTGTCTATTATCATATTATTTTTACACAGTTAACAGTTTCGGCACCTAGACAAGATATGGTTTATGATATTAGTAGAAGAGTAGGCCTCCCTTTTTTTTGACCTTCCGTTGAATGCTAACACTCGACAGTAGACGACAGGATATATTAGTAGGTAATGCGTTACCTGCAACTGTTGCAAGGAGTTGTCCTGTATCATCAACGATTGTTTTTATGTTGGCTTTCTCTTTGAGTGCAATCAGTTCTGGAGATCTTAATCTCGCATATCCACCAACATAAGAGTTGAATTTTGTTCGGTACTCCAAAGAAATTTAATTCCTTACTGTCATGACAATGCATGCATACATTTCCAATAGTGCTACCACTTGTACTTGTTTCATAGTTTGAATACTTCTTCTTGTCGACATTCAACGCTACAATAACATTGTCATGTGAACACACTTTATTAAAATGCTCCATCTTCACTTTTTTAAAGACCATGACTTATCGTTCCACTGCGTAAAAAATACTGATTTAATACATGCAATAAACTAGGTAGTGTCAATAACCCGCCATAAAGTACCACTGGGAAAGCTACATCGTGTCTCTGGGAAAGCATAGAGTACAATTGTTATAGGCATATGCATATTTCATGTCATTTTAAGATACGTAAAAAAAGTTGAATAATTTTAAAGTCGAAAAAAAAATTGTCCAATAAAAAAAAGTGCTACTACAAACTTTATTTTTCTAATAGTAAAGGTCATGACTAACATATCCATACCATTCTCATTTTGAGTTTGGAAAATATAGTATGTTTCGTCTCATTCGAAGAAATGTAAAAAAAAGTTTAAAAAATATAGCATGTTAAAAAAAATAATAAAAGAAAGTTAAAAAAAAACTTCAAAAAAAAATAAAAAAAAATGGGAGGAGGGGGCCAAAAAAGTTGGAGGGGATGACCCCCTTGGAGTTTGGGGATAGGGGACCTTTGGGGGGTTGAAGCACCTGGTGGTTAGGGTCGTTGGTGCTTATGATCCTTGATGGTTCATACTCATGTATACCTCACTACTTGATTTGTATGGATGTCTATGGATTGTTCTGAATTTCATTATTAAAATCCTTTTCTTTGACATCTACATCTCTATTAGTATCAGCTTTTTAGTATACTATAACTATAGACCCTATTTTAAATTGACAACACTGTTCAAACGCCACTTGTGTATTATACAGAACACATCGAAGAAATAAAGCTAGGTCGAGTCACACGACCATTTTATCAGTGTTATCCATTTTCATAGATTGATGGTTTTCCAAATTTATAATAAATAAGCTATGAGTTAACAACCCCGAGGGGTTACCTTAACTGATAATCAGTTTAACCCTTTCTCTCCACCTTCATACGACCCAATTCGCAAGTGCTATGTAGCTCTGTTTTTTTCCCTATTATTCAATTAATATCGTTCGTACAATCCAATTCGCAAATGCTATACCGTTTTTTTGCAACTAGATTTAGCTTTTACCCAAAATGGTACAATTTTTAACTTTTCATAATTCACTGTACTTTAATTACCCATGACGCATTCTCAACCAACGGAAGCTAAATTTGGTTATTGAACTTAGAAGTAACTACCCCTTTTAAAAAACATTAGATATTAGCTACATACAGATTCTTGGTTTAATTCCCTTGGCCCCAAAAAAATGGATGTTGCCTCATAAACCAGTCTGTTTGCATTATACAATCTCAACAATACTTCCAAAACGTGTTTGATCGCTTTATAGGTCTATAATATAAAAGAACTGGTCGCTTTATACCATCACTCGTCAAACTACACTGTATATTCTTGTGCTCGTGAAATAGCAATATAGGTGCGAGGGGCTACTCACTCTCTTTGAAAAGGTGTATAGGTCCCGTAGAATAGCACTGTGATTCCTATAGCAGCGGTAGAAATGCTTTCCTTTAGCAGCGGTAGTATCCATACGATGCATTCTACTGAGGTGCCCTGCATATATACAGGACGTTCCCCTATCCGCCTGGGGACGCGCTGAGTGACCTGGGAGAGGCCTCTACTGAGAAGGTGACTCAGTAGACTCAGGTCACAAGAAAGCACTAGTGCAGCTAATGTATATTTTTTCTGGGGTATTATGAAAAGGTAATAATTGGATCAACAGTGGTTAACCTATCTGTTGAATCCACTTTGAAATTAAGTTGTCTAATCTGCAGTTAATTAAACTGTTGACAAAAAGTAACCCTCCATTTGCTTTATAAATTTAGCTTTCGCGCTGGAAATCCCATTTTCGCCTAGGGGTGAGTGCTGCCACCTGCTTGGTCTAAAGTCGCGCCACCCAAAAGAAAATGCGGCGAAAGCTCTATTTTTCTAGTGAAAATGCGCCAAATGAACGATTTCCCCTCTAAAATTGTGCCGATTCGAAAAGTTCAATGCGCAACCGCCTGAAAAAAGCGCCAAAATGGCACAAATGTTCCGCATCTGGCCACTCTGCTAGGGACTATAGGGACAATGACGCTTTGCGCGCAGCAGACGATAGGACTGGTGGCATGTACATAATAGTGAACAGGATTGGGGCAGAAGAATATGACTAGGGACATAGGGAGCAGAGTCGGGCACAATTGGAGGAGAAAATTTGGTACACCTGCGAAAGACACTGCACTATCCCCTGCAAAATAATCTCTAGGGGATCTATTGTTGCCGTGTGTTTGAAGTTTCCGTCTTAAACAAAGTAAATGACATTTGAACTTTACCCCATTATTGCTGGAAAATTGTAAAACATTTAACATCTAATGGATTATTCAGTATGGTATTTTAATTTGGGGCATCTTAACCAGGATAGCTAAAGAAGTCCGAAGTAGGTTCCAGATGTTGAGGAATAAATTATCACGTTCATGTGCCCACAAAGGCTTATTAGCCGCGTTGCACTTGGGATCAAATATATGAATATTTAGACTTCAAAGCACATTTTTTTAAAACTCTGGCCCTCCCCTGGAAAATGTTGTACCCTCTTGGCCCCCTCCATAATGTCGAATAAGATAGTTATCCAGTTAGTAGGATAACAATTTCTCGACATATCCCAGCAAACCGGATTTAACCAGTATAATCAAAGAAAATTTATTTAAGGGAAATGGGAACTTCCTGGGAGGGTGTAAAGAGGCAGGATTTGAATAGATCAGGACGGAGAAGGAGCGTGCGTAGCTGTGTTGGCCTCAGGTAACTTGGTGATGCGATGAGTTGTTAGTAGTAGTAGTAGTAGTAGTAATCCATGAAAACACCGAATTTTTATGTGACTCAATTGGTAAATTGCCTAACCTTCTAGGAGAAGGGATAATCCGAATAAGTCAGGAACACAGGAGGTCTATCGGTAGGACTGAATGTTTCAGCATCAGGTAAATTGGCGTAAAATGTTAGCGAATATGTAACCAAATACTAGTCTCCTGTTAGAAAAGGGAAAATAGTTTCCTACCAGGAGACGTTGCAAATTATCCCCATGTTTTTTAGTTTTATATAAATACGTTAGCTATTTGTTACCGATGGCAAAATTGTTAACATCTTCGTATGAAGGGCAGGCCTGACTTTCTTTGAGACCCAGTCATTTAGTCAAATGATAGAAACTAAACTACCTGATTTGAGGCATGTGTACGATGGAGGCTTTTGGGTCTGTGTCCTCCTCTGCGAATTCTATTTATTTTAATTTTCCTAGTGCATATTTTTTCTATAAACTAACCTATTTTTCCAGTGTCCTTTGAACTGATTTGTACCCCCCCCCCCTCCAAAAAGAGTAGAATGCTGCCCGGAAACATAACAACGACCGTAGACTAGCAATCAAGTGACTTAGTTTATATTATAGTGTCAGAAAGTTGACTGTTCTTTGGAAAAAAATGGATTTCCAATTTTCTTTTAGCAATTTGTCCGTGGTAGTTTTAAAGGTGTTCTGTGCTGATGTTTGTTAAGTCATGATTTGTAGGGCTACCAAATTTGTCTAACCGGAACGTCAGCCGGGAGGGTGCGACTTCAGAAACCAAGTTTGGGGAACGGGCTTTCACTTGCTTTTGTTTAGCTTTCACTTGCATTCATAAATTTTTGAGTAAAAAAAACTTCACCATTGACAATTCAATACAATGGCAGTATATACAGTGACAATAGTAATTCGATTGAGCCCAGGAAACGGTACCAGTTACTATATCCATTTGGTCAGTAATTTTGTCAAAAATTTCTGTAACCAGAGCTAAATTCATAACAACAAAAGCTGCAGATTCGTTTTCTATGGTTTAGCCATATTTATTAAATGTGTTTCTAACACATGTTTTACTAAACACAAGGCTGTATCTAGGGGGTAGGAGATTTTAACCCCTCCCCCCCCCCCCGAAATGTTTTTCCGACTCGAAAAAACGTAACAAAAATGAAGATAAATAAATTTTGATGCGTTTTTTTTAAGTTTTTTGTGTCCCTCCCCGAAAAAATCCTTTTGTATCCCCCCCCCCAAAAAAAAATATCCTGGATACGACACTGGTAATAATAATAAAACAAATTTTATTTGATAATTTGAATAAAAATTACCCAGCAATTTTTTAGGATTTCGGGGTAGAAGACGGACCCCAAGCCCCCGTCCGCTCGTTCCTGGCCGCAATATAAGGTCCAAAAATAAATATTGACTACACATTTTTTAACTGAAATGGTAGAACTTGCCCAAGCATCTATTTAGTTATTAATTGACAGACTACACAAATAAAGGTTTTAAAAAAAGTAAATATCCGTTTCTGAGCACTTCTGTTGTCATAAAGCGCAATATGCTATTACAATCAGGGAAATAACAGTTTTCTTTGGTATTTACAACACATTTTAATTTCTCTTGAAAGTCTTAAGGCTAGGGGGGCTTTTGTCTGTACTTGTCTGTCAAACGAAAGACATCTGAGAAGTGAAGTTAGGTTAATCCTAATGAAATACACCAAAACATGATGATAATATAATACTTAGAAAAAAAATTATGGAAACTACGACAAAAAAATATGGAAAGCAGGCCGCGCAGAACACATTATATGAAATACCTAACATAACCTAATCTAACCCCTAACCACCTCTGTATATTAAATATTTGATTAAAATATAGCTACATCGTAGTTTTTCTCACTCATAATAAGCAATTCATAACTGATTGCGATGAGGCAAACTGGTTATTGTTAGATCTTAGCCAGCGTAATTCTTGAATGTGTTTCGTCTAACAAGACAAGTACCCTTTGACCTTATAGGCCCTCCCCTATTCCCACTATCACGCTCCTAGACGTAATTAAATAAAAAAAAACAAGTTTTTTTTAACTGAAAGCAAGGAGCGACATTAAAACTTAAAACGAACAGAAATTATTCCGTATATGAAAGGGGCTATCCCCTCATCATCGCCTCGCTTTATACGCTAAAGTTTTTTTATTGTTTTAATAGTTGTGAGAGAGAGTCAAACTCCTGCGTACAGAGGGGGGCGGTGAGGAGGGGACAGCCCCTTTCATATTCGGAATAATTTCTGTTCATTTTAAGTTTTAATATCGCTCCTTACTTTCAGTTTAAAAAACTTGTTTTTTTTTATTTAATTTCTGATTGTTTTTTAGTTAATGCAGCTTTTATTTGCATAAAAATTTTACTTTTCTTTTGCTGAATGGATGTCTTTACAAATTAACTTACGTAACTAACTTCTATATTCGTATATTTTTCTTCTGGCAAAATATACAAAGTTGCAGATTTTTGCAGATATGAGCTTGAAACCTATGTAATAGGGTTTTCTGATACGCGTAATCTGACGGTAGGAGTTTCATTAAAATTCTTTTACTTGTGGTGGATGTGCCCCCCCTCGTAAAATATTGAGTATATTTTTACAGGATACTCGTATTTGAAGCGTTATGCTAAAATTAAAAAAATTTATATATCTACGATCACCATTATGAAACCATTCGTTTGATACATTTGTTGACATCAAAATTCCGTTTTTAAAAGTTTCGATTACTATTGAGCCGTATCGCTTGTTTTTTTATTGTTTTTTTTTATTACGTATATGTTATTACGTATATGAGGGGGATCTCCCCTTAGTCAATTAAATAAAAAAAACAAGTTTTTTTAACTGAAAGTAAGGAACGACGTTAAAACTTAAAACGAACAGAAATTATTCCGTATATGAAGGGGGCTGTCCCCTCCTCAACGCCTCGCTCTTTACGCTAAAGTTTTTTTATTGTTTAAAAAAATAGAGTTGTGAGAAAGTCAAACTTTAGCGTAAAGAGCGAGGCGTTGAGGAGGGGACAGCCCCCTTCATATACGGAATAATTTCTGTTCGTTTTAAGTTTTAACGTCGTTCCTTACTTTCAGTTAAAAAAACTTGTTTTTTTTATTTAATTTTTGAACGTTTTTGAATTAATGCAGGTTTTGATTTTGGCTCACCGTACATGAATAATTAAAACAAAATTTACATATTATATTTGGTTAAATGGCTTACTCAAAACTTGTTTAATTTTATTTATGAACGTTTTTATTAGTAATAAATATACGTAACTTAGAATTAACTTACGTAACGAACTTCTATATTCATAAATTTTTAACACGTATATTAGGGGGTTCGCCCCCTAGTCAATACCCTGCTCTTTAAACTATAGTTCGAATTTTTTTTCCAGTTCTTTAAAAATGACCTCTTAATCACAATCAGTTGATCAGTTGAAAAACTTGTTTTTTTTTATTTAATTCCTGATCTTTTTCTTTAATAATGCTGGGAAATCCGGCGCCCCCTTCATAGCAATGTCCCTTCCCCCATGAAAACTTCCTTCATGGAAAGATCCTTCCATATAGCCCCCGTCCCTCTCCTTCCCCCACCTCCCCGACAAAATCACCTCTGACAAAGGCTGGATAATTCCCAATAAACCATACTATAAGTTAACATTGAGTAAAGTTCATAACTTTCAGCCCTCCCCCTGGGGACTTTGGGGGATCAAGTCATCCTAAAAGACATTTTTATCATATTTTCGACCATGCTGAACAAAATGGCTATCTCAAAATTTTGATTGGGTGACTTTGGGAAAAAAATGAGCGTGGGAGGGGGCCTAGTTGCCCTCCATTTTTTTTGGTCACTTAAAAAGGGCACTAGAAGTTTTAATTTCCATTCCAATGAGCCTTCCTACGATATTCTAGGACCACTGGGTCGATACAATCACCCCTGGGGAAAAAAAACAAAAACAAAAAACAAATAAACACGCATCCGTGATCTTTCTTCTGGCAAAAAATGGAAAATTCCACATTTTTGTAGATAGGAGCTTGAAACCTCTACAGTAGGGTTATCTGATACGCTGAATATGATGTTGTGATTTTCATTAAGGTTCTATGACTTTTTGGGGGTCTTTCCCCCTTTTTTCGAAAATCAGCCAAATTTTCTCAGGCGCGTAACTTTTGATGGGTAAGACTAAACTTAATGAAACTTATATATTTGAAATCAGAATTAAAATCTGACTCTTTTGATGCATATATTGGTATCAAAATTCTGTTTTTTAGAGTTTTGGTTACCATTGAGCCGGGTCGCTCCTTACTTACAGTTCGTTACCACGAACTGTTTGATACCACGCTCTTACGTTAAAAGTTAAAAAAAATTTTGATTCACAAACCCCTGAATCACAAAGGCCGTTTAATTAGAATAGATTCCGGAGAACCCCCTCACATACGTTATAATTTCTGTTCGTTTTAAGTTCTAATATTACTTCTTACATTTCAGTTGAAAAAACTTGTTTTTTTATTTAATTTCTGATCGTTTTTTAAATAATGCTTGGAAATCCGGCGCCCCCTTCAGAGAAATGTCCCTTACCCCAAAGAAACATCCTCCACGGAAATATTCTCCAGAGTAAACCCCTCCTCTAGCCCCCCCTCCAGAAAAAATCCTTCCTGAAAATGGTTGTTTACTTCCCAATAACCTATAAATAATGCTAGCAAGTCTGGCGCCCCCTTCATGGCAATTCCCTTCCCCCATGAAAACTTCCTTCATGAACAGGTCCTCCAACATAACCACCGACCCACCCTTCCCTCCCACAACCAGAAAAAAACCCTCCTGAAAACTTCTGTATACTTCCCAATAACCAATACTATATGTTAACATTGGGTAAAGTTCATAACTTTTAGCCCTCCCTCTGGGAACTTCGGGGATTAAGTCATCCTAAAAGACATATTTATCATATTTTCGACTATGCTGAACAAAATGGCTATCTCAAAATTTTGATCGGGTGACTTTGGGAAAAAAATGAGCGTGGGAGGGGGCCTGGTTGCCCTACGTTTTTTGGGTTACTTAAAAGGGGCAGTAGAACTTATAATTTCCGTTCCAATGAGTCCTCCCATTAGATTCTAGGACCACTGGGTCGATACGATAACCTCTGGGAAAAAAAAAAAAACAAAAAAAAAAAACAAATAAATGAACACGCATCCGTTATCTTTCTTCTGGCCAAAAATGTAAAATTCCACATTTTTGTAGATAGGAGCTTGAAACCTCTACAGTAGGGTTCTCTGATATGCTGAATATGATGGTGTGATTTCTATTACGGTTTTATAACTTTTAAAAGGTGTTTTCCCCTTTTTTCGAAAATAAGTCAAATTTTCTAAGGCGCATTAATTTTGATGTATTGAACTAAACTTGATGTAAAATATGTATTTTAAATAAGCGTTGAAATCTGATTTTTTTTATGTATATATTTGTATCAAAAACCCGATTTCTAGAGTTTCGGTTACCATTGAGCCGCGTCACTCCTTACTTACAGTTCGTTACCACGAACTGTTTGATGAAACTTTAAATTAAAGATATTTGCTCAATCGTTTCCCATTATCTTGTTAAGTCCTGCAAATCCCTTGTAGTACTTCAAAGCGTTATGGCCGTTTCGTCACATTTTTATTCGTAAATCGCCCTTTTAAACGAAAAACTTTACAGTTTCCCTAAAATTTAAGATTAACCTGAGACATGAATTAAAAAGATAAATCTTGTCAAATTTAAGTAGAGAGTGACGTTCAGACTTAGAATGAATATGAATAAACCTCTACATCTTAGGGCTGCCGCCCCCTTAACCTTCCACTCTTTGCGCTAATATTTGATCCTTTTTAATGTCAATGCTTCAAAAATGAATGCTCTAAACCCAAGAGATTTGTCATCTAATGAGGGTCGTCACTCTCATTGGATTTCCCAAGATCTTGGGATTTCAGTCATAAGTTTGGGATCCCCAGGGAAGTATATACTGTGTCAATGACGTACGCTGGCAATGGAGGCCTTGGTACCCTCCACAAAATCTTGAATTTTTGGGCAGTTCTTGTTCAAATTACCAAATAAGATTATTTTTATTATTGACCCCTCCCCCCTCCAAAAGAATTACCATTGTCCCCCGGAAAAAATCCTGCGTACGCACGACTATTTAATGAAGAAAGGATTTGTCAGTGATGATTGGGATACGGGATGTCCGAACATTATTAGGGGTAGTCTGACATATGGTACTCTGAAAATAGTTTAAAAAAAATCTTTTTTTTTCATCTCTGAGTAAGTAACTCATTTGTCTTCCCCCTTCTTTACAGGCCAATGGACCTTTGGGGGAATAATAGCATGCATCATTGTATGTGTATTTAATGAAGAATAAATCTTATCTTATCTCTACTAGCTTTTAAGATTGCTAATATTTTGGTCTTATTCGTGGAATAAACCGTAAATGTTTGCAAATATTTTTTCCAATACTTTGTTTCCATAAGGAAGTATTTGCAAATTCTGCTGTTAAATTTGGTCGATTCAGTCTTTTTTTGTCAGAACTATTTTCTGCATTCCATCACGAAAAGTCCGTTTTTGTTAATTTTCTACAAACCAGAAAATAATTCGGACACCGCCCTAACACCTGCCGCAGAACCCGTTAATAAGTTTAAAACCCTTGATTTTGAGGAAAGACAGCAAAAATAATTTGAATCCCTTTAAATGTCTCATCATTGATACCTGTAAAATGTTGCTCCCTCCGGGGAAAGTAGGAAGGCGTTTACGTTTCGCTCCGCAAGACCTGTGCTGTTTCAGCCAGTTAGTGTCGGTGCTTGCTTCACGTTGTTGCAGTAGTCGAGAGTAAAGTTTATCTGTTGATTTTAAGTAGTGTTTTAATACTGGTTCTGCACAAGTTGTTTCGTATTCACTCTTGGATATTAATACAATGTAGAAAGGATTCTGAAGCAGCTTATGTTTTGAGGTGCTTTTTGATGAGAATATCTGCTGTTTCCTCCGTGAGAGTTGTAAAGCGATTTCAATTCACAACATTTACTTTTGCGGCCTGTCAGTGTCAGATCGACGAGCGGAGTTTTGGAGGCACCGTCAAGCGAAGACTGTTCGATGTTGTTTCAGAGTAGACAAAGTTAATATAATGTTCTCGATTGCAACCAAACTGAAATTTCAAAATTTAAAGCTTAACGAGTGTGCCATACCTTGAAACTTGCACAAATTATGCATAACTGAAGTAGCTTAGGTCTACGTAACCATTTGAATTATTAGTTAAGCTTTCATGTAAGCCTATTTGTTGTCGTATGTTGAACATTTTATTTTTGGATAGTGCTATGACCAAACCAGCAAGTGTAATTTGGCAGGTGATGTGCAGTTTGGAGGGTGTCGTCCCCATTTTATTATGAAAAAGATTCAGAATATACTTATGTACTACGCCTTCTGCCAGATATCGTTTTACGCTTATTATTGGATCATTTAGTGTAAGGCACAGTTTATATAATTATCTAAACTGTGGTGTAAGGTTAGGGAATGTTTGAATGAAATGAAATCAAAAGCGCAGTCTTGTTTCTGAAATTGTATCTGAAGGATTGTTCTAGTTTGCCATTGGCACAGTCTTGTGTAAAAAGGATTGTATAGCTGTGAACTCAGTTTGAATTTGTAATGTTGAATCATAATGATTTGAACTGTGGTGAAAACATGGGTTTGGATAATAGACTTTCTCGTGTTATGCGCTCTCCAAATAGAGAAGAACTGGAAAACCTGATAAATAAATGTAAGTAATTTTTTTTGTGTCGGAAGACTATTTCGGCTATAAGGAAATGAATTAAGAAATGTAAAAAGAACGTTTTAAAGACATAATTTGGTACTTTTGTAGTGGTTGTCCCCCTTATAAGGAGACACTGAAATTCTGAGAACATCTTAAAAAAATTCGGTACTTATCGGTTATATAATAAACACCCGAAAAGTAAAGTTTGGTTAATACTAATGAAACAAAACAAAATATTTGGGAAAAATAATACTTTAGTAACAAAATTGTGAAAACCATCACAAATAATTATAGAAGGGGGGCTGCCCAGAGCGCAGTATATTAAATATTTAACCTAACCTAGGTACATTTTTTGCCCATCAACCTTTAAAAAAAAACTGTTCAGAAATATTGTTCACGGAGCGAGAAACCCTTGTTTGCCTAGTGAACCAAAGGAATTGTCTTGTTAAAGAAATTGCTTGACTAGTTTTTGTCTTAGAAGCGCGTCACAAATTCTCGAGTGTTTATTGTATAACCGATAAGTACCAAAATTTCGGTACTCTTCTCAAATACAGGACACATGGGAGAAGTGAGGTTTGGTTAATGATAATGAAATAAAACAAAATAGGATGAAAATATAATGGTAAATTTTTACCAAATCATATTATTGACTTACGAATAAAGTGAATATACCATTCGATGCCTTTTTTTATGCTCTTTACGAATATAATAATCACTTTTGTGGGAAATGAATTTTAGTCCCCACCCCTATATATACCAGTTCAGGGTATATATTTGCACATTGGGGGGGGGGGGGGTTGAAAGTTTAATCTTACCTCTCATTTACATCATAAATAAAATTTCCCCCTACCCCCCTAATGTGCAAATATATACCCTGAATTAGTATAAATAGGGGTAGGGCTAAAATTCATTTCCGACAAAAATGATTATTATATTTGGAAAGAGCATAAAAAAAGGCATCGAGTCGAGTGGTATGTTTACTTTATTCGTAAGTCAATAATATGATTTGGTAAAAAATTACCAATATAATAGCTTATGAACAAATTTGGGCTATATATTTGCACATTAGGGATGGGGGGGGGGGTATGGTAAAAAATAGCATATATTATATGGTAAATTTTTCGCCGTTCACATATTATTGACTTACGAATAAAGTAAACATACCACTCGATGGCTTTTTTTATGCTCTTTCCAAATTGAATAATCATTTTCGTCGCAAATGAATTTTACCCCCACCCCTGTATATACAAATTCAGGGTGTATATTTGCACATTGGGGGGGGGTAAAGTTTATTTGGTACTGGTGCATTATACAAATACTTCTATATACTGCTAAAGAAGTCAAGTTTGGTCAATGCTAATGAAAAAAAAGGAGGAATATATAATAGTTTAGAAACAAATTTAGGCTATATATTTGCATATTAGGGGGGGGGGCAAAGCACAGCATATATTAAGTACATAACCTAACCTAGGTATCTCCCCCCCTCCCCCTCCAAAAAAAACAACAAAAAAACAGTTTAAATACAGTTCTTGCCTTTGTTTGTATCCCAGAAGGAATTGTAAACCTGTTTTCTTCACGCGTCTAGATCTATTTCGTGACTGGTATGCATTGCCGTATTCAAAAGAGTCCGGTTAATAGAACAGTACCATTTGCACATTAGGGGGGTGGGGGTAAAGCATAGCATATATTAAATACGTAACCTAACCTAGGTACCTTTTCTTGCCCCTTCAACCCCAAAAAACTAAAGTTTAACTTAGTTCCCGGAGTGAGAAACCCCTTGTTTATACAGTGTTAGATAGGAATAACCGGGCAATGATCGTTTGATATTTACTTTTCTCGAGTGGCTGTCTCGCGTATTTCCCAGGTAATAGAACAGTACCAAAAATTGATAATAAAGTCTGTAAAATTGCAGTTGGGCCGTCTTCTAAAGGAAAAATGATAATAAAAGAAAAATAGTACCATTAGATTTCTTATTTTATTCTCTTTACAAACATCATCGTCGATTTTAGAAAATGTATCCCGTCCCTCTGATGATCCCAGTTATAGATCTTGGATATTTATCATATTATTACTTAATAATATATGTTTCTATTAATCAGATTATCATGTTTCCTTCCATTATTATGCACTTAAAAAAAATCATTTCAGAGAATAATTTATCCACAGTTCTGTTTTAATCGCTCAGGCGAAACTGGATTTCATGTCAAGAATAGACATACCCGTTATAGGACGCATCATGATATGATATGATAAACAAACAAAGTGGAAACATTTTTTAGGCTGGGCCGTATTCAGCGGGGAGTATCCTTTTTTAACACCCCCCCCCCCAAAAAAAAAATGTCCGACGTGTACAAAATTAACAGGTACTGGTGCATTATAACGATACTTCTAAAGAAGTCAACTTTGGTTAATGCTAATTAAATAAAATAGGATGTATATATAATAATTAAGAAACAAATTTGGGCTATATATTTGCACATTTAGGGGTGTGGGGGGGGGAGAAAGCATAGCATATATTAAATACGTAACCTAACCTAACCTAGCTACCTTTCCCCCCTAAACTCCAAAAAACAACAGTTTAAACATCATAAACGCACTGAAAACTACGCTTTGCATTCCATTTCTCAATAGCGGTCTCTTGAAAATAACTGTCTGGCGGGTATTGTAGGCTACCCTCCTCAGAAAAGCCCCGTCCAAAAATCCTAGATACGGCCTTGGTTACTTGCGTATTATACTTATCACACGGTTGTTCTTGATCTGTTTAAAACCGGTTTCTCTGTATGCACTCGGAGATAATCAGGTTACACGGAGTTAGATAAACTACTATGCAAGTGTATTTTGATTAAATTTAATATAGCTTAATATAATGCGTTCTGCGCGGCCTGCTTTCTGTAATTCTCTATTGTAGTTTCCATAATTTTGTTACTAAAATATTATATTTTCATCATATTTTGGTATATTTTATTATGATTAAATCCACTTCTTGAGTATGATCGGTATAACGCGTAAGTACCCGGCCCTGTATTTAAGACTATGGAAAGAGCATAAACCAGAAATCCAATGGTACTGGTTGCGACCATGTCTCCTTAAAAAAGTCGCCAACTGCAATTTTACCGTTAACTTTTTTCATATGGCAGTGGAAGGATCTAAGTGGGATTCCGAATTTTCATCGGAGAGCCTCTCCTCGAAGTGATTTTGTGAAAAAGACTGAATATGAATCATTTACAAGATACGTTTTGGTATTTGCCTAGACAAATAACTGGAAAGAATGAAACATGTCAAGAAAATTATTCTCACTTTAGAATATGCAGAATAATCATAGTTAACACATTTTGCATGCAGTCTCGCTTTACTTTACTTTCAACCCCCCCCCCTATAATATGCAAATATATAGCCCAAATTATATATTTTCAATGCATTCTGCCACCCGTAATATTTTTTTTCTTATTTTTGTTTCGTCATAGTTTATTCAATTTACAGCACTGTATATAAATAATATAATAATAAGTTTTTTCTTTTAACCTAATCCAAAGAAAAATTGAAAGAAGGTAAACCTGTTTCAACCCAGAAATAACTCAAAACCCTCCTTTAAGTTTGTTCCCGTAACTAACCTTTGGTGGTATTTGAAAATTTTACTTGATAGAAGTTTTATACACATTTGGTACGAATAAACTGTGCGTTCGGCTTATTTTCAATAGGAACCATAGTCTGAACTCCCCTCCCCAGCACTAAAAGATCTGGTTCCATGTCCATCTCACTGCCGTAAATGCCCACGAAGAGACAAAATTAACACTTTTGGTATGCCAAAAATTTGTAAAACAAACATAAAAAACATATTGCTGAATGTTGAAAAAAAACTTATTACATTTATATACAGTGATTTACAGATACACGGGTTGAAACAACTGAGACGCATTAGGAGAATAGATAGGAAATATATAATCTTGGCTATATATTTGCACATCGGGGGGGGGGGGTAAAGTTTAGCAGGGCTGCATAAAAAAAAGTGTTAACTTTTATTATTCTGCATATTATGAAGTAAGCATTGTTTTCTTAACATGTTTCCTTCTCTCCACTTAGCTCTTTATGCAAATACCTACGTTTTTAAAGCACCCGAGAAACTTTTAAAACGACGTTTAGGTCCCCCTTGGGTTTTGGCACATCTGTTATGATTTACTTTGGACTTGAGATGCTTCTCAATTCTGAAAACAGCCATTGACAGACAAACACTGCAAAAAGATATGCAACATTGAAAAAATAACTCATTTTTCAAAAAATGGGACAGGAGATCATTTTTGCGTGACGATATTGTTATGATGCATGACAGTTCAATCTGATGCGTGACATAGTGGGGTTGGGGGGCTAAGAAAAAATAGGGTTGAAACAAGTTAATTTAAACGGGGGAATGTGGAATCAGTTACTAATTATGCCTACATAGAGTTGCAGCAAGGATGATAATATTTGCCTTGAAGTATGCCCGGGGATGATTCTAAGAAACGATTCAATAAAATATTTCAAATTTTGACATTTCAAATACCAAATTTTGATAATGGCTCATTTTGACATTTGGGCACGAAAATCCGCTAATTTTGTAGTTTTTCGATTGATTTGCTAGCTAAAAACCGAAAATACGATTCCATGCGTCTTTTGCGGTCACTTAAAGTAGGCTAACATCTACCCTTGCAAGCACCCCTCCCCCCATTGGGTCAGACATAGCTCTAGGGTATATACAAAACTTCCTTAATTTTGTTTCTCTTCAAATTGGCTTTATTTAACATTATGAACCAAATGTTTCTGAAAAATAATTAGAAAAATGGTGCTTGTGTATTATGCGGCAAACACTCAAGTGCTTCATTTAATTAGAACATGTTTCTCTGATGCTCAATCCTAATGAAATATCCCAAACTGAGATGAAAACATGATACTTTGAAACAAATTTGGGTTATTTATTTGCACATTAGGGGGGGGGGGGTAAATTATGGCGGGTCTGCACGCAAAATGTGATAGGTACAATTATTCTGCATATTATGACGTAAGAATCGTTTTCTAACTTCACACCTTCAAATTACTTTACCCTCCCCCCTAATGTGCAAATATATAGCCCAAATTATATATTTCCCCATCTACTCTGTCACTTGTCTTTGTCTTGTCTCAGGCTAAGCTGAAAGAAGCTAACGAAGAAATCAGTTTGTTCTCGAGTTACAAAGCGTAAACTTGAGTGTTTGCCGTATAATACGTAAGTACCGAAAAAACAATGTAAACTAACAAAATTGAGTGAAGTTTTGTATATATCCTAGGGCTATATTAGCCCCCAATAGGGGTTTGAACTTGCAAAGTCAGAGATTAGTGTATTTACATTGACTGTTAAAAGGTGCATCAAGTGGTTTGCTCATCTTTTACCGAACGAATTAACTGAGAAAACCGAAAGTTTATTCCAGGAAATACATAAAAGTTTCCCCAAATTTTGATATTTGTGTCCACCCAAAATTGTACCATTCTATGTGCTATTCGTAGTAGTTGATATTTTTGCCTGATTAAATGAAATTAGTTCTTTGTTAGTATTTTGGTTACATAACAACATAATAAACCTGACCCCGATTTGTGTACCATGATCCTAGTATACCTTTATTTGTATCTGTCATCTGGAAAAAATAAACAATTAAGAAACGCTGGTGTGCTATTTAAGTTGCAAAGTATTATTTGAGTTTTAAAATATTCTACTTGTAGGATACAAGTATCTGCAAATTTGAAGCTTTATTTCTTTTTTAATTAAGAATTCCCTTGGTTTCTTCACTTTTTATCGAGTTTCACAGGTATATTCACGTCTACTGGTTCGTAAGCGCAGGTCTGATTATTCAAAAGAAAGTATGTTACACAGCATCAGCTCTACAGGAGAGAAGAAAAAACTGAAGAATTCGTGCTGGGCTTTTCGATTTGGGATTTTTTTTTCAATTTGGGTTAATAGCGATTAGTTGTTTGTAAAAGACAGGTATTTCTCAGATCTTTGAGATAGGGCAACGTTAATTTGATATACATTAATTTCCGTTAATTTAATATCCGTTAATTTAATTCCAACTCTTTCTGAATCCGAGGAAATGGAAATAAAATTTTTTAAAAAATTACTTGAAAACAAAAAAAAGTGAAAAACGAATTGGGAAATCAATCGGACGTATTTTGTTTAATATTTTTTTTATTGAATATCAGTTTGGCATGAAGTGCCACGTAACACGTTTTGAATTACTGCATCCGAGATATTATGTTTCTACTAAATAGGTCGCAAGGTGTTAGTGATTGACTGGACGCCCCAAAAGAGGCTCGAGTCAGACTGTAAAAAATTTGGGAATTCGGGAGAGGATGGCTAACGCAAAACCTTTGAACAGGATGGAATGGAGGAGGCATGTTCACCAGTTGGTCATCCTTGTAGATGGACACTACAATGACTGTAGTAGTAGCAAAATTACCTAGCGGACTCTCAGACATCACGAATCAAGAAAGCGCGGATGATAATCATAAGCGGTGTGCTTTTGTGTCGTTGTTTGATTTTGTTTTCTTGGGCTGGTTAGGAATACCAGCTTGACCTAAGGGCTACATAACGCCTTTCGAATTTATGTAGCCGAAGTGATACCTGCAAGTTTATTTAAGCCTAGGCCTAAATAGAACAAGCGCACAAACATGGAATTTTGTCTTGGGGGAGGGGGGGCAAGGTACATGTTAAATATCCCGAAAACAATCAAATTCCTAGCCCTGTGAGTAAAACCGGTTTTGCTATTTACATTCAGTTGTTCTGAGTGAGAATCAAAAATGAAAATCATTTTTAAAGCTCTGGATGAAATCAGCCTCACTAAAGGTGAGATAGATTCAAATGCGTATATTTGACTGGGAGGAGGTTGTTAAAACAATTCAAAACCATGCAGAACTCTCTTAATCAGTATGACTAAAATATTTCAATTATTCTTATTTATTGGGGAGGATCGAAGTAAGCATCTTGGTAAAGTGCATTGAATAAGTGCTTGATACTTGCATGATGTATCGACCACACTCAAGAAGTGAAATTAGGTTAATCATAAAGAAATATACCAGAATCTGAGAAAGAATATAATACTTTAGTAACAAAATTATGGAAACTACAAAGAATTATTTAAAGCAGGCCGCCCAGAACGCATTATATTAAATGCAAAACCTAACCAAAATACCAACTCTATATATTAAATATTTAATTAAAATATACCTACATATATAGTTTATCTCGGTACGTTCGCATTATCAGGGCCCCTCTAAAGAAGTCCAACAAGAGATGCTACAGTCAAACGGGAAAGACCAATGAAAAACCCGTTTTTACAAGATAATTGAATACACTGCAGTAGAGAAATACATCGTATAGCGTGGTTTTAAGATATTTAAAGTTTTGTTCTTTGGTGTTTTTTTAGGGGGGGGGAATGTAGGGCCTACCTAGGTTAGGTTACGTATTTAATATATGCTATGCTTTGCCCCCACTCCCCTAATGTGCAAATATATAGCCCAAATTTGTTTCTAAACTATATTATAGTCATCTTATTTTATTTTATTTCATTAGCATTAACCAAACTTGGATTTGTAGAGAGGCCCTGATAATGCGAAAGTAGCCTACCTTTATTTCTCTGTGGCTATGCTAATTATCTCCGAATGAAGACAAACAAACCGGTTTTACACAGATCAGACAGATCAAACTTCTTGAGTGTGGTTTATATATCATACAAGTACCAGTAGCTATTGTATATAAGGATGGTGCTTGTCAAACCTATAGATTACCCTATACCGCGGTTCTTGAAGCTTTTTTCTCTGTAAATTCTTCTTTGCGTTGCTTCCACAAGACATGATATTGAACGTAAGCAAATTTTTTTCTGGTGATAACCCTCACTGACACCACTGATTGAAGTGTTTATCGTAAATAAACAAAATATTCTTGAAGGCCTCTGCACCAATTTGTTTTTTCTGTTCTCTATTTTTATGATCACGGTTTTGCTAAGTATAAAACAAGTACTGTTCAAGAAAGATAAGGAAACACTTTTCGTTTTGCGTGTCCCGTTCCCGCTATCTGTTTACTAAATTAGGTTAATATATTTCAGTAGTGTTTCTGTATCCCCTATCGTACATTTCTCATTTTACGATAAATCAAAAATCTTTTTACTTAAAAAAGGTACTTGTGTATTATCCCGAACACACTCGGGAAGTGAAGTTAGGTTAATCATAATGAAATATACCAAAATAAGATGAAAATATAATACTTTAACAACAAAATTATGGAAACTACATCAAAGAATTATGGAAAGCCAGGCCTCCCAGAACGCATCACATTAAATACCTAACCCTAACTTCCTCTATATATTAAATATTTAATTAAAATATACCTGCATCGTAGTTTTTCTCACTCATACTAAGCTGATTATAACCGATTGCAGATAGACAAACCGGTTTTTCTCAGATCAAACAGAGCAAACTTCTCGAATATGTTTAGGATAATACACAACTACCGAAAAAAATAATGGATGAAATTTTTCATTTTTTTTTGTTTCTTTCGAGAAAATTTTCCTTTTCTCGTTCTGCGAAGTTGAAGTTATGGAAATAATAATAGTATTGTGGTGAATAATTTTGTATTTGAAATCTAGCGGAATGAGCTATTATATAGAGAGCAATGATATGACGTTAAAAACTGAGACAATCCAAAACTCAAACACGTGATATCGATTTTGAAAAGTAAGAAAAACGATTTTGGGCCATCATCTCATATCTGCTCTACTAACAACCCAATCAGTTTTTATATTTTTTTCCCCAGCCTGGGCGTGTAGCCTTTCTGTTACATCGTGTGGACTCTCTAGTTGAAAGATGACTCCAGTATAGTATATCCTCTAACAATCCCTCAGAAATCGCGAAAATCCTTACCTAAGGTATACAAATTTTGAAAAATTCCAGCCGAAAACTCAATTTAATATAGGCTAATTTGCCAATCGACCGGAAAAAAAAATCCAAGGTAATTCTTTAAGTCTTAATTATTGGAGATTTCTCGAATGAAGTCTTAACCAGTGCTGGATCTCTTAAAAAAAATTTCTCTCGCAACACTTCCAGGAACAAAATAAGGCTTTTAAGCTTTTTAAGCTCTTTAGGAAAGGTTTAAGTCTCATGTAGCCTAGCAAGATTATTTGAATAAAAGCTAGATTTATGTTTGATGCACAGGTCTGTCTAGCCTACCTTTAGCTCGATTCAGAATATCACTGTATATTTTAAAATAGACAAAACGTGATGGATCACGTTTGGTAACTTCAAATTTCGGCGGTTTTTAGAAGCTTGTACGTCGCTAGATGTCATGAGAAGAAGTGATATTTGGGAACAAAGATACTTAAGATCTATTGGTTTCCTAATATGGTTATTTGTCTCTAGATCTTGAATTTGTACTGAAGTCAGTACAAAATCAAGAAAAGCCTTGAAAAAGTCCGATAATCCTGAAAGAAATACTGCTGAAGTCCAAAATCCCGAATTTCAGGGTAAACCCTGTAAAAGCAGGGATGAATCCTTGACTCAGTTTCCCCAGATGACTTCTCTGACATGCTGACTGATTTAAAATGTCATTAGTCAAAGTGCTGACTTAGCTCAGTCACACAGATGTCGACAATCGTACTTGCATGAATTGAGCTAAGTTGGTACCGGAAGGGATTGGCCCTCAGCATTTACAGTGGAATATATTTCCTGAGACAAAAATTGAAAAAATAGCAGGACATGGACAAATTGTATGAAAAAAGCAGGAAATTTAGAGTAAGATATTGATATTTCGTCGCGGTTCCAACTGCCCCTTCCCCCGCTTAATGACAGTAAGTATAAAATGAAGCCATGCGATTTCTTAAAATCCTTGTCACTTACCAAATAGTGTCATGCTGAACCATTAGACTAAACACAGTGGCCGAACTATAATTTCCTACGCAGAAATAACAAGTTTTCACATCAAATCCTAACATTACTTAAGAAGTAATGTTAATTTATCAATTATTAATTTTTTAGTAACTATAAACTAAGTCATAATTTTTATTATATATATTTTTTGATTATAGTTTTTATATTTATTATTGGCTGCAAATTTAAAAGAATATTAATGATGCCCATTACCAATATTTCATTGGTTTCGTCGTAATTTCCTACAAATTGTGCAAGGTGTTTCAAAGGTTGTACTGTATTTCTTCTTTTCATGTATAAATTTAACTTCTATTTCTGTAGAGATTTCGACTTCTTAAACTGGTCTTTAGACAAGCCCTCCAAGCATCATTTCAATTTGGCTGTAGCTGTGGTTAATACAGGGAGGGGGAACCCTCCTTGGTGTGGATACAGTTAGATTTCGTTTATTTCTAAGTTTTATTTCCTTTTGTATGCATCGGTCGAGTCACAACAGTCGTTCGAGTGCGCATTTAAATGGAGTTGCCACTCCTAGTGATTAATCACTGCCTTTAGTGTTTTTTTTCTCCCTCGTATTGCCAAGGGATTATTTTGCTTTCACCGGTGATTTGATCTAAAATCTCGAATAGCTTGAATGACGAATTAGTCTGCACATATCTATAATATAGTGGTACTCTAATCTTGAAAAGTTAATCTGCTCATATGCAAGCATAGATGGCCGTCGAAGGTACACTACTTCTGCTTTTCTTCACAGGTTTGATAGATAGATTTATTCACAAGATAATCCAATCTGAGTTAAAGTGATATACAGAGAACAGGCAAAAAAACACAGCAACAAAAAAAAGAATAAGAAGACAATAAAATTTATTATATAAGATAGTCATCACGATAACTCATACCCGCCCGGACGAACTTCCCAAGATTATTTATAATTTAATAGCACCTACTTCTCAGAATTTCCAAAATCCAATCTCTATATTAACTCAATGCTTCGTGCCTCTGCTTTTTGAGTAAAGTGCCCTAGTTTTTCAGTTGATCCAAATGATGAGATTATTTTAGCCAGGTCGAAAGAGCTGAAGTAAGATGGCGTATAATGTCATCCACATCTGGCCTAGTCATGTTCTTTTGAACTCTTGGATTAGCATGGTCACCAACATAGCATTTTGCACAAGATGACAGCTTTACCATTGTTTAGGGGTGATAATTGGATGGTGGTGGTGGAGGGTAACAGTTCCTTAGATGTTCGGCCTTTCTTTAGATTTAGAGGCATTTTTTTGCATTTTCATTGAAAAAATCGACAAAAACTACACAATTTTGGCCCTCTTTGATTCCAAACACATTTTACCACCCCCTACATTTTTTGTGAATTGGCATCCCTGCCTTGGTTTATCTCTTAGTCCCATGATGGTAGTATTCACCCACAAGGCCATCAGCATCATCAACCAGCACATATTCTTTTGGTCTTTCTGTAGAATATCTGTATTATATTTTATACAGCTTTAGTAGAATATCTCTGTAATGCCTATATCACAACCTCCGCCTCCAGTCCTGGACCTGCTACTTGAATACTCCCTCCCTCAACTTGCTATCCTTCACTACAGTTTGTTAATCTGCATGACGGGCTAAATTGTAATAGGAATATAGCAAACTATGAATTTTATTTATTTTTGAATGAAAAAGTTCGTTGTTCTTCTTCTTTTATCAGATAAAGCAAACACACGGCTAGTTCTTCTAATCCGTTATCGGATGACCCCCTCCCTTTTGGGAATGATGAATCGTCTATTATACATCAATCAAAGGTTAACCAATATTAATGAATAGTCGTCACGCAAGGAGACCAAAATATAAAAGAACATCAGTACTAATGAGATGAAAATCAACAGATGGTGACTGTAATTTTGATGGGATAATTCCCCTTGTTTCAACTCACTTTGTTCCTTCCTTCTTGTTTTCTTATCAGCAGAAGTTGAGAGGGTAACTTATATTTTCGACCCTTTGTTCAAAGAATGGCTTTTGTCTGAAAACTTGTCTAGCCCTCTTTAAGATCAATAGCGACTTTAAAACCAAGAATCTGGAAGAATAGCTCTCTTTAATAACTCTTTAATGTCACTTATGAACATCTTGTATAAGAATTAAGGTGTAATGTGTTAAACAAAATAAAAAAAGAGATTTAATGGGTCATAAGTTAATGGGGGGGGGAGGTAAATCTAGATTAACGGTGCTGGCAACAACAAAAATACGCCGCTAGTCGTTGAGTTTTATTTTTTTTTTACTATATGAAACGGCACCTCCAGGAAATTAAAAATTTTGTTTCGGGGATTACTCCATCCTGAATTATATACGAGCCCAACGGGATGCATAATTCACTATATTCTTTTGCATAGTTGACTGCTGGAACGCTCTTCCCATCATGATGAGCCTGAAGACATCCATCCAAAAAAATGGTGGCTGTAAAATCTGTTTGTTTTTTTTCAACCTTCCAGGAAAAATATTTGACCTTCCCCTAAATGTCAATAAAATAGATAATAAAAACGCTAATAAGAACTTTAAGCTAGAATATTAGTTTATTTTCTATTAATTTGTCAACAATGTAATACTATTACAATTACCAATATACTCAGTACCTCTGGAGTAACTAGGGCAGTTTTTGAAAACAATATTATTCAGCAAGGTAGGGGTTTAGCTCTGTAATCCCTCAAACGAAACAAAATTAGTAACAATACGCAAAAAAAAAAAATACAGATCCAAAGTATTGATAAAACAATGCAATCAACAATGAAACAAAGCAAAAAATATATAATGTCTGATTAGAAGCCATATTTCTTACGAAAATATGGAGTTACTGTATAAATCTAGAATTGGGGCTGTTGAGAAGGAAACATGTTAAGAAAGAATGTATGCAGAAAAATTCGGATATATTCGGAACATTTCCGATAAACCCTATCCAGGATTTTTGTTTGACAGGAGGGTAAAAAAAACTGAAATTGGCATAAAAAAATTGTGAATGTGCACTGTTGTTACGTTCTATGAGTTGATAGATAAGTTCGAGGGGGGAGTCAAACCCCCTAACACCCCTGAATATTGCCTGTTTTAGAGGGTAGCCTCCCTCCATCTTTCATGCGGTTTAGACACATACATCAACCTCATATTATGTTGGCCCTTGCATTAATAGGTTGCTGCATCGGTATAAGTCCAGGGTTTCTTACTTTCTGTCTATACCCATCTTTGTGCCTCCAACTCTGCCTCTGAACTAAAGCTTGTGCGTAACGTCCATGCTTCCTGTTCTGCCTCGTGACTCGGGTATATAGTGAGTGACCAAGTGCACAACCCCTTTGGTAAGTACCGCATCAAATGTCTTCTTTTAAGTACACTTTATGAATGGCAAATGAAGGGATAATAGAGCACTAATTTCTAGTCACTTTAGAAATCGTTTTCTAAGAGGAAAAACTTCTGTTGCTTTATTTATAGACCCGTGCCAGATGTTAGGAAATAGACACGCTTTAGATAAGCTAAACAATTGGGTTCGCAAAGTTTACTTTCTTGATTTTTGCAGGAAAAAAAAAATATTTGAAGGAAAACAGAAAACTTTAATAGATTAATGTGTTTGGTTGCATGACATAATTGTTTAAGACACTTCGAAAGTGAAAATTACCATAAAAGATTTATTACATCTTTCGGACAAATTTTTGGAAAATTATCTCATTCCCACTGCTTCCAGGTATAGAACGGGCTCAATGGTCCCCAATTCACGAAAATGTAGGGATGTGAGGATTTTTTAATGTTTTTTAGGATACTGAGATAAAGAATACTTTAAAAAAAACTAAAATTAAGAAATACTTTCCAAAAATGTATTTTTCTAAATTTAGGAGGGATTATTACCCCCTGTAAATTAATATCCCTGGTTGGGGCATATACACACGAAGGGTGCCCACCACCTTGGAATTTTGAGATTTTGGGTGATTATTTTCATATTAACTCCATAATTTGTCTAGTTTTCGTCTTGAAAGAGAGCCCCTTACGCGTCTGGTATGGTGGTGGCTTTATTAGCTGTGGAGTAATAAAAAATTTCTTTCTTGAAATTGATAGATGAATAAAGGTTATTTTTATGATTTGGAACGTATCTTTATAGTAGAAGAGTTGACATTTAAATACATATTAATAGACAATATTAAATAATTATTATTATACTATACAACGCTTAAACCAAATGTGCCCGCAGGAACAGTTATTCCCTTTTGCATTTTTCCATTAGCTATAGGTATTAATCCTATTTTTTGTGATTATTCTTTCCTCTGATGACTTTTAGTGGTTTCTTAATTGTTTTATTTCTAGCTGGATTTTTTTTTATTAAATTCAGTATTTATTTAAGGTTTAAAGGTTTAAAAAAGCTAAATTTTAAATCGTTCCATTTGGGGAAGAGTGGAATCTTACCGAAAATGAGAAGATCAGATTTATCATTTCAATGGAAAAAACGCTACTTTTTTTGCTTTTACATTTTCATTGATTTTTTTGTGTTTTAAAGCGATTTTTGGGCAATTTTTCTTGCGGTTCTTTTGAAAAATCGACTGCTTCCAAAAATCATGTAGACCGGGTTGCATGAAGTATGCCATGTTTGGCCTGAATTGTACCATACATGGTGCGAAAAGATGAAGAGTGGCGGGCAAGTAGTCCTACAAGATGTCCACCATGTGATGGAGAGTCAGTAATCCCTGGATTTCCTTTCTCGGGCAGTGTCAGTCTGCCCGCAGGAATGGCGAAAGGTTTATCTACCGACACCCTCCCCCTTGGACCTAAATGAAATTAAAAATTGCGTAGTTACTAAGATTTTTGCGAAAAAATCTGGCACTATTCTGGTAAAAAAAAAAAATTAGCATTCCCCATGGAAATGGGCGACCTTGCCTTGACACCAGTCCCTTGAGCAAACTCCTAGGATTAACCCGGATATGTAATGTTTAAGAAATACAGGAAAAGACACGGAACTTTTAATTTCTTTTGTGGAGAAAAATGCTAGCTTTGTAGGCAGTTACATTTAAAGTAATGCCAATTCAGTAAGAAAGGGTAAAGGTTGAAAGGTCCTAGAAAATAACTTGACTTCTTTATGATGGTAAATCATTATCTTTCCAAATGTAGATTTAACCTGTAATTGGTACCTAAAGAGACACCAGTTGAAAAGGTTAAAAAAGAAAAGTACATTGATCAAGTTGCGCAATTTTTTCAATTAAGTAAAGACATTTGGGGAAGGGCGTATCCAGGTTTTTTGCTTGGGTTTGTTTTCTTTCGTGGGGGGGGGGGTACAAAAACACAACAAACGCATAAAAAATTTGTATATATGCATTTTTGTTACTTTTTACGACTCATACATTTTTTAGGAAGGGGGCGCGTCAAACCTGGTACCCCCTCCCCCCCCCTGTGGCTACGGTATTGTGTATGCATTTATCATAACTATTTTTTTTTGTTAATCTCGGTCATTAAGGGATCTTCATAAGATTGAATTTGGCTGAATTTGACAAACGATTTACATCGTATAAATAATTTCTAAGTTTTTCAATAGTGTCAAAATAGGTATAAATTCTTTCTGGGTGGACAGAGGTGAATTAATCTATTCTTGTCCTTTTTTTATAACTGAGAAAATGACACTTTTGTATTTTATTACTGCCTTGATTTGTTGGGAGTAACTGCATAAAATTATCATTTTTATTCTTCTTGTTTTTACTATTCTTCTTATTCTTCTTGTTCTTCTTGTTTTGTTCCATTTCTTCCTGCTGTTTGTGTTTCTCTTTCTCTTTGGTTCCCATCTCCGCTGGAGGCATCTATTCCGGAAATATTCTTGTTATTTTTCTTATATGTTTCACTGCCCTTAGACCAGTGTTTCCCAACCGATTTTGTGCCATTCCCCACCTAGGCATTTCTAAAATCCTGATGCCCTCTCGTGGTATTTAAATTTTGTTATTTAGAATTTTACGTGTATTCACCTAAAGGAAGCCATTAACGTTATATATTTTTCCGGGTCGTCCTCTAGACATATAATATACTAGTAAAGAATATTGTTTTCTCATGTATCATGTATCAACACATGATACTGATAGTATCATGTATCAATACTATCATGTAATTATACCATCATGATAGTATTATTTGCCATTGCAATACTACCGTGTATCTTTTTTGCTCTTAAATGCATATGAACGTGACGTCATTCACGTGAATTTTTTTCCCGAAATTAAGGCTCTGAAGTCTAGTCCGCTGAATTGTGTACGTCCTGCGCATGACCCACCAAAATATTTCCATGTCCTACCGGTGGGACCTGCGCCCCAAGTTGTGGGAATCACGGCATTAGACCTATTTCTTTCGTAGGATTTATTCATTTTATAAATCCTTTGTTTAAAAAAAAGTTGAGGCACGTTGAAAAAAGTTGGACTAATATTATTACTTGTGGACGTGGTTCAGCATTTGGAGGGGGTGTTGCCAAAGAGAAAAAGAGAGGTAATTTTCCTTTAAGATTACTTTAGTGGTAAAGTGTGCTTGAATCTCATCGGTTTACGTGTATGCGTTCTTTTATACGTCCTTTAAACGATGTCTTTTTAAATACTGATTTGTTTTCTGTACGAAATTTTAAGACAGTATGAAGAACGAGAAGTTTTTACTCGCAGAATTTGTACAAAATAGTCCTGCTGTTTCAATGGGGTATTATAGGTTTCGTTTTTTTTTTTTTTTTAGGCAATAGTAATTTGGGGCTGAACCCTATGAGGAAAACATTTACATTTCGCTGAATTGATTGGTGACATTTGGGTATCACCTAGATGTCTCTATTTTTAATTTAGCCCTATTTCAAACTAACGCATTAACTTAAAGCTGAACTAGTTGAAAGATTTTTTGCTCCCATGGCATTTTAATTTGGAGCACTATCTAGTAGGCATGTAGCGGGTGGATCTAGGATTTTAGGATTGGTGTTCAGCTGAATAGAATTTTGATGCTCCCTCAACAATTTCGATTTATTTTTTTTTTTTTTTTTTTGCTCGACAATTAATCAAAAACTGCACATAAATAAAATGTTCCTATCTCTAGGCGGGCGGGGGTGGTCGCCCCTGGGATATGCCACTGCATGCATGACTTCTTGCCTTCGATCCTATATTCAATTGCACATATATGATTCTTACCTCGCTTGCAACCTCTTGTGGTTTGCGATGAGCAGTTTTGATTCTGTCTGTTGTTACTTTTCCATGGAATGGTCCCTATTAGATAGCCAATCAGTAATTTTGCCTTCCATTATGCAAATACCTAATGAAGTCCAACGCTTTGTTATTGATTAAATTCAGTTGCCTCAATTTCCGGGTGCTTCTACCTATGGGGTAGATGGTTTGAATTACAGTCTGCTTTATTTAAAAGGTTTGGACAGGCTTTTGTTGCGGTTATAACTACCCGAACTTCCACAGACAATTCAGTATTGTACAATGAATTTAAACTAAGGAAGACGATTGTTTTTATTTATTTATTTCATTTGGAATGGCCTTGATACCCGTTTTGGGGTAGACATCGCATTGTACATCTGCTTATTGAACTAGATTTTGAGGAGATCTGCCTCTTAAGTTTCTGGTTGAAAAGGTAACATTTTAACTCTAGAGGTTACATTTTAACTCATGAGTGTTAGAGCTGGATAGAAGTCATTTCTCGCTGTTTTTCTTTTCGACATATTTAGGTTTTTGCTTCAGGGGGAAATTCACGAAGTTTGAAGGAGAGGGGGGGGGGGGCTAAATGTATTTTTCAAAATATTAGGGGACAATTTTGTTGATTTTTCAATGAAAATACCTTAAAATAGGCATATTTAATGAAAATACCAAAAAAGCTATTTATCAAAGTATAGTATTGATATGTATTGAATGCCATATTTCAGCAAGTTTTGGCTATGTTGCACTTATTTTGACGGCACCAAGTCAACTGGATGTAGAGAGTGTCGGGATATCTAATAATTTATAATCACACTTGAAACCCCATTTGTAAATACTTCAAAGGCAAACAGCGCCATTAAGCTGCTAAGTAATGCAAACGAAAATAATTATATCATCCTGCGACTAGCCAAAAAGCTTGTTAGGACCGTATTATCCTTTGTAAGAACCTGGAAAGATAGCTTCCTTCCTTCACCCAAGCATAAAATTCTATGTCTCCTTGCCCCGCCCCCGCCCCCACAAAAACTAGGCTTTCGCTGAATGTTTCAACTCAACCCCCCCCCCCCAACTATGAGCAAAACGGTATACTTGCCAAACTGTGTGAAAAATCCTTCGCCCCTACTTGGGTAACTATGATATTGACTGTAGGCAACCCCTACAATGAGAAATTGACAGAGGTTATTTATTAAACCCCAAGAGGTCATAATAAATTATGTACTTATTTATTTACACCCCCTCCCCCATGAGAAGTGCCAGTGGCCCTCCTTCCGGTATAAAAAACCTGTTTTTTGTGGTTTTTCTAAAGATATTGGGAATCGATTAACTGAATATTGAGACAGCAAAGAGATAAACATACCTTTCGAATCAAAATTTCATCCAGAATCCAAATATAACATTTATTTACGTTATTTATGAACTTTACCCCCATCCCACCTTCCTAATGGTCAAATATATATTCAGAATAAATTTTATACATGCATGGAATTTTCCATTGTTGCGATAAATCGTTAAATCAATTTGATAAAAAAGTGACATATGGAAAATTCAGTGCATGTATACAATTTATTCTGGATATATATTTGACCATTATGTATATATATATATATATATATATATATATATATATATATATATATATATATATATATATATATATATTTATTATATGTTACCGTGAATGTTGACATTCACTGGTGATTGTCCGAAATACCTTTTTTTTCTCCTTGGATTTAGTCAGCGTTGCCAGTCAACTTTTTCAATTTAATGCAAGGTTTGATGATGACAGGTTAGGTTAGAACAGATTAGGTTTGGTTAGGTGAGATTAGCTTAGGTTTTTAACCTATTTGTGATTTTTATAACCAAACTTAACGTAACCTAAACTTGCATAGTTTAACCTAACTTTAACTTTTAGCATCATAGCTTGCATAACACTGAAAAAGCTGACTCGCGAAGCTTATTGAATTTCAGCGGAGAAAAAGGGATTTTGAACATTCACCAGTGAATGTCGACGTTAACCAGATTTCGGACATTCACGGTAACACATATACAATTCTGGATTTACGTTTGACCATTAGATGGGTGGGGGATGGATGGGTCGTTTGCTATGCAAATGAATGTCATATTTGGATTCAGGATCAAATTCTGATTCTAACAGTTATTTCTTTGCTTTCTCAATATTCAGTTAATCGGAAAATTGACCAAATACTAATGCGTAATGTTTGGTTGTTCTTTGAGGACACTCTCGTCACCGGTTTTACAACATCACAGGATTGTTTCTAATTTAGTGATTAGCTGGAAGTTACCGAGATTACGAATTATGTAAATGAAGGTAATATTGGAGCTTTAATTTAATAATCAAAGACCGTTAACAAATGCTAGAGCTGTATCATAATAATTTTGTTACTACACTATGGAAATGGTAGCATAAACAGGTCATTAGAATATTTAAAAAATCAATTGTATTGTTTTTATTCCTGAAAGTTTTTGCAAGGTGCCATTTTCCGGAATTGATAAGGACAATTATATTAGTTGGAAATTATCATTAATGTTTTTTTTCTTGCTGAATATGCTGAGTGTTGACGTCAATCTCATTCCCAATGAAAATGCTGGGATAGAGCTATCCCTGAAACCCCACTTACATTTCATCGAATTCCCCCCCAAAAAATTGGGAATTCCTCGGATTTTCCTAAAAGAACATTAAGTTTTCCGAAATTGCCCCAAAAATTCATTTTTACAAAATTGACGATTTGTATTTTGCATTAGTGTCAATATATATAAGAAAATCGATTTTTGAGGAAATCTCGGTGAATCCAATTGTCGTCTGTGGAAGCTCGGAGAATCCGGGAACTTTAAGGAGGAAATGGAAGTACTGCTTAACTAACTTGGGTACTGTAGAAAATTTGATCATTTTGATTATCTTTTAAATTTTAAATGAATAAGATCCTCGTTTTAAGAAGGGGCTCCAGTCCACACTAAAAGGATAAATATGCAGTGTAAAGGAGTTCAGTAGAGCTGAACAGAAATTCAATCACACAATCAGAAATGGAGCGCTTGAATACATCTGAAGAACCGTGAGGAGAAAATAAATTGACACTCCAAAGAAGAATGGAAGAGGAGAATGGTACAGGGACGTACCCAGGGGGGTCCCGGTGCACCACCCATTATCCAAGCTTCTGGGTGTATTCAATTAAGAGATAATTTTTTTTTTTATCATTGATCCACTTCCCCTGAAAAATGTTCTCCTGATGTGGCTGGAATCTTTGTAATGGAAGTATTTCAGAGAGGAAGGGAAACAAAATTGCACTAAAGATTCATAGGTTGCATTGTCAAATTCATTGCTTGGGGCCATCGACCGTTCATTCCTTCGCAGGCACGTTCTTTCTTTCATCCCTTGAAAAGATTTGCAAAACTCCATGTTACAGGAGGCAGTTCTCATGCGACAGCTTACATTTGAAAGTGTGTTTTACTCGGCAAAATTCTCATCCGTCTTAAAGCTAATCATCTTGAATTTGCAATTATTGATGATCAACTGATTTTCAAGTACAGAAGCTTCAATCCCATTGTTATCCTCTCAGCTTTTAGGTCAGCCCCTAGCAGGTCTCCTGTATCCAAAAGGGTACGATTTAGACCCCCCATGTGGTTTGATCATACCCGGTTGGAGGGTTTATTATGAATTGCACCTGAACATTCTTTCTAATTATTATGCCCAAGTTGTAGGTTGCTTGAGTGGAATAGGTGATTGTTACTATTTTAGTCAATAGCTGCTGGGATAGTTGGATCGTAAGTTAGTGTTTCTACTTGTATTGAATTTGACATAATTTAAAAGCATTCAAAAACGGGGGGGGGTCCCTCGTGAATAGTCGGAATTACTTTTGGAAAAGTTGGTAAAATGTAGCCTATTAACGTCCGACTTTCTACTGGAAAATCCCATTCCATCCCCCCTTAAAGTTTGGACCTGTGTTTATTGGCACTGATAGTTTTTTTTTTCATTTAGTGTAACGGTTTGATTTCGTTTATGTATTAAATTCACCGCCTATACCTTAAAATGTTGAAATTTAGCCCTTTAGATCATGTCTCCCAGACTCCAAATCTGTGGGAGGTTCCGGGTTATTTTCCCCTTCCCCCGGATATGTGAACAATTAAATAATAAAATGTTTTGTTGTTCATATGGGTAAAAGTCTCTTGAAATTTTGATCTGATGCAATATAGAGCTGCGAAACGTCTGGGAGTACCTAGGTGTCAAAGGGGCGGTAGATCCAATTGGTTTCGACCCCCTATAAAGGGCGCTAGAGCTTTTAATTGGAATGAAATGAGCCCTCTTCCAGCTTCTTATGATCACTCTTTCTATATGATGAGGCCGAAAAATACTTGAGGAATAAGTCGCTCAGGGCTATATCCTTTTTTAGGAGGGGGGGGGGGTAAAAATAGAACTTTAAAAAGTGTATAAAAAATTTCGGTACTTATGAATCAGTTGGTACCCGCGCGAGAAGTCAAGTTTGGGTAATGCTAATGAAATAAAACAAAATATGATGAAAATATAATAGTTTACAAACAAATTTGCGCTATATATTTGCACATTTGGGGGTGGGGGATAAAGCATAGCATATTTTAAATACGTAAACTAACCTAGGTCCCTCCCCCCCCCCTACAACCCAAAAGCCCGTAGTTTAAATATTGTAAATGCAATGACAAACCACGGTTTGCGATCCAATTCTATATTGACAGATACCCGTTTGACTAGTTTCCTTTAGCACAATATATCGCGTGTGTATCAGCTAATGCATAAGTACCAATATTTCTTTATATTCATTCCTGTTACGTTTTTTACGAGTCGGACAGACATTTTTTTCTGGGTGGGGGGTCAAACTAACTAACCCCCCTGGATACGGCCTTGAAGTCGCTCTTTACGGAGTCAACCCTCCTTCATTTACTTCTGCTTCTTGATCAAAAAGAAGATGCCCATATGTTGATGTTAGGAAAATTATGTCGGCTTGAGAAATTTTCAGGGCAATTGCTTTCAAAAGCTAGGATAATTTAATAGTTTTACCAGGCGTTTGTGCTGTGTTTTAGGTGAAATCAAACCTCCATAAATAGCAGGCAAGGCCGTATCCATGGGGGGGGGGATTAGGGGATTTGAACCCCCCACCCTCCCGAAATGTTTGTCTGACTCGTAAAAACGTAACAAAAATGGACATAAACAAATTTTTTATGCTTTTTTTTAGTTTTTTGTGTAATCTCCCCCCCCAAAAAAAAATGAGTAAAACCCCCTCCGAAAAAAAATCCTGGATACGGCCCTGATAACGGGAATATATTGATAGTGCGTCACTAAAAAGTACGGCTCATAGTTTGATCATAAAATAAAAGTTCAAAATAGAGATAAAATTCTTTTTAATAGACATTGTATAATAAATTTCTCAAAAAATACCAGATATTTCGGTTACATATACAGTGACCGTCATCAGTTTTACTACTGATGACGGTCACTGTATATGTAACCGAAATATCTGGTATTTTTTGTGAAATTTATTATACACTGTCTATTAAAAAGGATTTTATCCCTATTTTGAACTTTTATTTTATCGTCATGGAAAGGCAGTGTGGTCTCCGAAATTATATATATTTTGATTAGTATTTTTTTTTTTTTTTAATGTGGGTTTATTTACGGTGCATTTTACAATTGATTAACGAGAGCTTTAAAATCATAATCAACCGAGAGGTGCGAGTTGAAGCAAGTCACGAGCCAAACTTTCACTTCATTAATTCTTGGTCATCAATCAATCTATCAAAAGACTGTCAAAACATAGGCTTCAACTTTGTAATTATGATCACTTCAGTTTCATCTCTATTAGAATAATTTATCTCTTATTAATAAGAAATAGTCGCCTGCTAAGCAAAAATAATTAACTGTCTATTGGTTTAATGATTTGATCGGTACATCTATAAAAACAAAGATGTTTGTTATGGAATATAGCATGGGCTTGGTAAGAAAATTGGCAATTTAAGATTGTTTCTTTGTATTCAATAACGATTATTAAAGATAATGTTGATATTGTATCAATTATTATCTTTTCGGACATTGATTGATTTTCGTTTTTGCCTTTCCTTAATGTTTTGTTAGATAGTTTAGTTTAGTTTCAACTTCGGAGTGATCGAAATATCGCTTCAAATTTTTTTTTTGATGCCGGAGTCTAGGTTTTGACCACAGTAGACAGAATATACCAGTAAGCTTATCGCAGATCATTTCTGGTCTTCGTTCTCGTTGCGAACAAAAAGCTCTGCACTTTGATGGAAACAGACGGAAACAGACTAACCTGCATTCCCGCTAATCTGACTTCGCCTATGTTTATATCTGCAAAAACGTTCTCCGGAGCGCTCGCACCCCGGTCCGGGTTTTTATAATGGGTGAGATAGAGAATGATCATACTGGATTATATATGAACTGTGGTTTTGACAGACAAACTTTGAATGTTTGAATTAGGTTATAGAAGCAGTTTTTATACTTACGCTTTTTCTAGGAAAATTTTGGAGCAAAAACGAGAAACAAATCCAACATCACTTGTACAAAGCTTAGGAGGAGAAATTTTAGTTTCATTTTAATTTTTAGAGTAATTTTCTCAAGTTGTGTCGTAAACTGCGACAAAATATACATTTGCGATGAGCTCACAGGGAACGGAAAAAAACGTGATTTAGGAAATCAAAAAATTGTTGAATAATATTGTCGACATCCATTTGTCCTAGCAATGTTGTTCATTGAGGCGTTTTAGCATTTATTTTTAAGTTTCACTTTATTTTTGCATTAGTATTTATTACATTTTAGTATATTTATGTAAAATAGTATTTATATGTATTTTTTTTATATTTCAAGTGCACATCTCATAAATTTATCTTCTATTTCAATACTTCCCAAAGTCTCGAAATTGAAGTCCCGATTTTCTAAAATAAATATGATTTATAAGTTTCGACTTAATCAATTCATACACTGTCACTAAGATTTTCATTTTCACTGTCCTGGGAACTTTAAATATTACTTACCTTACTATGTTTAATAGCAATTGAATTAGGTTATTTTGAATTAGGTTAATAATGTTGAATAGTATACAAGCAGTTTTACACTAACGCTTTTTAGGAAAATTTTGGACAAAACGAGAAACAGATCCAACATCACTTGTGCAATGTTCAGGAGGAGAAATTTGAGTTTCATTTTAAGTTTTTGAACAAGTTTCTCAAATTTCATCGTAAACTGAGTCAAAATATACAATTTGTGATGAGCTCACAAGAAACAAAAAAAAACTTGGTTTATGATATCAAAAAATTCTTGAATTTTTTCAACAGCGAATGCTAAATTTGTCCTATATGTTTAAAAAATAAATGTTACCTTAAGATTAAATCAAAATGCACTGTGATATTGCTAATTCCAAATAAGGCATCTCAGCAGTATCCCAAGAACGACTGAGGGTATTATGTTCAAACTTTCGGGGCCAATTCTGCTCTTAAAATTTAACCAAATCAAAATAGCGTAAGTTTATCCATTCTATCAAAGAAAGTAAACAGATTTTTTTGCGAATGGTATCAAGTTTTCCATTTCAGGTCAACTAGAGGAGGTATGAAACTAAATTAAACAGTACTATTTGTGTCCAGATTTTTAAAAGGGTGTATGTTTCTCCAGCATACAATTTTTCTCCAGCATACAAATAGAAGGCCAAACTATAAAGTCTTAAAAAACGAAAAGATTTAAAGTGTTATTTTCTTTTTCCCTGAAAAGACTATGTCAATATAAAACGAACAGAAATTAATTAAAAAAAACTTTTTCCACAAAATAAGTTTTTCAAAGAAAAGTAAAGAACTCCATTAAACAAAAAAGGAGGAAAAAATAAAATCAAATAATCTACCAAGCTCGAAACTACTACAAATCAGCATCGATAAATAAATGAAACCCAAAACGAACAGAAATTACAATAAATAACCGAGTCAAACTCAAAACGAGCATAAAGTAACATAAGTTGGGCGCAAAACCCCTATGCCTTCCCAAGGCCAGAACAAAATTTGCACTTTACTGAAAAAATACAAATGAATGTGCATTTTCAGTTTAATATACATATACTGATATTTATTAATCAAAATGTTAATATTATTTGATTTATTAAATTTATAAAAGTAAAAACATTTATATTTTTTTCAATAAAATGCAAATTTTGTTCTGGCCTTGGGAAGCCATAGGGGGTTTTGCGCCCAACTTATATTAATTTCTGCTCGTTTTGAGTTTGACTGGGTTATTTATTCTAATTTCTGTTCATGTTGGGTGTCATTTATTTATCGATGCTGATTTGTGGTAGTTTTACAATTGGTAGATTATTTAATTTTATTTTTGTTCATTTTTTGTTTAATGAAGTTCTTTACTTTTCTTTGGAAAACTTATATTGTGGAAAAAGTTTTTTAAATTAATAAGTGTAAAAGTCGGCATTTCGGTCCTAAAAATAGGATGAAAATACAAGTAATTTTATTTCGTCTTAATGAGTTCAAGGCACTGATTCAATGTAGTTGGCCCGCAGGAGGGGAGGGTTAAACTGGGTATTTCTCCTCCCCTTAAAAATGCCATAATTTGTAAAGTGGTAATATTCAGAGTAAAATGTGACGCTTCTGGGAAAAAGCCTTTTCTCAACCATAGTCTCCTCTAAAGATCCTTGTTGGACAGAAGTTTTTGGCTGCCCAGTTTTAATTTATTCTATTGAAACTAAGAAAATTGAACTTGTATGATCGTTGATATTGGGGCCTGTTTTTATGTACTCCCTCTCTTTGTATGAGCCTACTCTTTTTCTAATTCTCTCAATGGAAAATTGGCCGTTAAGTTGAACTGTCTCTGAAATAATGACTTGAATCTGTCAATACCCTCCCTTATTCCACACCCGTAGTTTGGCCGACCAATAGAAATTGCAAAACATTGTATAATAGAAGAAATTGACCCCTTTGTTGAAATTCTACACATCTATCGGCCTACCTAATTTCCCTAGTAATTCTAGCCATTGTGACAGTCATTTTGTGGGAAAGACGATCTGTCTTTAGAAAATTTTCTTAAAAAGAGGGGTAATTTAGTTTGCCCAATTCATGTAGAGGTTATTAAAAGCTGTTGAAAACTTTCAATAGTTGTATCTTTTTATTGTTAACATAACCTCTAACAGTTCGGCTATGGCAATTCAAACATCTAAGAATATTTTTTTTTTTTTTTTGTTTAATGTAGATTTATAAGTACCTCCTTAACTGAGTCTGTTGAACTGATCGGTTTATTTATGCTAAGACCGTTTCGGCATTTCTCGAAAACATTCGCTAACAAGAAAATTGGTAAATTTCATGAGCCAATCCCCAACCACTTTTATTTTATTTTTTTTGGGGGGGGGAGGGGTATAGCATTATTTTTAGGGGTATAGCATTATTTTTTAGTTATTTATGTTTTGAATTACCTTATACCCAGAAAACAGCAACTGGTTGAATCGAATTTGTGAAGCTATATACAGTTTTATTCTCAAAGGACTTACAAAAAAATGTATTGACAACAGGGACGTATCAAGGGGGGCACTCGGTTTGCCCCCCCCCTCGAAAGTTCTGTCTGATTCATACAAAAGTAAAAAAATACATTTAAACAAATTTTATTGCGTTTTGTAAAGTTTGTTTATACCACCGAACAAATACCTCCCCTGGACAAAAATCCTGGATACAGGATTTTACTCCCCTGGTCGACATTCACAAACTAAGTAAATAATGTTAACATAAAGATGTTCGGGTTTTCCCCTTTTATTACCGCTCGTGGATAGTAATATGTGAGGAAAATACTTATTATAACCACATCTAGTCAGATAATGCCCCGCAATCCACCAAGGGGGCTGCTTAACTATCCTTTCCAGCGTTAACCAAGAAAAATAAAAAATTTTTGTATTTGTAAATACGGATTTGAAACCCCCTCTGCGGGGTTCTCAGATCTATTGTATTTGATAGTGTAATTTCATCAGGCTTACATCTATTTTTGGAGGGTTTATTCCTTCTGCAAAATTGTGCAAATTTGCATTTGTGGCTAACTTTTAACGAGTAAATATAAAATTAGCCAATTATTTTGTATATTTTGGATTAGCAACAATAGCATATGTTTGCTATTAACACATTGTTGTTTTTTTTTTAATCAGAATTTTCCTTTTAAAGTTTTATTTTCTATTGGCAAGGATCGCTATTTATTTACCGTTCACGATGAACGGTTTGATAGCCATTTTCGTTACTCAAACATTGTTTGATATGACTCATTGATTAATTTACTTAGATAATGTGTGTTTCAGTAACCATGGTTACTGTTTCTATCATCATAGTTGTTTGAAAATTATTCTTCTTTGCTAATGAAAATTCTACAAGACATACACAGTACATCCGTAATTGGATAACGTAAAATTCTGAGAATATTTTTTAGACTTTTTTTGCTATCCAGAAAAACGAAATAAAAAAATAGTGCGAGGCTTTGCCCTCTCTTAGAAATCATGCATACAAGGTGGCGCGCGCCACATATGGCGGCATGCGAGTGTAACATAAGGTTACATTCTTATTTTGCTGAAAGTTTACTCTGACTGCTTAACAAGAACGATCGTAACTATTCGTAACACTGGATGTACAATGGTCTGTTCCCTGGGGAGGGGGGGGGACTTTGTAGTGTATTTTGGGGAGGGGAGGGGGTTTTAAACAGGGAAGTAAGTTCTTATTTAGGTTACCATTTTTCAGTTTTCAAATCAGGGTTCCTTGAAATCAGTTTCTAGCCCCCTCCCCTTGTGTGAACGAATGACCATTATAGAATAAGCTTAAGCCCCCCAAAATAGCACAAATCTAGCGCAAGGTTAATGAATATAAATCAAGATCGTATTCAAAGGGGTATTGGGTTTGACCCCCATCCACTTGAAATGTTTGTCTGACTCGTGAAAACGTAACAAAAATAAATATAGTCAAATTTTTGATGCGTTTTTTTTTGTAAACCCCCCTCCAAACAAAATCTTGAATATGGCCTTAATATAAATACATAATAAACAATTAAAAGGAGGTAAAAGCCTGGAAGTCAGAACTGTTAAAGAAAGGTGAAATTCAACCTAAAGGAAAGGCCCAAGTGGAGTTGAAAAGGACAATGAAATGATTTAACAAAAGGATGCAACAATTAAAAGGAGGTAAAAGCCTGGAAGTCAGAATTGTGAAAGAAATTCGAAATTCAACCTAAAGAATAAGCCCAAGTTGAGTATAAAATGACAATGAAATGATTTAACAAAAGGAAGCAAAAATGAATATTATGTAAAAGACTGGAAGGAAGAATGATGAAAGAAATTAGAAATTCAACCTAAAGAAAAAGCCCAAGTGGAGTTGAAAAGGACAATGAAATGATTTAACAAAAGGATGCAACAATTAAAAGGATGTAAAAGCCTGGAAGTCCGAATTATGAAAGAAATTCGAAATTCAACCTAAAGAAAAAGCCCAAGTGGAGTTGAAAAAGACAATGAAATGATTTAACAAAAGGATGCAACAATTAAAAGGAGGTAAAAGCCTGGAAGTTAGAATTATGAAAGAAATTCGAAATTCAACCTAAAGAAAAGGCCCAAGTGGAGTTGAAAAGGAAAATGATGTAACAAAAGGATGCAACAATTAAAAGGAGGTAAAAGCCTGGAAGTCAGAATTGTGAAAGAAATTCGAAATTCGACCTAAAGAAAATGCCCAAGTGGAGTTGAAAAGGACAATAAAATGATTTAACAAAAGGATGCAACAATTAAAAGGAGGTAAAAGCCTGGATGTCAGAATTGTGAAAGAAATTCTAAATTCAACCTAAAGAAAAGGCCCAAGGGGAGTTGAAAAGGACAATGAAATGATTTAACATTAGTATGCAACAATTAAAAGGAGGTAAAAGCATGGAAGTCAGAATTGTGAAAGAAATTCAAAATTCAACCTAAAGAAAAGGCCCTAGTGGAGTTGAAAAGGACAATGAAATGATTTAACAAAAGGATGCAACAATTAAAAGGATGTAAAAGCCTGGAAGTCAGAATTGTGAAAGAAATTCGAAATTCAACCTGAAGAAAAGGCCCAAGTGGAGTTGAAAAGGACAATGAAATGATTTAACAAAAGGATGCAACAATTAAAAGGATGTAAAAGCCTGGAAGTACGAATTATGAAAGAAATTCGAAATTCAACCTAAAGAAAAAGTCCAAGTGGAGTTGAAAAGGACAATGAAATGATTTAACAAAAGGATGCAACAATTAAAAGGAGGTAAAAGCATGGAAGTCAGAATTGTGAAAGAAATTCGAAATTCAACCTAAAGAAAAGGCCCTAGTGGAGTTGAAAAGGACAATGAAATGATTTAACATTAGGATGCAACAATTAAAAGGAGGTAAAAGCCTGGAAGTCAGAATTGTGAAAGAAATTCGAAATTCAACCTGAAGGAAAAGCCCAAGTTGAGTATAAAATGAAAATGAAATGATATAACACTATGATGCAACAATTAATAGGATGTAAAAGAATGGAAGTTCGAATTATGAAAGAAATTCGAAATTCAACCTCAAGAAAAGGTCCAAGTGGAGTTGAAAAAGAGAATGAAATGATTTAACAAAAGGATGCAACAATTACAAGGATGTAAAAGCATGGAAGTTAGAATTTTGAAAGAAATTCGAAATTCAAACTAAAGAAAAGGCCCAAGTGGAGTTGAAAAGGAAAATGAAATGATTTAACAAAAGGATGCAACAATTAAAAGGAGGTAAAAGCCTGGAAGTCAGAATTGTGAAAGAAATTCGAAATTCGACCTAAAGAAAAGGCCCAAGTGGAGTTGAAAAGGACAATGAAATGATTTAACAAAAGTATGCAACAGTTAAAAGGAGGTAAAAGCCTGGATGTCAGAATTGTGAAAGAAATTCGAAATTCAACCTAAAGAAAAGGCCCAAGTGGAGTTGAAAAGGAAAATGAAATGATTTAACAAAAGGATGCAACAATTAAAAGGATGTAAAAGCCTGGAAGTCAGAATTGTGAAAGAAATTCGAAATTCAACCTAAAGAAAAGGCCCAATTGGAGTTTAAAAGGAAAATGAAATGATTTAACAATTAAAAGGAGGTAAAGCCTGGAAGTCAGAATTGTGAAAGAAATTCGAAATTCAACCTAAAGATAAGGCCCAAGTGGAGTTGAAAAGGACAATGAAATGATTTAACAAAAGGATGCAACAGTTAAAAGGATGTAAAAGCCTGGAAGTCCGAATTATGAAAGAAATTCGAAATTCAACCTGAAGAAAAGGCCCAAGTGGAGTTGAAAAGGACAATGAAATGATTTAACAAAAGGATGCAACAATTAAAAGGATGTAAAAGCCTGGAAGTTAGAATTGTGAAAGAAATTCGAAATTCAACCTAAAGAAAAGGCCCAAGTGGAGTTGAAAAGGACAATGAAATGATTTAACAAAAGGATGCAACAATTAAAAGGATGTAAAAGCCTGGAAGTCCGAATTATGAAAGAAATTAGAAATTCAACCTGAAGAAAAGGTCCAAGTGGATTTTAAAAGGACAATGAAATGATTTAACAAAAGTATGCTACTATTACCAGGAGGTTAAAGCATTGATTTCAGATTTGTGAAATAAAGTCGAAATTCGAACTAACGAACAGGCCCTAGTGGAGTTGAAAAGGACAATAAACATAGTTAACACAAGGATTCAAAAATAAAAAGGATGTAAAAGCCTGGATGGCCGAATTATGTAGGAAAGTCGAAATTCAACCTAAAGAAAAGGCCCAAGTGGAGTTAAAAAGGAAAATGAAATGATTTAACAAAATGATTCAACATTTAAAAGGATGTAAAAGCCTGGAAGTCAGAATTGTGAAAGAAATTCGAAATTCAACCTAAAGAAAAGGCCCAATTGGAGTTAAAAAGGAAAATTAAATGATTTAAAAAAATGATTAAACAATTAAAAGTAGGTAAAGCCTGGAAGTCAGAATTGTGAAAGAAATTCGAAATTCAACCTAAAGAAAAGGCCGAAGTGGAGTTAAAAAGGAAAATGAAATGATTTAACAAAATGATTCAACAATTAAAAGGAGGTAAAGCCTGGAAGTCAGAATTGTGAAAGAAATTCGAAATTCAACCTAAAGAAAAGGCCCAAGTGGAGTTAAAAAGGAAAATGAAATGATTTAACAAAATTATTCAACAATTAAAAGGAGGTAAAAGCCTGGAAGTCAGAATTGTGAAGGAAATTCGAAATTCAACCTAAAGAAAAGGCCGAAGTGGAGTTAAAAAGGAAAATGAAATGATTTAACAAAATGATTCAACAATTAAAAGGAGGTAAAGCCTGGAAGTCAGAATTGTGAAAGAAAGGTGAAATTCAACCTAAAGAAAAGGCCGAAGTGGAGTTAAAAAGGAAAATGAAATGATTTAACAAAAGGATGCAACAGTTAAAAGGAGGTAAAAGCCTGGAAGTCAGAATTGTGAAAGAAATTCGAAATTCAACCTAAAGAAAAGGCCCAAGTGGAGTTGAAAAGGACAATGAAATGATTTAACAAAAGGATGCATCAATTGTCGTAAAATTCTCAATAAAATAGTGCGTAAGACATTAACTGGGGCAGGAATCTATCTCGTTTCTGTAGACTCTTAGTTCCCCAAGACTTGCTTTGGGAAGGGTTTAGGGATTGGTTTTATGTTTTTCACTGAATCAAAGTTTGGCATAGTAGCAACTTGTAAATATAACAACGGGTAAAAATATAAGGTATTTCTTGGCTCTTTTTACCGAATTAATCTTAAGGAATAGTTTTATTTACTTACGAAAATACGTCAAAAACATAAACCGATGAAATTAATACACACTTTGTATTACGGAGCTATAGGAAAGTAACCTTTCCTTTTTTCTTTGGTTTAACATTGCATAAATAAAAGTCTGTCTTTAAGAGATATTATTTGGCTTTTATGAAAATATGTTGCAAAAGTAAACCAATGAAATTAACGCGCTATTTTTAAGCTGGAAGTCGAGGCCGGTAATTTCTCTTTTTTATTTGATTTGATTATAGGCCTACTCGATTTTGTCAAATCAAGATTGTCTAGGATAGGTATAGGAATTTTTTTAGATAAGAAGAGAACACACAAGCACTTTTTGGGTTTGTTCAAATAAGATTAACTTCACCACGACTTTTTTTTTATTGATAAATTCAAAGTACGAGAAGGCAGGGGCGGATCCAGGATTTTCTTAGGGGGGGGGCGCAAAATAGGTTGATCCGATAAACTTGCGATAGGAGCATGCAAGTTTAAGTAACGCAAACTTGCGGTAATTAAGTAAGTTACACTACTTTAGACTACGTTAGGGGGGCGCGCGCCCCTCTCGTCCCCATCTGAATCCGCCACTGCGAGAAGGTATATTTGAGGTATGACAGAGGTATAGTCAAATCATTATTAGACTTTAAGTGGAGATCAAGATTTGATAAAATCTTGTCAGTCACGATTAGAAAGACTAAGAGACACAATTTGAATGAAACTCCTGAAGCTTAGTTAGACACGTAGAACCTCTAGGCCAGAGAACCTCCCAACCGATTCCGGGCTATGCCCCACCTAGGAATTCCTAAAATCCTGATGCCCCTCGGGGTATTTAAATTTTGCTATTTAAAATTTTACGCGTATTCACGTGGAAGGTTAAAAGGACATTAACTTGGAATTTTGTTTGTCATCCTCTAGGCATATTTACAGAAATGAAAAATATTATCTAAGTAATACAATGTATAACGTCATTGCAATACTATCATGTAGATTTTGGCTCTTTAAATTCATTTGAATTTGACGTTAGTCACATGAAAAATGTTTTTTTTCAAAGTTAAGACTCTAAAGTATAGTCAGTCAAAAGGTGCACGTTCAGCCCATAACCCATAACAATATTATCATGCCCCATTGGGAATCACGGCTCTAGGCCTTCTCCAATTTTCATATTTTCATTTTTTTTTTCGTGATCTCCTATACTTATCATATAATTTGCCTGTATTTAGCCGAGGTACATATCTAGGATTTTTTTCGGGGGGGGCGGGGGGCAATACCAAACACATTTTACTTGATGATTTGAATGAGAAGCGTCAAGAAGGTCGAAAAAATTTAGGATATTGGGGTTTCTCCCCTTCCTGGTATGTCCCTGATCCAGCCATCCTACATTAGCGGATCTATTATTTTCAAGTTTTGCCAGTATTGTATTCATCTGTTCTTTCTTTTTGGCGTATGCTTTAGTTTTCTTTGTTTGCGACTCCGGCTCCTATTTTATCCTAGCAGGATTTCGGTTGAAATGCTTTCTATTAGTAGATTACTATGTAACTAATGCTATTTGGTGGCAAAGAAATTGGTCACTGAATTTGAATAGCTGCTTGTGGCGACAAAACTATCCCGAAACTATTAAAGGAAATTGTAGGAGGAAGCCCCCCTGTGACCTTTAGGTTGAGTGTTCCTTGTGATTTTTTCATCACCTGCTTGTATCTATTGTTAGATTGGACATACACTGAGGATATGATACTTTATTAGCTAGTAAGAATGCTGGGTCAAAGAATGTCGTCTTATGAATGACGCTAGAAATTGAAAAATGGTGAAGTGGTCTTTGACAAGTTGAATTAGAGGGGTTTGGGGGGAGTTTCCTGATTCCATACGTCTATCTTGCATTGTGTTAGCGGTTTGTTAAATGACATTTAGTAAAAACTGCTTGCGAAGTCGATTAGATCGAGGGGTCACCCACTTTCAAAAAGTCGTGTATACCTGGTGGCGTGCGCCAAGGCACGCCACGCATGACAGAAAAAATGACTCTTAGATATACAACAGGTGTGGAGGTGGGGACTCCCGGGCTAAATTTGTGTTAGTTTCGTGGCTTTTCGTAAGATTAATCCAACTAGATAGGCAAAGTCTTAAGATTAATGTTGTTTTAAGATTTATTTGCAAAAGGAAAAAAGAAGAACGATTTTCCGATTCATATCAACTATATTTACGTTGCATTTCGAAATATAAAACTAATTTACTTTACAGTATTTGGTTTCCCAGATTAACACAATATCTTTTCCAAAGCTCGAATAGACCAGGGAATTATAAACTACTATAATTTATTTATATATATATATATATATATATATATATATATATATATATATATATATATATATATATATATATATATATATATATATATATATATATATATATATATATATATATATATATATATATATATATATATATATATATATATATATATATATATATATATATATATATATATATATATATATATATATATATATATATATATATATATATATATATATATATATATATATATATATATATATATATATATATATATATATATATATATATATATATATATATATAAATTATAGTAGTTTATAATTCCCTGGTCTATTCGTTATTTGTTGTGTGATTAACTTCGGAGATGCACTTACATAATTATTTGAGTTAGAGATGGACGGGTTCTATGGCTTTAATTAGGGGCGCTGATTGCGGGGTGGGGTTAATTGCGCCCTGTAGATTTCGAAAAATAAAATTGTTTTGCTTGATTTAAAGAAATCGAAAAAAAAATCCCTGCCTTTCCACACATTTTCGTGGATTGGCACATCTGGCCCTAACTTCTTTTTTTGCAACAGCCTACAAAGGTTTTCCTGCTCTTTATGCAAAATCAGGAAAGGCCCCACACCGCACTCCAATGACATTTCTGAATTGCTTCAGTATGTGTAAGCGTAAATGTTTGATAAACAATAATGGAGATATTCCGTCGCTTTCCCATCTTTGAGAAACTGAGACCAAATTCCGGATATTCATGTTTTTGTTTGAATATGGAATGTCGTGGGACAGTGAACAACGTAAATTACCATATGCTGTTTTCCCATAAGGTCATCTGTACCCCCTTCCCTCCTGACATGCATGTGATAAAAAGTCATACAATAATTGATCAGGTCATATAACGGGTGACGCTCGGCCCTACTGGTTTTGTAGAGTTTACTTGCTCCTCCCTGACGACGTTTCGCTCCTCGACCGAAATCTGATTTTTTATGAATATCTTATTAATTCTAAAATATTAATATTTCAATTAGTGCTGAATATTAATTCTGACTGCCTTTAAACACGATTTTATCTGTATTAAGCTTGAGCCGATGGGCTGCCTACTTCCAGCCAGTTGATGTATATCTCAAAGCTAAAAGGTACTTTCTATCTCTCCCTTTCTGTACCCCTCCCTCCCCTTCTGATAAAATTTGACTCCTCGACCACAATCTTACTTTTTTATGAACTTCTTTGGAAATACTTATTTTGAAAATAGTGAAGTTTGGCAATAGAAAAAGTTTGGTTTGGCAAAATAGTGAAGTTTGGCATGCTTTTAGTCAGAGGAGAAAAAATTGGTATTACAAATAGAAGAAGCAGAAGAAAGACTATGCATCTCCATTTTGGATATATAGATTTTGGCGGGGACTCAATGTAAGAACCACAAAAGTAAAATCAGTAGGCTATATGAAAAAAAAATTAGGAATTATATAATGTAATATTTAATGTAAGGACAGGGAAAACTACGTATCTGGATGTATTGCTATTTTTGTAAAAAAAAAAAAAAAAAAAAAAAAAAAAAAAAAAAAAAAAAATCCAGATTTGAGATCCCGAGATGAACGGTGCAACAATAGGCTCATAGCAATTATAACTACTACTGGTTACTCCATACATGACCATGTGTACGCAAGTTTACACGGTTTTTAAACCATGTAAATTTACAAGGTCAAAGCAAATTTACACGCCCTTTCCCTGTCCCACTTTCTACACAGCTTCCGTCTTCACCTCTCCCATTAATTCTCTACTTTTTTCAGAAACAATTATGATATGTTCCCATTTTATTTGGGGTTGCCTTGCTTTTCGTTTGGCCTCAGATGAGCTGCCAAAAAAATCCTCTAGAAAACTTCTAGTTCAACGTTTTGCAAAGTGTGGATGTCGACCTGGTGCCAGGTCGTAGAAAAAATTGCAAAATACCAAAAATATTTTTACATTTTTTTTTTTACCTGTTAGACACAAGTAAAATTTGTATTTGTTTCTATTCTTTCATATAGCTTTAACGCCCGCGTGATGTGCTTCTAACATTGCAAGGGTTCATCCTGTTCCATTTCACAGCTCAAATATTTTCTGACATCTAAATGTGCTCGATTATTCCTTCAAATAAAATGTGAATTTGTTAAGAATTTGTTTCTTTTTGAAAATAAAACTCAAATTTTTACATAGGATTTGACAGGTCATTGCTACATATTCCAGCACACACAGCCCAAAAGAATGCACATTCATGGTAAAACTTCTTATTCAAATACTGAAATTTGGACAGAACCTTAAAAATCCCGAGTCAGCGTAGCTTCATCAGTACTTATGATTGAGTACCAAATCTTTATGATTCTTCAAATAACAACGGGATGAGGCCCACAGCTTACAAATTAGACAACACCAGCAGGGGTCTAATTTTACTACAACGGAACCTAATTTACTTAACAACATATTTGCATCTTCCAATTTCTCTTTATAAATAGCCGACAAACCCGAAGTTTTCCGCCAATTTGAGAAGTTTAAATAACTTTACAATTCGCTGCTATTAAACCTATAGGTTCTACTCCACATTTTCAAACATTTTTAGGAAGTATATCTTTCTGGACCTCCACAAGGCGTTCGACAGTGTCGACAGAGAGGTATTAAAGGATGCCCTGGTTAGAATTGGCCTCCCTCATTTGTTTGTGAGGTTGATAGTGAGTATGTATATTTGTGTGAGTGGAATCGTGTTAGTTGGTAACAGGTTTTCTATGTTTTTTAATATTAAGCTGTGTGTAAAACAAGGCAGCACTCTTTCTCCTAAATTGTTTAACATTTTTATAAATGATGTTGTTGATTATCTAGAGAATAGATGGGCTCCGAATGTTAGTCTAGGGACCCATAAACTATCACTACTATTATTTGCAGATGATATTGCTTTGGTGGCTAGCACACCGCAAGATCTGCAGACGCTTTTGAGTCTTATAGATGATTATTTGCAGATGAAAAAATTAAGGCTGAACGTTGAAAAGAGTGAAGTTGTTATTTTAAAAAAAGGAAAACAAGTGGTGAAGATAATTATAGATTTAAATTTAATAATGAGGAACTGAATGTAAGTAAAAGAATAAAATATTTAGGATTTGTTTTATCAGAAAAGGGAAGTTTAAAGTCATGTTGATGAATTAATTAATAGAGGTAAAGTGGCCATGTCTGCAATTTTTAGAAATCCGACGATAATGGGAATTAAAAACCTAAAAATGCACAAAAGAATATTTATTACAAAAATTTTGCCAGTATTAGAGTATGGAGTGGAGATTTGGGGGGGAGAAGCGGCACACAAGTTGGAGTCCCTCCAGCTCCAGTATTATAAAAGACTATTTGGATTACATCAGATAACTCATTCACAGGTTCTGAAAGGTGATATGGGCCTGTTTTCGTTAAAACTACGTAGGTCTATTTTGATGCTTAGATTTTGGTTGAAGATCATTAGGTGCAATGAAGACAGACTAGTAAGTGATGCTTATTATCAGATGTTGAGCTATGATTCGAAAAGGTCGTGGCCATCCCAAATTAGGTCATTACTAGAAAGTGTGGGAATGGCTTACTTATGGAATGAGGGTCTTGGTTCCCCTGATCTACCAACAAATTTAGTAAGCCAGGTACGATTTATCTTAGAGTGTCAAGAAATTCAGTATTGGCAAGGGCTGGTTTTAAATTCTGCTACATTGAATCAGTATAATCAGGTTAAACCTAGTTTTGGAGAGGAAATTTATTTTAAATTCAATTTACCGGCTATGATTTTATGTCGATGGATTCAGCTTAGGGCGAATCGTCTTCCAATCCAGAGTAGACAAATGGTGTTCGACAGGGGGATAGTACATCCTGATGGTCGGTATGTGTGTCCTCTTTGTAGGGATGAGGACGAATATTTGGACCATTTTCTCCGAAAGTGCCCGGTGCTCTCTGATTTAAGGGAAAATTACTTACATGGGATTGTTTTACTGCTTCCAAATATATTACAAAGTAGTAATCCAACCACAATATTTCGTATTGGTGCGTACATAGAGAAGGGATTAAAAAGAAGGAAATGTTTTTACAATTAATTATTATTAATTATAAGGAATTAAAGTTTTTTTTTTTTTTTTTTATTTTACCAGAAGGTATTTTTCGCTATGTATTCATGTTAATGTGTGTTTGTAATTTGCTCTGTTGTAATTTTTCTATTTTCATATTTTTTGTGTGTATATGGGGTTTTTGGTCTTGGGCTTTTTGAAATACACGATCTATCTATCTATCTATCTATCGTCAATGGAGGAGTTTATCGTCCATCTTCATGGGGTTATGCGTAGCTGAGAATCTCGGGAACGGGCCCTGCTGTGAGATGAAAGTACTTTCGTCAAGGCCGTATCCAGGGGGATTTGAACCGCCCCCCTAAATGTTTGTCCGACTCGTAAATCCAAAATGTATATAAATTTCTTCATGTCTTTTTTAAGTTTTTTGTGTTCCCTTTCCCCTACCGAATAAAAATTCTGGATTTATGTTTGGGAAGGGGGTATCACCCCTTGAAGTTTCTGTTGCGTTTTCTATTTTAAAAATCTACTTTGAACTAAAATTCAAGTGTCTTAAAACTTTAAAAAGAATGAAAACAGTTGATTGCTTTATTCATACCCACAGAAAAAGGTGAAAAAACTCTTAACATGTTGTCCTCATAAGAAACGCATGGCTAGTCAAACAATTTAAAGAGGAAACGGATTCTAGCCATTAAAAAATAATAAAGAGATAAAACCCTCTTCCGGAGGCAGAAGGCCGCTCAAAACAGAGAATTAAGGAAACAATTTAAAGTCTATATTGCTCCCATAAACGTCATAGATATTTTAGATATTATCAGTTTAATTCTATTATTGAATAAAAAAAAACTAGTTTTTTCAACTGAAAGTAAGGTGCAACATTAAAACCTAAAACGAACAGAAACTATTACGCATATGAGGGGGTTCACCCCTCGTCAGTACCTCGCTCTTTACGCTAAAGTGCAAGTTGTGTTCCAATGCCTTAAGAATGACCCCTGAATCGCAAAGGCCGTTTAATTAGAATAAATAGATCTTTTGAAACTACTAAAAATACTTTAGCGTAAAGAGCGAGGTATTGACGCGGGGGTGAACCCCCTCGTGGGCGTAATAATTTATGTTCGTTTTAAGTTTCATTCTTTGCGTTTTAAGATTTTGCTCTTTACTTTCAGTTGAAAAAAAACTTGCTTTTTGATTTAATTTCTGATTGTTTTTTAAATAATACTGGAAAATCCAGCACCCCCTTCATGGAAATTCTCTCCCCCTTGAAAAATTCCACCATGGAAAGATCCTCCCACCTAACCCCTGTCCCCCCCCCCAGAAAAAATCCCTTCTGAAAACTTCTGTATACTTCCCAATCAGCAATACTATATGTAAACAATAGGCAAACTTCATAACTTGCAGCCCTTCCCCCGGGGACTCTGGGGGGATTAAGCCGTCCTCAAAGGCATAGCTATTAGATTTTCGACCATGCTGAACAAAATGGCTATCTCAAAATTTTGATCCGGTGACTTTGGGAGAAAAATGAGCGTGGGAGGAGGCGCAGTTGTCCTCTAATTTTTTGTTTGGGGGGGGGGGCACTAGAACTTAAATTTCCGTTTGTATGAGCCCTCTCGTGGACATTCTAGGACCACTGGGTTGATACGATCACCCCTGGGAAAAAACAACAACAAAATAACAAATTTTCATCACGCATCCGTGATCTTTCTTCTGCCAAAAAATACAAAATTCCACATTTTTATAGATAGGAGCTTGAAACCTCTACAGTAGGGTTAACTTAAACGATGAATGTGATTGTGTGATTTTCATTAAGGTTCTATGACTTTTAGAGGGTGTATCCAACTTTTTCCGAAAATCAGGCAAATTTTCTCAGGCTCGTGAATTTTGATGGGTAAGACTAAACCTGATGAAACTTTTATTTAAAATCAGCATAAAAATTCGATTCTTTAGATGCATCTATCGGTATCAAAATTCCGTTTTTTTGACTTTCGGTTACTATTGAGCCGAATCGCACCTTACTTACAGTTCTTTACCAAGAACTGTTTGATTCTTTGATAGCTTCAGCATTCCAAATGAATGAAATCTTAAAGGACCTTGGACATCGAAATGGAAACATTTTTTGCCTCCTGGCTCCATCTCTGGTATATTCACACCCGAAAATCAGGATTTTCTTAGAAAGCTATCTCTATAACTCAAAATTCAGTAGATAAGTCCCCTGTTAGACAAAACTCCGGTACGCAGGTTGCAACATGTTAATTTTAATATGTATTAATTTTGTTTAACATAATTTTGTATCATATTCTGTTAGTTTTCCTGTTTCTATTTTCGAACAAACTAAATTTATTATTGACATTTGAAAGTCAAGTCTTGACAGTTGAAAGTAAAGCCTTGAAATGTAAAGTGTATAATACATCATTAAAGTTATTCTTAGCTTTGTCGAGGGTTTAGGGAGTAAATTTTGCGATTTTATGCCTCTGTAACTCGAATTTTTATTTGGCTTACCTCTACAACTCGTTGCCTTTATTAGTCAAATTTTATGCAGAATGACCTCTATAATTCGAACTATACTCGTTCTTGTAACTCGAAGAAAAATCGTTGTCCCGTGAGTTTAGAGTTAGCGAGAGTCGACTGTACTCCTGAAAGAAACTTAGTTAGTACAGCGGATGGCACCAAGTGGATCAGATTAACCAGATACGTAGATATCTATTCTGGCTTTGGGTGCCAAATCACAGAGATATAGGGGGGGGGGGGCAAATATTCTTTCAATTTTTAAAAATTAGGATACAAAGGCAGGTGCTTTTAAAAAATCTAGGGACTGGGAACACTTTGTTTTTTTTTTTTTCGTTAAAAAAATACAATAAAGAGTATTTTCCTAAATATATGAGGGTACTCCCTCCCCCCCCCCAATTGGTGCCCGTGATTTTGAAAGGCTGACGAATTGTATTATAATAGCTTGATTGAATTACAGCATATATATATATATATATATATATATATATATATATATATAGGCTATATATATATATATTGGTTTAGGCCGGGGTTGAGTGACGACTTCTTTCGTTTGTCGCAAAACCTTTCGATTCAAAATTGTAATTTGTTATGTAATATTCATCATGTCGCACATCAGTATGAGGTGATCTCATGGTATATCCCCCATCCTTATTGTGGAGAATATGGCATGACAGTGAGCATTAGTGCCATGCGGTGAATATGCCATCTGCTGGGGTACATCATTTGATTTCCGGGCATAATATGATTAGTGTACCAGCTCCCTTATCACCTGTTGATGTCTTTTTGGGAAAAATTAAACTCTTCCATATGAGCCTCCCGGAAAAAGGGTGTAATGTTATTTCCAAATTCATTTGTTCTAGGCATAATTATAAGCAGGGTGGCCAACTTGCACACATTTCGTGTGAAATGCACTCTTTATTACCTCAGAGGGGAAGCGGAAGAGTGAAAATCACTCTTTTTGGGCATTAGTTTCATTCGCTTTGAACTTCAGTAGTTTGCATCTTCGTCAGAAGCGCAATTAACCGAAGGATACAGGGTTGCCAACTTGCACACTTTTCGTGTGAAATGCGCTTTTCTTTACCTCAGAGGAGATGTGCGTAATTTTTTTGTCAGAAAAATCACTTTTTTCCCCTTGATTTACACTCTTTTTAGACGTCGGCAGTTGGAAACTCTTATCACAACTCTATTTTTCAAAGCTACTTTCTTTATCCGGCTATAAAGGTGGATGTCTAGTATTTGGTCTTTAACTAAACTTTTATCCCTGAATATTGTAAATTTAGTCTTGTTGTTTTTATTTATCTAATCTACAGACTAGATAATTCGGAATCTGGTCTGGACTTGCATAGGGGGTCTGAAACTTGGAAAGTCAACAAATCGAAAAGAAATAACAAATTGATGCAGGCATTTCAAATGACATCCAGCAAGACCGTATCCGAGGGGGGGGGGGTAGGGGGTTTGACCCTCCATCCCTCCCCGCGGAAATGTTTATCCGACTCGTAAAAACGTACCAAAAATTAATATAAACAAATTTTTGAGTTGTTTTTTATTTGTTTACCCCCCCCCCTGAAAAATACTTTTGTGACCCCCCCCCCCCCCCGAAAAATTCCTGGATACGGCCCTGATGTTCAGGTAACAAACCTGGCATCAGAATCAAGTTTGCCACCCCTAATGATTAATCACCAATTTCTTAGTTCTTTGACAAAGATTTTGCACCCCCTTCTATCAAAGTTAAATCTTTTCTGGAATTTCCATGCACTTCCTGTCCCGAAATAGTTGCATCTGAAATCGTACTTGGGGGGGGGGGGGTAGAAAACTTCCTACGTAGGCATTGTATATAATAAATACTAGTTTACCGTGATGATTTCGCCGAGAAGAGAAATGCAGACGCAACTTAAAAAAAACCTTGTTTTTACTGACTTTCTCTAGTCTAGAGACCAGGGTCGTATCCATGATTTTTTTTCTGGGGGGGGGGGGCTACAAAAAAACTTTGAAAAACACATCACAATTTTTTTTTTATTCATTTTGTTACATTTTTACGAGCCGGGTAAATATTTTTCTTTTTTTTTGGGGGGGGGGGATTGTTCAAACCCGTCTTCCCTGGATACGATCTTGCTAGAGATTCGAGGTGTCTTTGTCGTGCAATGTTTACTTTGGATCAGATGCTTCCCTGTCCAGAAGTTAAATCGGCCTTAAAAAAACTAATTACCTGACAGATATTGCAATCAGGTTCATTTTCTGCATAGATGCATGCATGTGGTCATTTTGAAGTCTTAGTTTTTCCTGAATAAGTTATTGAACATCGTTGACTTTTCGTGGTTCATTGCTTTCTTACTTTTTGATTAAATGCTTTTAATATTCTAATAAAAATGCGCAAATATTAATTGACTTTTTTTTTTTACAAAATGTACCTCTTTGTTGAAATTCTGTTAAATTGTATTCCAAGAAAATTTCCGATGTTTATCATTAAAGAAAAAAACTGGTAGTAGCGGTTTTTTTTAATTATGGTCGATTTAAATTACGAATTTGATTCTTTAGACATATTTCTTAACGCATAAATTTAGATAGCTGTCAAATAGAACAATGATAAATTTGTTAATTCAAATGCTTGAGAAGATAAAAAGCAGAAACATATTATCATAGTTCAACTCTTCCTGTTTCAGCTGGGTTTCCTTTTTTTTCTTTAACTTATTTCGTACTATTCATGCCATCACTGTGATCAGGCGCTCACCCACGGAGGGGGGAGGGGCTAAAGGTGCCGTAGCCACCCCCCACCCTCAAGAAAAAATCACATTCTGTTTTTAAATCTTCTTTAATCTGCTCGATTTTATCGTTCATTCCTTAATCCCTACTCAAAACTTGCATTGAAAGAGCTAAAATAAACTTAAAGTAATGCCTTGAAATACGATGTTTTCCGTTGGTTGGCCCAGGGACCCCCAGTCAGCCCCCCCCCATAATTATTTTCTGGGTGCGCCACTGATCGTGATAACTTGATAAAAAAGGGAAGATAAAAAGCTGCTTCATTTTCGTAGTTGAACTCTTCTTGTTTCAGCTGAGTTTCCCTTTTCCTTTACTTCAGTTCGTACGATTCATTTTTATTTATTCTACCTTCCTGATAACTTAATAAAAAAGAAAGTAAACAATTATGTAGAAAAAAACCTCAAAAACGTGGAAAATTGAAACAAAAAGTGTAGGAAATTGTTCAGAGTGACAAATTAATCAATGGCATTTACCATTACCTAGTTAATTTCCCTAGTTAATTTAGTTTCCCTTTCTAAATTTTAATTCTTCCAGTTTTAAAGAAGTGTACTTTTTTCATCTTTTCTTTTAATAGCAAATAATAATTTTAAAAAATACGAGTTTCCAAAGAAGAACAAAAATAAAATAATAAAAAAACCTTTTCAAATGAATCAGTTCAGATTTTACTCCAGTGGGGGATCTGGCCTCTTTTTGTACCCGGGGCAAAAGCTTGATTAGCCCCTCCTCCTTGTCTCCTACAAAATTTTCATTTATTAACGAAATTATTTTTAATTAATTAATTAATTTATAATTTACTTTTTAGCTTATTATTGGAATTATTTAAATACGTAATTATCACTCATCATTTTAATTTAACTATTTTAGTTATTATTATTTAATTTATTTATTTATTTTTATTTTAATGATTAATTAATCATTTATGAATTATTTTTATTTATTAACTGCGCCCTCTACTTTATTTTAGTAAAATAAAAATTCCAAAAATTATAAAATGATTATAAACGTTAGATTATTCATTTGAAATTTTTTGCACCTAAAATTTCTGCGCCCGGGGAAAGTGCCCCCTCTGTCCGTGCCCTTAAACCGCCTCTGTATATTACCCTTACTCTACGAGAAAAACGTAATGTCAATTAGAGTTTTTATCATGTATAAATACTGGATAGCCCTCAAATGAAACCGTAGGGGGGGGGCTGGTGGGTTTAAACCCTCCCCGAAATGTTTGTCTGACTCTTAAAAACGTAACAAAATGGATATAAACAAATTTTTATTCGTTTGTTTAGTTTTTTGTGTAAAGCCCCCTTTCCCCACCCCACCCCCCGATTTTTTAGCAACCCCTCCCCCCCCCCCCGAATTTTTTTAGTAAAACCTCCTCCGAAAAAAAATCCTGGGTACGGCCTTGGCTGACACCAGGGCAGTATCCATTATTATTTTTTTTAGGGTGGGGGCCACCAAAAAAAAGCTTTAAAAAACGAAGCAAAAATTTGTTTGCGTGTATTTTTGTTCCTTATTGTACGAGTCGGGACGAAATTTTTTGGAAGGAGAGGTTCAAAGCGGGTACACACCCCCCACCCACCCTGGATTCGTCCTTGACTGACAGCCTAAATCATAACATCCTGAAAAAATATTTAGCAGATTGATCAAAAGCAATTGACTCTGTGCTTTTATCGGTGTCATTGACATGTATTTCGGTTTCGGTTGATTTTTTTTTTTTTTTTTTTTTTTTTTTTTTTTTTTTTTTTCCGTAGTTGAGTCAAATAAGCACTGCACCTGTTACCAGCGGGCTACCATTACACCATCACTCTTATGCGTGAATTTTATCTTCAGTTATTGATAAATTATTATTAGTTATGGGTAATTTTATGAAGTTTAGGGGTTCTTGGAAGGGGGTTCTTTACAAACCAGACACTGGCGCAATTTTTCGGGGGATAGTGCGATAGAAACACTATTTTATTTTAAAAAATGACTACCCCGCAACCAAATCCTCAACATGCTTGTAAATCCTCAACATGCTGGTGAATCATTCTAACATGGGACAAAAACACCTATAATGATTAATTGAAACCATAACTTTGTCCTTTACTTAATATGGGCAGGTGGTTTTCTAGGGCTTCACTCTTTTCCCTACCCGACAAAACAAGTTATGTCCAATTTTCAGTTTTAGCATGGGTAGTAGCGCGTAATCGACCAACGATTGCTTTTGTCCCCATCCCGCAAATCGTATATTCTAGCTATGGTCTTAAATAGCTAATCAAACAGTTCGTGGTAACGAAGTGTGTAAGTAAGGAGCGACCCGGCTCAATAGTAACCGAAACTCTAAAAAATGGAATTTTGATACCAGTAGATACATCAAATGAATCGGATTTTGATGTTGATTTCAAATATATAATTTTCATCAAGTCTAGTCTTACCCATTTAAAGTTACGAGCCTGAAAAAAATGGCATTATTTTCGAAAAAAGGAGAAAACACCTCTCTAAAAGTAATAGAATCTTAATGAAAATCAAACCATCAGATAAAGCGTATCAGAGAACCCTACTGTAGAGGTTTCAAGCTCCTATCTGCAAAAATGTGGAATTTTGCATGTTTTGCCAGAAGAGAGATCACGGCTACGTGTTTATTTTTTTTTTTTTATGGGTGATTGCATCGATCCATTGGTCCTAGAATATCGCGAGAGGGCTTATTCGAACAGAAATCAAAAGTTCTAGTGTCCTTTTTAAGTGACCAAAAAAATTGTAGGGCAAGTAGGCCCCCTCCGAAACTCATTTTTTCCCAAAGATACCTGATCAAAATTTTGAGATATCCATTTTGTTCAGTATAATCGAAAATTTTAATAAATATGTCTTTTAAGATGACTTAACTCCCCACAAATCCCGGGAAAAGGGCTGCAAGTTATGAACTTTGCCCATTGTTTACATATACTATTGGTTATTGGAAAGTATACAGACGTTTTCAGGAGGAATTTTTTCTGGTCGGGGGAGGGGTCTGAGGAGGGGTTTACGTGGGATGATCTTTCCATGAAGGATTTTTTCATGGGGTAAGGGATATTCCTATGAAGGGGCCGCCGGATTTCCCAGCATTATTTAAAAAATGATCAGAAATTAAATGAAAAGAAATTAAATTAAAGGGGGTTTGCCATGTAGTCAATACCTCGCTCTTTATGCTAAAATTTTGTTTAATACTTTCAAAAGAGCTATCTATTCTAATTAAACGGCCTTTGTGATTCACGGGTCATTTTTAAAGAATTGGAACAAAATTCGAACTTTAGCGTAAAGAGCGAGGTATTGACTAGGGGGCGAACCCCCTCATATACGTATTAATTTCTGTTCGTTTAAAGTTTTAATGTTGCTCCTTACTTTCAGTTGAAAAAACTTGTTTTTTTTTAATTTAATCTCTGGTATAAGATGCGGAGATATGAACTCTTATGTCCTGTGACAGTGGCATTGGTGTGCAATTGTAATTGTGATTTTCACATGGTAAGGATAAGACTATTCTGAGCCGCTACGTACCACTAGCGGCACGTGGTAGGCTAGTCTGTTGCATGCGGGAAAAGAAATGTGGGTAATTAAACCAATATATTTCGATTCAACCTTGAACAAGCTGATTCGTCTCCTATAATTAGTATCAATGCTGTCATTGTCGGCTTATGCGCATGCGTTGTAGGAAAATCTAATTAAGTGTCACTATGCATAGTTATAACGTTAGATCTCTTCCTTTTCTTCTATCTTATCCACTTCTACAAAATCACGCGCAAGAATATTCTTATTCTGTTGGCGTTCCTCCTCTGATCTCGTCTGTGTAATGGGAACCCCAAAAATTAAAAAATTTATTTTTTCGTTAGAAAAGTTTACATTTTTGGTTATCGAAAGTACCCAATCACTCTCATTCTTTGATGCTCGTCTGTTCTCCCCTCTGTCCTTCAAGCACCTCTGACCAGGGTTGCCACAAGACCAAACTGTTTCGTAACGTCCAAGCTCTTAAAAACGTAACTTTATCGTAACTTTTGATAGAAAAGTCTCTTTTTAAGGCAGGGGGCCTTTATTTCACTATCAAGAGTAGCACTTAAGGGGTGGAGTGTTTCCTTTATAATTTGAAAGATATGTTTTTATGTAATCTCATTAAAAAGCCTCCCTCCAAATTTTAAAAGGTACCTTTTTTGTATCTTAATTAAAATATTTGAAAACCACCCCTTAACCTTTCTAGATATCAATGAATTGGAACTTTGCTGGCTTTTACATTATAAACAACTATGCAATAGAAAAAAAAATCCAGTTGATGCTGGTGCAATTTTGCCTTTTTTCTAGAGCAATTTATACTTTGTTTTTAGATACTTTGTTTTTAGATACTTTGTTTTTAGATACTTTGTTTTTACGCAAGAAAAATGCTCATGCCACTGTAATTAAACTGAAACATCAAAATTTTTTCACGAGATTACTCAGAAAATGTACATTTTATCCATTGTTCAAAATCGTAACATTACTTTAACATAAATTTAAGAACGTACCAAAAATAGTATGAACGTAAACTTGGTGGCATCCCTGCCTCTGACGTGTGGTCGTTATAAAACTGGGACAAAAATGACCCTGGGGGCACTGTTGGATTATATGTACAATAAATATTAGCCGTTTTTCCTTATTTTTAAGTAAACTATATAGGAAACACTTTCAGCTGGAAAATCCGATGGTAGGCATTATTTTATTAAGCTGAATAATAGGCAGCAATATCGACTCTGTCAGGGTAGCCTAATATGTTTCTTTAGATTGATAATTCTTACACCAGTCATGGAATTACAGTTTAATCCTTTTTCCTCCCTCCTTTTATTCATACCTAGCTTTTTTTCTTTTTCACTTTCATTTCGTTATAATGCCATCGACCTTTTTTTTTGTTTCTGTTTCAGTTTTGGTTGACTGCATTTTAAATTGTGAAGTGTGTGAAAATAGTTTTCAAAGGTTCATTTTAGTGGTTGGTGTGAATATTTATGGCCTCTTCAAGCGGTTTTTATTTTAATTTATAATATTTCAGTTTGTCATCTTTTTTACATAAATACGCACAGACAGCTTTTTCGTATATCTTCGTCTGAAAGTACTTAAAAATTATTCTTGTTTTTCAAAGTATGTTATATCCCTCTTTCTTACTTGCAGGAATAGATAGCGATAGGAAATTTTAATATTCAAATCCCTTTTGTCACATCTTGCACACCCAGAAAAACCTTCGTTGCAGAAGCAAAGGATCACCAATTACCAGCTGAAAGACTTGGAATGCGTTTTCAGTTTTTCCATTCTTCTATAATATGTGCGTCATGTAGCATAATACTTTTTGAATTGCTGCAGCAAAACTCACTACGTATATCAGATTTAAAATCAGGGGTGTCAATTAGGGGGGAGGGTCGCCTCTTGTCCCCCTTCTACTTGTTTTGTGGCCCTCCTAGATATTGAATTATACCTTATTGGTATTTTTCATTGAAAAACCAAAAAGACAATATCCACTGCCCTCTGACAATCACAAAACACGTCCGTAAAATAATTTAGAAGGCTCCTATTAAAATATTTCTCCATAAAAATCAGTATATGATAATTGTGCACTTGTGTTGTAGGGATTGGGCTCATTTCACTATATACTGACCTCATGTAGACCCCTGGTACACTGCTCCATAGAATCTCTATCCCAACGGATATATCCCACTCCAATCAGCTACATACATGTCTTACCATGGTGTGGGGGTGGTTGGAGAAATAGAGCTTGTTACCCACAGACTTGCATATCACAGAAAAATTCCTGAATTTTTGGTTATTAATTTTGGCTAATATGTAAAAATTTATTTGGCGTAAAGGGTGTAACGGAAATCGTAACAAACCAATGAATCTTAAAACGAGCATCTCCTAGCATATTTCGTTTTGTTTTTGTCGGAATTGGAGACATTTTATTCTTTTGGAAACGTTTGACCTAGTAAGGAAATAGATAAAAATATTTTTCATTTCATCAAAACTTCACTCAGTGAGAAACGACAATTAATTTTAGAAACTCCTTGAAAAAAAAAATAGTTGAAATTAGATATAAGTTGTAGCAATGAGATTTTACTTTCACCAATTGTCGCGTCGGTACTTTTGAAATTGTTGTCACAAAAGTTGACACACCGCTTGACACCGATTCACATCAATTGTTCCCTGGTGAGTATTTAGTGTAAAGGCAAATGAAGAAATGGTGCGCGTAGTTACACCTGAATCACTGGCTGTGTTAGTTCATAATAGTTGGTCTCCTATTCATACTTCGTCAATTTGGTTGGGTGCTTTCTCTTTCGGTCGATTGTTCCTGAAGAGTTTCTATTATCAAGGACATTAATTTTTTTTCTGTTAACAAGGCCGTATCCAGACGGGTTTGACCCCCCCGCCCCCCGAAATGTTTGTCCGACTCGTAAAAACGTAACAAAAATGAACAACATTTATATGTGTTTTTTAAATTTATTTTTGCAAGCCCCCCCCCGAAAAAAAAACGTTCTATCCCCCCCCTTCGAAAAAAAAATCCTGGGTACGGCCCTAGCTATTAATGTTTTTTTTTTCTTTTATGACTTTCTCGAGTTTTTTTTTAAATAATCAAGTTGTATTCACAAAATAACGCGAAATTTATTTTGTAAAAGCCGAAATGTGAAAATAAACTCCTTTATTGACACTGCTACAACAATGCATTACAGCGAGGACGCACCCTTTCATGAGTATTCAATTTGTTGGTTAAATAGAAAAAAAGAATGTAAGAAATCTTCAAGACAATCACGTACACATAGGGGAAGGATGCTTTTCTGGGCTTGGTCCTCCAAAAACTCGTGGTTTGAATACTTTGTTTCCATAATTTATAAGCGGATCGTCTGTTATTGTGTTTTTTTACCATCTGAAACGACTAATCCCCCTACCCCCCCCCCCCCGTCGTGCATGCTCACCTGTATGAAGACCCGCACTGTCAGGCATCTACCTGGTAATCTTGCTTCTTTTTTTGTTGGGGGGGGGGGGGGGACAAAAAAAATTTCGAAAACGTATGAAAAAATTTGCACATGCATTTTTGTTATATTTTTGCAATTTGGACAAGAATTTTGGGGCAGGGAGGTCAAACCCGATATCCCTCTCCTATGGATATGGCCTTGACCCTCTTCTCCTTCCAAAGATATAAAAGTTTTGAATAATAATAATGAAAATTATTGTATATTATTCATATATTTTGCCTATTTCCGTGTCTTGTTATTACCCCCCCCCCCTACCTAGCAGAAAAAAAAATATAGAAGCAAATTCTGACTAAAATGTCAGAATATGTCTAATCGCCTTTGATATTTATGCATTGATAACATCACCGGAGGGATCATAACGCCTAAGTGGGAAATAATCAGATGACAATAAAAGTAGTTGATGATGTTTTAATCTAGTTATTGATGAGCTTTATCAAATTCTTGAGATGATATGGGAAGTGGATATATTCTCTCTTTAAAACCGCATTGAGACCTTCACCCAGTGATTGGAATAAATGAGGATGGTTGTATTACTTGTATGTTTTGTTTTAATGCGGATGTGATCACTTCGATTTTTATTCATTTCCTGCTCCTTAAAAGTATCGTGATATGCTTGATATTGTCAACAAAAACCTGAAATCTCAGGAATAACGGTCTCTGAAAAATTTCTCATTAAAGGGATGGACACACGTAGCTGATTTCGGGAACTGATTTCCAAATCAGCGCCGATTTTAAAAGAAAATCGGCGTCAATTTCAGCTTGAGAAATTTTCTAGTTTTCGGCACTGATTTACAATAATCAGCGCCGATTTTCATCATGATCATCATAAAAAAAAATAGAGATACAAATAAATAGTCAGCCAGAGACGTCTGTGGTGAAAGACCCCGCTACTGACCTGAGAAGTAAACTGAGAACTAAGTCGAGATCAATCATGCAACTATTAATAAACTACAGTTGACTATTTGTGTCCATGATTTTTTGTTTTGAAAATCTCGCGCAACAAATTTTTCTTTCAACAAATTTTTCTTACCGCTATCGTTTGTCCACTGATGCTGAAATCGGTTCCCAAAACCAGCTACGTGTGCCTAGCCCTTAAGGAAACAATCAATGAGCACAAGTTGAAATATTGATAAACAATAAAAGTACAGAAATTACTGTCTTATTCACATTGCTTACTGAACATACATTTTTTATTATGTAAAAGTCTATTTATGCAAAAAGCTTAATACTAAAGCCTTGGTCATTTTCAACATGCCTAGCTTCAGGGACGTATCTAGGATTTTTTCGGGGGGGGGGGGGGCTACTAAAAAAACTTAAAAAACGCATCAAAAATTGGTTTATATTCACTTTTTTTACGTTTTTTACGAATGGGACAAACATTTCGGAGGGGGGGGGGTAAAAAAACTTTAAAAAACACATCAAAAATTGGTTTATGTTCAGTTTTTGTTACGTTTTTACGACTTGGATAAATATTTCGGGGGAGGGGGGTTCATATCCCCTAACCTCCCCTGGACACGGTCTTTGCTAACTTTTATAAGGTTTAAACGAAAAAATTTCCCTGTGGAAAAAAATGGATTAAAGAATAAGGCGGTACTTATTTAGAATCTGGTAAACACACGGGAAAGACTGCATCGAAATCTCAAAGATGCTATATGAAAAACAGGTTTACGCTGCCTAGTGAGGTAGGCTATTGCTCACTCCTTGATTTGAACTTTAGTTTTTCTGGGGTTGAAGGGGCAAAAAAAGATACCTAGGTTAGGCTAGGTTGTGTATTTAATATATGCTATGTTTTAACCCTCCCCCCTAATGTGCAAATATATAGCCCAAATTGTTCCTAAACTATTATATTTTTATCCTATTTTGTTTTGTTTCATTAGCATTAACAAAACTTCACTTCTCGCGTGTTTACTGGATTCTAAATAAGTACCAATAAGACAATTTAAAAGTATTCTGCCAAGACCAATAAAGCTTGAATTAAATGAGAGGTACCTATACTAGAATGTCTTATGCAGTCATGCTGACAATAAGAAGCAACATTTTAAAAACTAACTTTCCTCAGCTCATCGACTTTTTTTATATATTTTTTGTCACAATTACAAGACTTGATAGCGAAGTTGTAAAAATACTTGCATACGGCCGTGGTAACTTAGGTTCGGATCTTAGATAAGACAAATTCTTAAGGAACTCAAAATGGAATTCAAAATCAAACTGGTTCCAATTTGAAAATTAAAGGGCATAGTAGTTAGGAATATAAAGTGTGTAAATTATGGCGTAAAGATTCATCATAATAAAATCGGAAAACTAAAAAGTCGAAAATAAAAAAAAAATTAATTCGTTTTCAAAATGGACTGAAAAGTAGAACTTTTTTGACAATATATGATTATAAGTAAAAACGAGGGGGCAAAACGGATTGGGCTTTGCATAATCTTTTTAACTTTTATTTTTTTCTACTTACCGACTATTTTTCATTTCTGCATTCATAATTTAAATCAGTTTCATATATATGTTATATAAAGAACCGCTTTTCGTCTCTCATTTTTCTTTATACTTATAGATTCTTTCTTAATCATTTTTCTTATACTTATAAAGAAAACGAGATTTTTTTAAAATATTAATTATCTTTTTCTAGAAGGAAAATATGTATGAAAGATTTCTTTTGTTTTACCATTTAGTCCAATCAGTGGCGGATCCAGGGGGCAAGGCCCCCCTAGCGTAGTCTAAAGTAGTGTAATTTACTAGTGTAATAAACGCAAGATTGCGTCAATTAAACTTGCTCCTAACGCAAATTTATTGGATTGTTATCGGACCTATTTTGCACTCCCCCCCCTAAAAAAATCCTGGATCCGCCCCTGGGTCCAGTTGATCAAAATCGTGTATTAATTGCCACAGCTGCATATAGAATTTATAAATTTTGCTATTGACTGATGTACCACGAAGTAGAAATTGAGGAAATAAAAATTTGCCTTTGAAATAGTCTTGACTCGAAAGGGGAGTTAAAGTTTAGTAGGAATTGGATAGCCACTCTAGGAACTGCCTCCCTTGTGGAGCTGATGTTATTGACTAAGGAGTTCCAAAAGGTTAGTGCTCCTAGCATTCTTTGGTCAAAGCATTCTTTAATGCTAAGAAAATTGACTTAAGTAGGATTATTTACCTTTACTTTTAAATCTGGGTATTTTTGGGTAATTTGACAGATGGCAGTAAAAAGCGAATTTCCTGAATATAATTAGGCTATCGTCAGTTTTATGTCGCTCAAATAGAGAATGGCTCTATTCGTTTTTTTTTATAAAAGAATTTTTTCTTCTTTTATTCTTAGTCCTTTTTATGGAAGGGGACAATTTTTGACACCTATTATATGATACGAATTATCTCAGATTGCTATTTGAGGGGTAAATTGATGTACAGAGGGTAAATGGTGTATGTTACATGTCAGTGGAGCATTTGAAATTATGCCATAGGCTTTTGTGCACTTTCTGTACTTTATAAAGAAAGGAGTTGAAATGTGATTTAGATTAATGTAAGCCTTTCAGGGGGGAGGGAGTGAGCTTGATCATCCTTATAAATTTACTATGTAGCGGTTAAACTTTCTTATGTCATCGCGAACATTGTAATGTTTATTAATCTTTTTTGGGGGGATGGGAATTTTGTGCGCATGTAATTTCTTGAACAAAGGGTTGAAATATTTTAATATTTTTTAAATATTTTTAAAGGGTTGAAAGAGTATTCTAGAAAATAGCCTATTTGATACGTATGTACTTTCGGACTATTTTTGTTATGGATATTTATTTATTTTTTTAGGCATGTAGATTTGAAAGTTCTTTTTGTAGGGGGGAGAATCTTTGAACATGGCAAAAAGGCAAAGGTTGTTATAACACTAGTGATATTTTGTGGGTGTCGGAGGTCCCCCTTCCGTATGTGCCGTATCTCTACCATAATTTCTGAGAATTTAGGGATGCTTAAATTGTCAAAATTCTGAAATGTTCTTGCAATTTCGGCCACAGACACACAAATAGAATTTCGGCCGCATTTTTTTCCGTATCCTCACTGCGTTCAGGGATTGATACGTCCTCAAAATTGAACTTAATTTGCGTTTTGTTTGTCGTTTTATGGATAGAATGGAAGATTTATCTACCATTGAAACTGTGAGAAAACTTTTTGTTACTGGTTAAGAAAGCGATAAACACGCGATATATTATATAGGGAAGATGTTAGAAACTAGTCAAACGGGTTTCTTTCAATAGACAATTGGATTGTAAAGCGTGGTTTGTTATTTATTTTTTATATATAGAGAAATCACTTTATTTACATATTGGGTTTACAATATTTAAACTATTGTTTTTGGGGTTTAGGGGGGGGGGGGGTGAAATGTACCTGGGTTGGGTTAGGTTACGTTACGTATTTAATATATGCTATGCTTTACCCCCCTTCCCCCCCTCCCGTAATATGAAAATATACAGCCGAAATACGTTACTAAGCTTTTATATTTTCATCCTATTTTGTTTTATTTCATTAACATTAACGAAATTTTACTTATCGTGTGTTTACCGCTTTCTTAACCAGTACCAACTTTTTTTTCGCTAGAGCATAGGAAAACGAAGTCTCCTATTGGCTGAATCACTTGGCGTTATGTCCGCAAATACCAAAGACAACGGGAGATGGTTGCTGAAATATGTACCGTGGAAAACTCTTAGCCCTTGTCCGTAGCAAAAAGCTGAAATAACTTTTTTGAGGCAGGCACCAATCAGCGATATTAATTCTCATGTTCTATGTGTTACATCAATATTTTCGGCTACTGAAGAAGCATTCAAGTGTATCTAGTCAAGTTAGTTTCCCAAGGTACCCTGGGTATTCGATATTGTAATTTAGATTGCGGTTTTTAAAGGGATGCCCTACAGCTAAGTCTCACGACCTAAGGATTAAATTTTGTCGCAAAACGGAAAACACCAATTAAGAACCGACACAAGTAAGATACGTCTTGAATCCAAAAATAAATGTTAGTATTTTATATTGGTGGGTCTATTTGAATAACTGATACAGGGGGCTGTGAATGGCCACTAAAGTCACTTTATCTAGCCTCTAGATGCGGAGGCATGCACATCAAATGCAATATTGGTTTGATGTATGGCTGGGTCTTTTCGTCTGGGGACAAACTTATTATATATATATACATATATATATATATATATATATATATATATATATATATATATATATATAGATTTGGTATTTACGCAATTTATGAGTAATCGTTCTATATATTTTTTTTTTACATGGCCTATGGGCTTTTAGCGCTAAGAAATTCTATTCTATATGCCTATGATGCATGTATTAAGACACTGAAAAAAAAAAAAACACCACATGCACAGTTTTCAAGCCAATTTTGTAAAGTTGATGCCCTATTACTCAAGGCATAGTGCTCCAATTGTCGAATTGGCCATAATGATAGGTAACTATAAAGAATTGAATACACCTGTGGGTTTTTTTAAGAGCACATGCGATAATTCAATTATTTTCTTTGTTGCAAAAATGGTGCAAAAGTTCACTAATTAAAAGAGTATTAATTTGCTCTTAATCTTTAATAAGTCTTTCTTGCGTGACTAATTCACTGAGAACTTGCAATCAAGGATTCTAATTATTAAATTATGAGTATTGAAACAGTGTTGTATTTTGTTTGAGGTTTTTTTTGCACTTGGCTTCTCCGACTTTCATAGTAACGTCGGAGGTAACAATTATTACTTTAATATTTTAAAATAGAAAGGTAGAATAAAAATCAACGAGATGCGTCTCTATAAGCTGAATATGGCATTAATTTAAACGGGAGAACTGCCCTGATACACAGTTCAGAAATCAAATTGTATAATAAAATTATATGTATTTTGATTTTTTTTTTTTCTGGCTGCATAATACTTTTATTACACTATTTTATTATGATATTACTTTTATTTTTTATTTATTTTTTTATTACTGTTGCATGTTATTATTTTATTATTTTTATATTATTTTTTTCAGAAACCTGTCCGTTGCTAGGATTTGGGGTAGCCGGGGCAAAATTAACCATAAGTCTTTCGAAATTATCTCGGCTACAACCTCCCCCTGCCTTAACCACTATCTCCACTAACCACAACCACCTGCCTTAACCACTACACTCATTAAATGTTAGATGCAGGGTTGGCTTTAAACAGTGGTAATTTTAACACTTAAAGAGAGTGGCAGTTTTGATGTTTTTTTTCAATGAAAATACAAAGACAAAGACTTTTTGATTGGAAATACCCCCTCCCCCAAGAAAAAATGGAATATATTTCGGGGGAGGGGCAATGTAGAGGGTCAAGCGCCCTCTTATCTGTTTGCCCAATTGACGTCGCTGTCACAAAAGACACCTTTCTGTCATCCCTGCTTCTAAATATTACTTAAACTTTCTTTAAAAAAAAATATTAATGACGAAAATACGCCCATAAAGGCGTGGACAGAGTATTTTACTGTCTTTGATAAATTTGTGGTTCTCGTTTTTGTGTTCTTAGACCCAACCGTTTCCTTATTTTTCGTTAAACTTCTGTTTTTTGCCACTTTTCCGCCGATACTGTTTTTCTTTCCAAGACCCGTGTATGGTAGCTTTTGCTTCAAATCAGAATTGTAAAGAGGATTTCCCAGTCCCCCCTACTTTTCTTATTCGAACTTATCTTTTAAAACAGGATCAGTTGCACCTCATAACAGAATCTATAATTTAATATATCCTTTTGTTATACAAGGAAGAATTCAAATATTTTAGGATTTAGAAAGAGTTTATTCAAGTAGAAATTCTTGGGATATTTCATTCTGTGACCCTTATGTAGATAGCTGATAAAATATGGATAAGTACCCCTGGTACTAAAGGTATTGTAATGGCATTTAGGGTAGTTCGATTCCATAAATTTACCTTTTTCATTCTTTAATCTGTTGTAAGCTATGATCGATTTTTCTTTAGAATAATATAGCAGTAACTGCGAAATGCTGAAGGTTGACAAATCCTTGGTTTGACAGGCAACTCCTTACATTTACCAAAATATAGCGATAAAAATTTGGAATTTTGAGTGGCGGGACTTAACAACTTCAACCTATTCTCTTTTCCAAAAACCCAGAATTGTCGTATTCTGTAGATTTTCGTATCTTTTTTCTTTGGTTCTAACCTCTCTAGTATATCTGTTATGCCCCCCCTCCTACGCCATATAAAACCTTGAGCTGTATGATTTTCTCTATAATTTTTTATGCTATCCATGCAGCTTGCCTAATTTTGGCATTTTCTAACCTGTCCCCTTTAAAACGAAATCATACGCATGTGCCTGGCTCCAACCTGCTCCTTGAAGCTGTTGCAAATTATATTACCTCGAATTTTGCTTAATGCTACTACTACTAACAACTCACTGCCGCCCCAAGTCATCTGAGACCAACACACCCACGCATGCTCCTCCTCCATCCCAATCTATTTAAAGCCTCCCTCTTTACACTCTCCCCAGAAATTCCAATGTCCCTTAAATCCCCCCTTATGACCTAATCCTACCCTTTTCCTTAAAAGGACATTAATATAAGCTTTTACCAACATCGTTGCCATTTCACTTTATAAAACTCACTATTTTACCCGCAAAGAAAAAAATCATGTAAGACGAGAAAAAGTTATGTAGTCAGGAATTTGTCGTCTATATGTTACTAAAATGATAAATGAACATTAAATAAAAGTTCAAGAATTAAATGTTTAGTGTATAAGTTGTGTTTTTCAAAATTTGCTAACTTTAATAGAAAAAACTGCTTTCTTTATATGTACTCACAAATCCCTTTTTAGAAAAGAAATGTATTATAAATAGTACAAATGGGTACTTGTATATATAATGTTTTTTTTCGATTTTTTCTTTCTGTATTAAGAGACAATTAGTTTACGCTCAGTGAGAAACAATTGACGGGTGGCAGAATACATTGGACTTGCATAGATTGGGCTATGTATTTGCACCTTAGGGGGCGGGGTTAAAGTATTTGGACACCGTGAAGTTTGAAAACATTTCTTACTTCATAATATGCAGATAAAATTGTAGATAACATATGCAGACCCGTTATACTCTACCCCCACCCTTTGTTTCTAAAGTATTATATTTTCATCATGTTTTGTTATATTTCATTAGGATTAACCTAACTTCACTTCTAGAGTGTGTGCCAGAGTATGTACACAAGTACTTATAAATGTACTACCCGTGGCAACCCATAACCCTACACGAATCCGGTTTACCTAGCGTCCACTTGGAGTTTAATTACAGAGAAAAATATTTTTTAACATTCAGTTCATGGGTGGTGTTGTCCGTTGACATTTTCAAAAGAAATGAGTCTATTATGTGAAGAGGATGTAAAGTCAAGCCGATTGCTAAACAAGAGATCCAAAATCTCTTTGAGAAGCCTTCAGAAGATTACCCACCGGCTGTCTTAATTTTAGTGTAAACAAAACGGTGTGTAGGGTGAACTTTTAGATGTTTAGAATATCCTGTGTAGTTATCTCTGAAAAGAAGGATATTCAGTGGCAGTATTGCCACCTATACACAAGGCCGTATCCAGGGGAGGGGCTAGGGGGTTTGAACCCCCCCCGGAAAAACGTAATTCATAACGCATAATGCACATAAACAAATTTTGGTACTGGTACATTATATGGGCCTTTCTAAAAAGTCAAGTTTGGCCAATGCTAATGAAATAAGATAAAATAGAATGAATATATAATAGTTTATAAACAAATTTCGGCTATATATTTGGTGATTAGGGGGTAAAGCATAGCATATATTAAATACGTATACCTAGGTACCTTTACTTAGGTACCTCCCCCCCCCTAAACCCTAAAAAACAAGTTTAAATATCGTAAACGCAATGAAAACCACGCTTTGCATTGCACTACTCTATAGCGGTCTATTGTATTAACCCGTCTGGCGGGTTTTTCGTGACTGGTTTCCTTGTAAAGGCCAATATGACGCACCAGTACCAAATTTTTTATGTGATTTTATAATTTTTTTGTCCCCTCCCCCGAACAAAAATTCTGGATACGGACTTGCCTATACATTGTGTGAGAATAACTTTTTTTCTTAGACCAGGGATGTCATTTTGGGTAGCGTTTGGGGGTTCATCGGCTTCTCTTAGTTCAAGAATTTAGAATATAAAATGGTAAAGAAAAGTGAATTTATAGTTGAGGATGAGGTAAAATAGCTTCTTCTGCCTTTTCTCGCTGTTGTCGTTTCACCCCGAAAGGAATAACGTTTCCGGGGTACTTACGTATTATAGCGATCACACTGTTGCTATTGATCTGTTGTAAAACCGGTATCTCTGCACTCGGAGATAATTATATTAGCATGAGTGTGATAGATTACTATACAAGTATGTTTTAATTTAGTGTTTAATATATAGAGTTGCTTAGGCTAGGTATTTAATATACTGCGTTCACAATAGCCAATTTTCTATAATTCTTAGCTGTAATTTCCATGATTTTGCATATTCATCGTGGTATTCTCGTTAAACTGTGATATATTTCATTAGGGCTAACTTCATTTCTTGGGTGTGGTCGCTATAATACGTAAGTAGCGTTTCCGGTTTAGGGACTTCTGACTTTTTTTTAGACACATTCAACTTCGTGTCTTGATTACGATTTTCTAGTTTATTATGCCATGAAAAATCTGAATGTTAGATAATTGCATTGGGCTCTAATTTCGACTCTAAAAAAACGCCGCTTCATTTGAGAACCAGAAAGTCACAGATACACACTTTAAATTGGCTTTGGGACACAGTAGAAAAATCAGAGGCAACTCTTCTTAGTGTGGTTCCGGGGAACATATCCCTCTCCTAATTTTCAAGAATGTTTGAAAACCAGCTATTTCCGCAGGGAATCTCAGTATGTACTGTGTACCTCATGCTTCGTCCCCAACAACCCGAAAGTGTGCTAAAATGGCATCCAGTACCGTCATTCTACAGAAATCTAGGGGGGGGGTGTATATTCTAAGATACCAGGGGTGGGTCGATTGTATTGCTTTTTCATGAAAATACCTAAAAGGCCATTTTTCAATGATGAAACAAAAAATGGTGTGGGGTTAAGTTCCCCTACCCCATTGTCTCCACTGATGGTGTCCGTGCACGAAAGGAGCTTCATAAACACATTACGCACAGGGAGGATGGTGAGAAACTCCTTAATCTTTTTCATGTCCAGCCCGACCAGGAAAATCCTTATCATTGACTCCCCCTGTAACCCCCCCCCCCCAAAAAAAAAAAAATGCCTCAGCTTAAATGAGACCTTCGGTTTTTTTCCACCTAACATAGATGTATGAAATTGAATATTTTTTTTATTCTTTATTGTTTTGTAGTCATTTTTGTGTAAAGAGTTGTAAAGATGCATCTTTCCAGTAGTTTTTTTTTTTTTACCTCCGGGAAAATCTATTAGAGTAGGTTGACAATAACAGACAGAATTAACTGATTGTAAAATGTTGGTTTTCTGACTTTGAGCGTGATCTATTATGACATACTTCATAAAAATACAGATGGCGAGTATGTATTAACAGTACTTTTTGAAGCTTTGTTAATAGCTAAAGGAATGAAGTAGATATATTTTAAAACGTGGTTCAGATAAAATTAATATGCTTGTAGTTTTCCTGTTTTGGTTGAGCCATCTTATACTAAAAAAGAAAATGATTTTTTATACGTTTTACTTGCGGCAAATTCAGTTGATACTCCGTTTCTTTGACTTTTTTTGAGAATAGCTTTTTATGTTCTTTGTCTTTTTGTGTGTTTTATGTTGTTATGCCATTTTTAGAAATATACGAGGATGGAAATTGCTGCATTGATGTTTAGTAAGCATCATAATTCAGCAAGGCCGTATCCAGGGGGAGAGGGGGGGGGGGGGGGTTACCCGGTTCGAACCCCCCCCCCCCGAAATTTTTGACCGAGTCGAAAATAAGTCGAAAATTAGTAAAACCTAGGTAAAAATCAGTAAAATTAGTTGAAAACTGAGTCAAAAATTAGTAACCCCCCCCCCCCGAAAAAGTCAAAAATTAGTAACCCCCCCCCCCCCCCGAAAAAGTCAAAAATTAGTAACCCCCCCCCCCCAAAAAAAAAAAAATCCTGGATCCGCCCTTGTAATTCAGTTATGTTTTAAAAGGGTGAGTTAATAGCTAAAACAGTCACGTGCGGTTTTCTTTAGGGGTAGGGGCGGTAATAGAACCAATTTTATTGACATTTTGAATAAGAAGTGCACAGAAATTCGAGAAATTTTGAATTTCGAGTGGGGTGCTTTGAGGTCCCCTACGAACGTCCTTGAGATAAAAGAATGGGTATGAATTTACAACCACTCCTGGTCATAAGGAGATATGTTAATAAAACAATTCTTACTTCATAATATGCAAAATTATCCTATTTAACATATTTTCCTCACTATTTTCCTTCTCTTTCCAGTTTTTCAATCACATTTTCAATATCTTTTGTCTTTTCTCCAAGTCTTAAAAATCGTTTATAAAACAAAACCCAAGAGCCATCTAGCTAATCTATGCTAACCTCAATTAATTAATATTAGCCTATTTGTATCTTTTTTATAGATGGCAGTGATGGTGTTTAACTTTCGTATATAGAATATCTGAAATCGGATAAATGCAGTCAAATATGTTCATTTTTCCCAATTTTGTTAAAAAAAAAAATTACCACAGTGAAAATAGTGAGTTTAAGGTGCTCCCCCTAGAAAATATGTTAACCAGGATTATTTTGCGTATTAAGAAGTAAGAACTGTTTTCTTAATATGTCTCCTTATGACCAGGAGTGGTTGTAAATTTATACCAAAAAATATAATAAGTGTCACGTTCTCAAAAGTTAATTTTGGGACATACTGTCACTGTTCCTGTTTTAGCGGAGCTAAAAATCTCTGTATTTCTCTCTTTTTTTTATCAGAGCCTTCTGGGTTTTCACATGAAAAAGAAGTCACTTGGGATGTTTTAGGTTTGTATTCTTTCATATTTTTGAAAAAAAAAAAAAATTTTCTTTTTTCAGATTTAACGGCATCCGAACAAAAACTTCTTCAAGATATAAGAAGGTGGAAGTCAGAGCTCTTAAATGAAATACAGGTATTTCTTGTTCCTCCTTGAATTTAACTGTCGTTTATTTTTTTCTATAATAATAAGAAAACCCTTACCACCTTTCCATCATACGAATGTCGAAAGGAAGGGGTATTAGTTGCCCTCCAATCACTTTCGACTATTAAAAAGGGAATTAATCCTTTCTATTTTCAATCGAATTAGACCCTTTTCGAAGTTTCTACGACAACTCCTTTCGATACGAAGTGCCCTGGTCTAAACAAAAAAAAATAATATTTTGTACCCACATCGATCTTTACTATAAAAATATCAAGCCTTCCAATTACTTTCGACTATTAAAAAGAGCACTAGCCCTTTCAATTTCCAATCGAATGAGCCCTTTTTGAGTTTCTACGACAACGCTTTCAATAAACACCTTATATTCCCCCAGGGCATAAATTACAACCCTTGCCCTGAGGGCTGTGAGGGGGTTGTCATCCTCATGACTTTTTGAGGGGATTAGCGTCTTACTGGCTTCTTTATTTTTGTATCTGATTTGCTATTTCTTTATTTTTGTATTTGCTTTTTGTTTCTTTATTTTTGTATTTGAATTTTTGTTTCTTTATTTTTGTATGTGCTTTAGCGTTTCTTTATTTTTGTATTTGCTTTTTTATTTTTTATTTTTGTATTTGATTTTTTATTTCTTTATTTGCTTTTTTATATCTTTATTTTTGTATTTGCTTTTTTTTTCTTTATTTTTGCAATTGCTTTTTTATTTCTTTATTTTTGTATTTGCTTATTTATTTTTGTATAATGTTTCATTGAAGATGGTTCTAACTCGTATAGCCGAGCTATTGACTTAGGTTCTGTTTTCGTCAATGTCTTCAAAAAATACCTCATTATTCTCTTCTAATTTGCTTGTTCTGTGAGCGGATTAGCGCTTTTAGTTTTGAATCATTATAAATTGAAAAGCACATCTTTAGAAAGAATACACATACCACGGGGGAGGGGGGTAAGTTTAAAAATAATGCTACAAAAAAACAAGGTAATTTTTCGGAAGGCACAGTAAAATATCGAGTTTTTTTTTTTTTTTTTTTTTTTTTATACTAAAAATCAGTATTTATTTCAAAACTTGTCTTGCAAAATAAATAGATTGAGGAAAAAAAAGTTTATCTCACAGCATTCACAGAAACGATAAAATTAAGTTATAGAGGTAGTACAAATAGATAATAATTTATTTTCTACGTACCATACAAAATTGTAAGAAATAGCAGAGAAGAAAAAAGGAAGGAAAAGGAACAAAAATACTAATAAGGAAAGTTGCAAAAAAAGCCCCCCCCAAAAAGAAAGATCATTAAAAAAACAGCAAACCTAACTGCTGTACAACGAACATGATTGTTGTGATTGAGCCCTGAAGTAAAAAAAAGGATGTTATTATCTGATAACTTCTCAAACGCCATAATGCAAGCAGTAGCTCCATGTTTGGCAACAATTTTCCTGTTACAATGACATCCAGGTAAATAAAGCAAGAACACCCAATAACGAAATTAAGCACAGTGGACCAATAGAAAATCATTAGTTAATAGGAGGGGCTGAACCCCTGAATTAAATCAAACAAAATTTGCAACTAATATCCTATTCTTGATTAATGCAATAGATGTTTATTTAATAAATTAAATAAAAAAACAAGTTTTTCAACTGAAATTATGGAGCAACATTAAAACTCAAAACGAACAGAAATTATAACATATAAGAGGGGGTTCGTCCCCTCATCAATAACTCACTCTTTACGCTAAAGTTCAAATTTTGTCTCGATTCTTTAAGATCGACCCCTGAATCACAAAGGCCGTTTAAATAGAACAAATAGCTCTTTTAAAAGTACTAAACGGAAGTACTAGTATTTTTGACTGAAGTTAGTGACACCTGTATGTAAATGCTTGGAATAGATGGCATTCGGGTAGTAAATCGGAAACTACCTGAAGAAATTGAGTCATCAAGACTTTTTGGACAGATGATTATTGTTGTCAGATGGTATAGCGAAAACAAGGACATTTTTGTAAACCGTACTGCTGATAAGGAATTAAACCCACATTTAAATGGTGGTACGTGGGAGCTAAGGTTCGCTCAGTGAAAAAAAGTACAGTTTTTCTATAATCTATTTGCAAATCTTTCTGTATAATTATACGCACAAATTATTTTATACTATTGGCAATCAAATAGAATGTAATTTAGATTTTAAAAGCACATTGCAGTTTTTGATATGCGATACTATAGAATGATTTGTCTGTATAAATATGCAGAAAAAGTTTAACGAATAAATAAAATGAAATTATTTGTTCTGCAAGAGAGATTAAAAAAAACTTTTCACCGAGCATTTTTTAATGAAAATACCACCCGAAATGAATTTTCCGATAATTGGCATAATACCATTTTATGGTGTTGAAAAATAATATAGATAGGTCATAACTTTGGAAAAACTCACTTCCCCCTCCCACACCCCTTAAAATTCTTCATAAACTGTATGCTAGCTGAAATTAGAAACCCCTGAAGGTTGAAAGTCTTGAGCATAAGTAGGATGGGTTTCAAACTTGTTATTTTATATTTTGATATATTATCATTTGATATTTTTGAATTTTTATCTAGCCTTAGAGATAAAAAGACAAATACACAAAAAGAGGCATTTTTCAGCCACCCAAAGAGGTTTTATTTTATTTGTAGAGGGTGTGTGTTTTTGATCACAACTATGAAGCCGTGGCTGAAAAAAAATTGACATGGTTCCCTTGTATATTCTAGGGTCCAAAACTTGACCCTAAAATGTTGGTTGTAATTGGGTTACGGACTCGTGCCACAAAAGCCGTGCTGCAACCTACTTTCAGAGTTCATATTTGTTTTTGAGATCTCTATTTATTTTCCTACATAAATAATAGGATTAGTAATATTATATTTTCTGACAATATAAGGATGATGGGCTCCTTGGTGAGATTGTAAAAGATACAATACAAAGATCAAAACTGAGTGAAGTGTGGGAGAAGGGCAGACACGATGCCTCCTATCCTTTTTATATGCCAGTTGCATGCCTATTCTTGTTTTCATTTCCAGATTCTGATACAGGATTGAGAATTATCACTGAAACCGACAAGTTTATAAAAGGGTTTTATGAAACTGTATTGCCGAATTGCAAACTGTAGAATAACAAAATCTATAAACCAAGCCTACGATTGGGTAACATTAACAGTCTAATTACACAATCTATTTTTCGAGTTTTGTTCTTGAGTTCTCAATTTAGATTATTAATTCACGATCCGTTGTCAGTGGAAGTATTTCGACAATCTGGATTATCAGCAGATATTAGGTGTCACTGACTGTGCTGCCATCTGCTTTTACCACCTGTGTCTGTTCCTGGTTTCTGTCGAGCTGAGGCAGAGAAATGGTATTGAATAATAATTAGAAAATTGGGGATTAAAATTCCGATGTTCTCCCCCAAATGAAGGACAAATTATACCCTTCCCCTCCCATTTCCAGGTTAAGGATTGAACGTGGGCGAAGCTGTGCTTGTGAACAAATTCTGTTGACATATTTAAAGTAGAATTGAAAAAAGAAAAGGTAGAGTTTTCGTTTTGAATTTATACAAGGACGTTTCAAAACTCTTATATGTGGACTAAGTTATAGGTCTAAGTAGTGGTGCCAATTAAGGAAAATATGTGGGGGGGGGGGCAACAAATACAAAAAAATGTGTTTTTAAAATCTAGGAGGATGGCTAATGCCCCCTTCACACTGGTTCCAAGATATCCATAGATAGTTCCAATTATGCAATAGTTGCCTAACGTTACATCTGATTGTCTCAAAAATAAATCTGTTTCAAATATAAAATGAATGGAGGTCTTAATTTAAAATGTCGTGGTGAATTCGTATTCATTAAGTTAATTTCCCTTAAGGAAGATATTATTTTATCTCCAAGCACATCTTGGAACATAATATTCTATTTAAAAAAAAAATGGGAAGAGAAATCAAGCCTCAAAGGGAGTGGTTGAGGCAGTAATGATGATAATCAATCCTTACATGAATTAATCCATCCAAAGACTTCAAATTTAGTTGATTATTTAAAAAAATTACAAAAGAAAAAATTTGAATAAAATGTGGCGAGCCTGACAATCTTTTTGGAATCGAAATCCGTAAATCCCTGTTTTCTAAGTATTTAGCAGGTCGCAAAAAGGTTTTCTGATTTTTGTCATTAATATTTTAATTTTGTTCAACCAGCCTAGATCAAAAATATCTTTTTTACATTCTCTGTAGCTACTGCACACGATTCCCTCCCATTTTGACTGATCTTGTGTAGGTTCTATTCTTGCTCACCCGTGCCTTCTGCACTTAAGGAAATGTAGATGACACTGACGCATCTTAGAAAATTCACTACTAGTCCCTGGAATTCAGTTTCTAGATATGTTATTTAAAATGCTCTTTTAAACCCGTATTAAAATAAATTTTCTGCCCCTACAATTGTAATGCTCACTAACCACATTATAGTCTTGTAATAGACCTGCATCGGTTCTTTTTTATGCAAAGGTTTGGTTACCATAAACTATATTCATAACTAATAATTTCAGTTATGTATGAATCCTATACTTATTTTTATCTTATAAACTACATAAAGCCTATGTATAGAACCGTAAAAATTCTATTTGACAATTAGATGTACAGAAAGATAAAATATTGAATACCCCGCTGCGTATGCACATTGTGTGTATGAGCAAATTATTAACTTTTCAGAAGAAGGAGAAATTAATTTTGACACTTTTTCCGTTAAGGAGGGATTTTAGCGACACTCCAAAAAATACAGTCCTATAAGTAGGGCTGTATTCCACAGATAAAAAGCTGTGGTGTTTTTAAATAAATATTACAGAGAAAGAATGGCCCCTTCCCATAAAAAAAAATAATTTCAGATTTTTTGATTTTCTTTAATTTTCATGCAATTTGTCTTTTTTTTTCTAATCTTTTTTCTGTTTGATTCATTTGTATCACGTTGAAAGACATCTCTTCTTATTTGTGTACACGCAAACACGGCTATTTTTCTTGAGGGGGGGGGATAATAAAATAAAGAACTATTTGGTAGTTTAAATAAAAAGCGCCCATAAATTTGGTAAAATTTAGGATTTCATGAAAGGTGATCCCCGTGCAGAGTATATCCTTCTGTGCATTGACACAACATGTAAAATTATTTTTGGTTTTAAAAAAGTAGATTTTCAGAGCCTGTAGATTTCAGTAGATTTCAGAGTAGATCAAAGTAGATAAAAGTATATATTGTATGTTATCAAAATCGTCGCTTACAAGGCTTAAAATTTAACAGATGTCGTAAAAGTTCTTCTCTTTCTTTGCATAGGGAACTCGCATATGTAAAGGAGCATCCACACAGACTGAAAATTTCTTCAGTGAAAAAGTAAATCAAAAATATAAGAAACTAATGTGCGTGGAAACTCGAATGATTTAAATTGGACTTAATTTTTTTTTTCATTTATGTAATGTATATTATTAGTACTCGTTAATAGCTCTACTTTGGAATGTTGCTGCTATAATAGCTATTTTCGCATTTAGTAGCTATTTGGGTTAAATACTATTTTTACTTCCGACACTAATGCATCTCTTTGTTATTGTTTCTTTTCAAACAAACAGGCTAATTTTTTGGAAAGCAGATTCGATTTTTCACTCTATTTCAATGTTAAAAGTATCTTGTTAAAGTTAGCTTATTATGAATGCCTCGCTAATAAAAGCGTGGTTCTCGGGAAACCCGAATGAAATGTTTCAATGGGGTGACTGTTACCCCAAGTTCTTAGAAAAAAATACTACGGTAGCTGTAATTGTTGAACTGTATCAATGAGTAATTTTGTTCACACAGGGGACTGTCTCTTCCATTGCTGTTCCTGTTCTGTAGAAAAAAAAATCTAACCCTCAATTTACATGGCTGTTATGCAAAAACAAGGCTTTAAGCTTACAGGAGAAGTACTTGGGCCAAATGGACATGAGAAGGAAGATTTGCAGAGGTGTAACTTTTCCGGCTTCGCTCAAAAGGGCTTTGATTGATTTGAAACTTTGGGATAAGGGGGAGGAGTGGATTTTCAGAGGTGTTGCCCACTTCTGTGCCCGTACCTTACGCACGAATCTATCTGCATACCTTGAAATATGAAAAATTAAAAAAGAAAATTAAGAAAAATTAAAAAAGAAAATTAAAGAAAATTAAGAAAATTAAAAAAGAAAAATAAATTAAAAAAGAAATTAATAAAAATTAATTTAATAAAAATAAGAAATTATTTTTGCCAGTTGGTTTTATAGACATTTGAATAAAACTAGATTTAAAAGAAAGAAAATATTTGGTAACAAATCATTGCATAGTAAATAATAAAAGCAAATTAAATGTTTCAAATGTACCGAAATATAGAAAGAAGTTTCAGTACTATTTAATTTTTTAACGTTAAAATGTAGAGCCTTTGGAGGTATTAAAGGGATGGTAGCCCCACTCTTATTTTTGGCAATTTAAGTTTTTTTAAGTTTGGCTTGAATATTCAAATTAGCTTCTGGTTATTTTTGTTTCATCTATTCATACATTTCACCGTCCGTTATTTTCAAGTACCAAGGATAGTGAAAATGAAACCTGATTCTTGGATTTTGTATAATGAAAACTTACCCAACCATAATACATATTATAAAATTAGGAGAAATTGGGAATTTTTAATGAAATAGACCTCAATATGCAGTTATGCAGTTTTGGTAGTAAAGAGCCATAATATATCTTAAAAAAATAGAAGAAATTGGGAATTTTTAATGAAATAGACCTCAATATGCAGTTATGCAGTTTTGGTAGTAAAGAGCCATAATATATCTTAAAGAGCCATTATATATCTCAAAGATTCATAGTATATCTTAAAAACCTAGAAGAAATTAGGAATATTTTATGAAATAGAGCTCAATATGCAGTTATGCAGTTTTGTCAGTAACTGGCACCAAATTTAAAAAAAAGAGGCGTGGTTAAAAAATCAGTAAAAAGTGGTACCAGACAGCTTAAGAAGGTATAGATTTCCTTTGAAGGCGTAGCTGTCTTTGGGGATGAACAGATTGGTTATTTATGAATTATTACGGACGAACAGTGTTGTCAAGTTTAAACTAATTCGTATTGTTTTTTTTGTGGTTAAACGTTGTAACGCTGACAAAGATCTATAATAGATCAAATAATTATAACAGTAATAATAATAAAATTTTAATAAATAATAATAGAAATATTAGTACCAAAAAATGATAAATAATGAAGTTAAATAACAATCAAATTTATTTATTGCTATTTTTGTTGTTAATATTAATCATTTTTATGACGAAGAATCTTCGATCTAGTGACTATGTTAGAAATTAAATCATATAAATTGGATTTTAAAATGATTGGGACTACCTACAGGCAATGCGTTAATGCTGTTCCAGATGGGAGCTTTCCTGGCGAAAAAAACTTAACTAATAGCCTACCCTTTCTATCATTATGATTAGTATTAAAAATTGTATAGTAAACGCATATGCTGTAATGAACTTTCCAGGGATAAAAACTATTTAAACTGCATTTCTTAAGAGAAAAATATATTTGCTTTCCCATAGTTACCTCGGTCTAATTTGCTACTACAGAAAGCTATGTACCTACTAATGACAGTAATTTAATGGAGGAATTTGAATAAGAATTGCAATGAGAATTGAGTCCGCTGAAAAACTCGGCCAAGTAACGGCTACTCAGTACTGTCCTCTCTATGTCTCATAGTGTCCTCTAAGTATTACAATTGAAGCGAAAATCTTTTAATAACTGCTAAAAGTTTTTCAAGACAGTGAAAATAATTTTTTTTAATTATTTTTGTTTCTTAAAAACGTTGGTATTTACGTATTATACGTCACTCACTCAAGTGCTTCATTTAATTAGAACCTGTTTCTTTGTCGCTCAATCCTAATAAAATATCACAAAATATGATGAAAATATAATACTTTAGAAACAAATTTGGGCTATAATTTGCGCATTAGGGGGGGGGGGGGTAAAGTATAGCGGGTCTGCATGAAAAATGTGCAAGTACAACTATTCTACATATTATGAAGTAAAAATTGTTTTCTAATTTCAAACGGTCCAAATACTTTATTCTCCTCCCTATTGTGCAAACAAATAGCCCAAATTATATATTTCCCATCTATTCTGTTACTTACCTTGTCTAAGCTAAGCTGTGTCTTACGCTAAGCTGAAAGAAACTAACGAAGAAACCGGTTTGTTCTCGAGTTTTAGACAGCGTAAACTTGAGTGAGTGGCGCATAATACACGAGTACCAAAATTTTTACCCGCTATCAAAAGATTTTCTTTTCAGTTGTGAATGGAAAGACAGAGTGGGCAAAAAAATTGCCCTCTTAGATCATATATATCAATAAATTTTGCACCTTAATTGTGTTTAAACAAGAAGACTATTTTCGGGGGGGGGCTTGAGGGTCAAGATCGTGGACCTAAAAAATAGCTTGATTCCATCAACCTACAAGAAGGAAGAGGAAGAATCCAACTTATGATCCCTACAAATCAAGGAACATGCATAAAAAAGGGTATAAACATCACTATTGGCCAAGGCCGTACCCAGGATTTTTTTTTCGGGGTGTGTTTTACTCGAGGATTTTTTCGGGGGGGGGGGGTATCTTGTATATCTTGTATAAAAATTGGTATATGAAGAATCATTTCCGGGAAGCGAAAGATAACCTTGTACCGCTATTTCGATAACGAGACCATTTTTTTTTTTTTTTTTATTTGTTCATCACGAATCTTCAAGGCACAATGATGCTGTACTGTTATGACTGTTTTTATCCCTTCTTTACGCTTTCTTCTTTTTAGAGCATAAAAAAAAAATAGAAAAAAAAATCTAATCTTCGGGAACTGTGAATAGCATAATGTCTGAGTTATTTACGACCGAGTGTAGTCAATAACTATAGTAGTTATCTATAATAAAAAAAAGCATCCCACACACACATTCTTAAAAAAAGGAAAACAGAATTACGTCATTATGGTGTCAAATTCGTACTATTTTGATTATCATATTTCTACGGAATTACGCCCATTCGAAGGAAATTAAGGAGGTTTTGCATTCCTTCACTTTCTGCCAGAATTTAAGGACCTTGGATCTAGGTTATTTGGTTTGGTTATTTGGTTTGAAACGGGGGGCAATGGTGTGACCCTGTTAGCTCAGCCAGAGTCGACCCAGCTCTAAATGGGTACCTGGAGAAATCGGGGGGGATAACACAGGAAGCGTCGGATGATTTGCCCCCAACCACGCATTGCACTCTCGGTCGAAGGCACTGAATCAGAAGATCGGTACCTGCGCAACGCAGACCATCGGTCAGCATGCCAAAAAGTTTTAAGAAGTTAAAGGATCTAGGTTTGTTCCTGACCTCAAAACAAATAAATAAAATTATATTTAAGTATTACTTAATTATATAATATAATAAATAAATAAAATAATATATTATAAATAAATAAATAATTATTACATAAATATATATTAATAATTATACTTATAAATATACTTACTTATTTACTTTCGGCGGGAACCAGACGAAGAACTGTCCTGCCCGGCACAAATGGAATTAGATCCGACGACCTGTCGACGATCTGTCGGTTTTGACCACTTCCATTCTGTTTCGAAATGGCACACAGCAACAGCAGCACTAGTGCCTTAGAGGGAAGTGGTTGGTGTAGGAAGCAATGGATTGAATTATATTCGATCAATTAGACAATTAGATTTCGATCAAAAGAATCGAGTTGGTGCATTTCATAAATGTGACATGCGCTAAAATGAAGTGCTCGGTCAAAGTATGTCCCAGTATCTTTCAATGGAAAAGATAAGTACTTGCATTACTGTATACGTTTATACTGCGACGCAAAGGCAAGAACGTCTCCATGATTATTGTTTTTTTTTGTGGGGGAGATTACAAAAAGCATCAAAAATTTGTTTGTATTCATTTTTGTTACGTTTTTACGAGTCGGACAAACATTTCGGGGGAGTGGGTTCAAACCCTAAACCCCTCCTGGATACGGTCTTGCCCAAAGGATTACTGATCTACAACAATTCTTAGTCATTCGCCCTTCCTCTTGGATAAGCGAGAGGGAAGCCCTGTTTTCATTTGACGTTGTACGGATATAACGGAAGCGACTTCTTGGTGTCCGGCTTAAGCGCTTTTTGTGTGGACTTGAGAAGATGTATTAGCCCCTGGCCTGCATTAATAGGACCCATTGCTTTGCTTTTCCTGAGGCCTACAAAAGCTCTAAGCTCTACAAGCTCAAGCTCTACGAAAAATATGGTTCTATTCCACTTTGTAGGGCTATAATGAGAGAAAGATTGAGATGTCTAGGGCACGTTTTGCAGATGAACAAAGACGGATTGCCGAAGATCGTCCTCTTTGCCCGTGTATCTATGGCCAAGCGAAAAGTAATTCATCCCCAAGAGATCCTAAAGAAGGATTTAAAGGCAATTAAAACTTCTTGGGAAGGGAAAAGAGTGAGCACTTGAATGGATTGGGTTGGAGGAGGAGCGTGCGTAGCTGTGTTGCCCCAGGTAGCTTCGTGCTGCAGTGAGTTGTTAGTAGTGGTAGTAGTAATCATGCAGTGGGAACCTCAGAAGTTTGATTTTTCAAAACGTTGTAAAAAAAAAAGTGTGATTTTCAGCTAGTTAAAACTGACAAAAGTCGGATTATCAGCGGTTGAGTACAGCAAGATAAAAAAGAGAAAGAAAAAATACTTTAAAAATAGGAAAATAATACTCTAAAATTAAAAAATAGTCTTTTGCTGCAACGTCTGGTGACTGAATAGAAAATTTAAGAGGAAATAGTATAATTAAGACCGTTAACTTGCTTTTTTTTTATAATATTAAAGCTAACATTCTTCTGCAAGCAGTAATTAATCAGAAGAATTTATTTAAAAAATTGTCTTAACTAAAAATCAGGTCTGTGAAAAGTAGGCCTAGGTTAGCAGTTGAAATCTTGGCTGGGAAAGTAGACTGGCTGACTAAACTGGCACTGGGGACATATCCTTTTTTATATACTCCCACTTACATTTTAAAGCGCCTGGACGAGACAATTCTACAGTTGCTTAGGGCAATTAACTTTTTAAAAGACGTAATATGTCTAGAAACTTTAATTTAGGTTTAATGCAAAATTATACATAATGAACTTTTGACTATATTTGAAAGTAGTTGAATTAGGAATTAAAAATGTTTTCGAGTTCAAAATCATTTCGACACTCACAAAAAAAGTTAAAAGCCTAGTGTTGTGATATTTTGTCGTCACTAGCTCCAGTTTTCACTCTTAATCCGTGTTGCTGAGTGGGGTATCACGGGCATCATAAAAAGTTGATCTATCAAGGAAAACGCGAAAAATGTTTGCTTCAACACAGGACAATGAACCTTATTGCACTTTAATTTAATGCAAGAAACTGACCTTAAATTTATATGAAGAATAGGGAATTTTCACTTGAATTCTGTGAGATAGAAAATTTCAATGGGAGAATTTAAAAGCACTTATTTGTAATCCGGCTCATTGACTGGCTCAGTTGCGTTTGTCCGCAAAACGCAAGGTACTTATGTCTTATAGCCACCACAACCAAGAAGTGAAATTAGGTTAATCTAATGAAATCCACCTAAATATGATGGTAACGAAATTGTGGAAACTACAAAAGAGAATTATGGAAATCAGGCCGCCCAGAACACGTTATATCCAATGGTTTCTAACCTGACCTAACCAAAATACCAACTCTATATACAAACTATTTAATTAGAATATACCTACATTGTAGTTTATATCTCTCACGCTAAGTTGATTATCACGGAGCACATTCTGAAATACAGAAAGAAACCGGTTCTACTCAGATCAAGAATTTGAGTGTGGTAGCTATAAGACATAAGTACCAAACACAAAATGGAAACGCGGTATCACCAATCCCCCATACTTTTGGAACACGTCTTTAGTTTCTTCGCGTCTACCCCCGAGGCACTGAGGCTAAATATCCAGCGGAATCCTTGCTTATCCTAGTTTTGAGGAGAATGCCGCACACGCCATAGGGGTTATTGCAAGGGCGTATCCAGGGGGGTTACCCGGTTTTAACCCCCCCCCCCCCCCGAAATTTTTGACCGAGTCGAAAATAAGTCTAAAATTAGTAAAACCTAGGTAAAAATCAGTAAAATTAGTGGAAAACTGAGTAAAAAATTAGTACCCCCCCCCCCCAAAAAAAAAAATCCTGGATCCGCCCTTGGCTTATTGACAAATATTTGTTTTTTGTATTGCTCTAGGTTTGTTAAATAAATTTTTTCTCTCAATGAGTTAGGTAAGTTATCTTTCCTTTGAATCTTCTTAAGAATGGCGTCAGTTCATAAAAAAATGTTGGTGGATTTGTCTGGGGCAAAATGTATTTTTTTTAACCTAGAGGGACCATTTCAGTGGCGGATCTAGAGGGGGCGAGGAGGCGCCCCCTAACGTAGTCTAAAGTAGTTTAATGTACTTAATTAACGCAAGTTTGCGTTAATTAAACTTGCTCCTAACGCAAGTTTTTCAGATCAACCTATTTTGCGCCCCCCCTAAAAAATCCTGGATCTGCCCCTGGTTGATTTCATTGTTTTTTCAATATTTCAAGGGGTCCAAAAAGTCACTTTTCCACGTAAATGTCCCCTTCAAAAAGGTATTAATGAAAGTATAGAGTTCCAAAAAATCTGGGGAGGGGGAACCCCCCACTGACGCCCTGGCCTACTAACGGAGAAACGGCGAGGATTATCACAGTTAGGAATAATGAATCATTCGACAGGAAAACGATTTCATAGAAATACCCTCAAAAAGTCTTTTCTCAAAGTAGCCTATAGAGGTGGTGCAATAAGTTTAGGGAGAATCCCCCCCCCTTTGACCCCCCTGCTTACTAACGCAGAAACGGCGAGGATTGCCACAGTTAGGAATAATAAATCATTTGAGAGGAAAATGGTTTCATAGAAAATGGTTTTTCACAAAAAAAAACAAGACCCCCCTTATCTTCTAAGAGACCCTTCCTCTTATCACTTATTAGATCCCTTCTATAAGAATATGGTGGTAAAATGAGGAGAAGATAGTAAAAATGTTAATATTTGAGGCTTACAAGGTCTTTTCTGGAGGAATATACACAGTCCTCTTTTGGGACATTTTGTAACCACACATTTTGGAATCCATCTGATTGATTTGAGAATCCGTTGATTTTTGAATTAAAATCACATTGCCATCAATCCATGGCTAATTGGAGAAGAAGCCAAAAGAGTTAATAGTCTGACTGAAGGCCGCAGCTGCTGGCATAGTCTTTTTCAGGATTGTATAAAAATGATGTCATTTTCACTTGTTGATAGATAGGCTATCATCCATCCATCCATCTTAGGGCAGAACTAAGGTAAATACTCATAGAACTTTAGGAATGATCGAGATTTTGGGGTGGCTCATGACGGACATTGTCGACTGGACTTGTATGCAAAGGGGGCGCGTAACGAAGTTAGGGTAAAACAGCCCCCGCGGTAGCAATCCATTTCGTCTGGAAAATCGTAATAAAATTAAAATTTTAAAAATTACTACGTCTACTTCTTTCGAGCGATCAAAGCGCTCCTCCCCAAAGAATTTTTCTTCTGGATACGCCCCTGACTGCGCAGTGATGGTTAGGATGTTTCAAATATTTTGCTTATCACCACCATTAGAACAGATAAAATATTTTTCTGTATGGTTTAATTGCATCCTGTGTCTATATTATCGGAAAAAACACGTCATGTGGCGGTCACTTTGGTTTTTCCTGATAAGCTAAGAATCTTATTGTTCTGACGAAACGCTCAGTTTACGTTTAGGGTTCATTCCGGGTTGTCGGGTAGACCTGCACATGTTTCTGTTTTATTTTCTGTGTCTTTTGCATGATTAATTGTGGAGGTGATTATAAGGCGTACCTCTGACAATTTCCCACTGGAAAAAAGGTTAGTTCCCAAGAAGTTCTCCAATGAATAACTTAGATGTGTGTGAAAGGCCTGACTTAAAGAAAGGTTTATTCGGAACTCTTAAACGAAAATTATTTAAATCAAGTACGGATATAAATACGAGTGAAAGTGGAGAGTTAAGTGGATGTCCATCGTTACAATCATGTAGGAAATTATCATCAAAATCATTAGTGAGTGTTCGATCTGATACTTTTGTGACAGATGTATATGGTACGTTTGATAGGCGACGGAATAGGAAGAAAAGGTCTGAACCAATTTTACGAAGGGATCCGGACAAAGGGAGTGCGAGGTGGTATCCGGATGTCTATGTTATTGATGATTGTGACTCAGCTATTGAGGCATTTTCCCGTGTGGTAAGTTCCCTAATTTGTATGTAGTTGCTCCTAGGTAGGTATATCTCTACGTTGAAAACCGAGGTACTTGTGCATTATACGGTAAACATGAAAGAAGTCAAGTTTGGTTAATGCAAATGAAATAAAATAAAATAGGATGAATATATAATAGTTTAGAAACAAATTTGGGCTATATATGTGCACATTATGTGGGGGGTAAAGCATAGTATATAGTAAATACGTAACCTAACCTAGTTACCTCCCCCCCCCTAAACCAGAAAAAAAAACAGTTAAATATTGTAAACGCAATGAAAACCATGCTTTGCATTCCATTTCTCTATTGCAAATACCCGTTTCACGGGTTATCTGTCTGTTTCCCTTGTATAGTCTATAGCGGTGTGTACAATAAAATGCACAAGAACCAAAACCGATTCTTTGTTTGGCTATTTATCTATATTTAATTTGGGTACTTCTCTGTTAAACGAAACACACCCAAGAAGTGAAGATAGGTTTATCCTAATGAAATATGCCGAAACATGATGAAATATAATACTTAAAAAAATTTATGGAAACTACGACAAATGGAAAGCAGGCAACTCCTAGTCACCTCTATACATTAAATATTCAACTAAAATATAGGGTACTATCCCATTACGCGGGCCTCTCGGGTTAATCGCTATAGACTAGGCAATGATAAAAACCGTTTCTGACGTCTTAACTGTTATAGAGCAGGCAATGGCAGCACGGTTTTCATTGTGTATACTTGATTAAACTGTGTTTTTTGGGGTTTTAGGGGGGTACCTAGATTAGGTTAGGTTACGTATTTGGTATATGCACTGCTACCCCCCCCCCCCTAATGTGCAAATATATGAGATATACATTTATTAAAAAAGAAACAAACATTATTCGCCTTTCGCCTACCAAAAAAGGCAATAATCTTGAAAGGTCAAGCGAGGTTATCACTCTCACTTAATTAAAACAACATTTATACCTTTCTACTCGACACACAAGAAGCTCGTCTGATGAAGGAATAAAGGAAAAAAAGAGAGAAAGAGGAGAAGACAAGAAGTAGATAGAAAAAAAGCAGTGAATCGGGGAAATACCTTAAATAGAATGACAACCTGGAGTGGGCTTGACACCAAATTCACTCACTAGATAAAAGAAACTTCTTTGCCCGTGACTTGAAAGCGGGAAGAATAGGCGCATTTTTAACACGCTCGGGCAATATATTCCAAACATGGGGACCATAATGGCGAATCACAAAGATGCCCGAGTGGTGCTCCTAAACTCATGAGTTAAGCTATCAGCTTTTCTTGTATTATGATCATGACAGTCTCTATTAAAAGTAAAAAGATTTTCAAAACCAGGGGTGAACAGCTGATTCAAATATTTATACGAGAAAATCGCGACTTGGTAATCTCGAATTTGGGATACATCCATTAACTCAGGGCCGTATCCAGGATTTTTGTCCAGGGGGGTTTTTACTAATTTTTGACTTTTTTTTGGGGGGGGTTACTAATTTTTGACTCAGTTTTCGACTAGTTTTACTGATTTTTACCTAGGTTTTACTAATTTTCGACTTATTTTCGAGTCGGTCAAAAAATTTAGGGGGGGGGGGGTTCAAACCGGGTAACCCCCCCCCCGGGATACGGCCTTGCATTAACTTATTCTTTTTAAAATGCTCATGAACAGGAACCTCATCAGAATCATCAAATTCAGATAATAATTTTACAGCTCTATTCTGAAGTTTTTGTACTCTTTTGAAACATGTTACAAAATTACTTGCCCATATAGAGCATCCGTAGCTAATATATGGGTAAAATATAGAAAAATAAATCATTTTCAGGATCTTTTTTGGGACTAGGTTTTTAATTCTTCGCATCACCCCAAGGCCTCTGCTTAATTTTTCAGCTATTGCACTTGAATGGTTTTTCCACGACATGTTTTCATCAATTATAAACCCCAAATACTTCGTTGTTGCTACTCTCTTTATCACATTTTCTTGAACCGTGATATGATCATTTCCAGCACTAGACGAAAGTCTAGAAAATATCATGAAACAATTTTTAGAATAAGTTTAGGGTTAACATATTTTGCTGAGAAAAAGTTAGAAATTCAGAAACTGCATTATGAATTTTATTATATAAAACATCAAATGAAGGCGCTGCCAGAAAGAGCAAAGTGTCATCTGCAAACAGGATGACACCAGCCTCTGACAGGTAGTGTTTCACACGATCAATGAAAATAACGAAAAGCAGAGGTCCTAGGATTAACCCTTGTGGGACCCCGCACTCTATTTTCTTTTTTGAAGATAAAAATGACCCGTTGTTAACTGTCAGATACCGATTGTGTCGACACGACAAAAAACACTTCAGGCTGGAACAAATAAACCCGAACGAGCCAACAGCTTGAATAAGCTCTGAGGTTTCTACCGTACTAAACGCTTTTTTCATATCCAAAAACACAGCTCAGGGTATGAGACCAGCTTCAAATGCATCACTAATCCAATCAACCAATTTCAGAACTGCTATATCTGTAGATAGCTTTTTTCTGAACCCAAATTGATTTCCATTATAATTTTATTCTTTTCAATATAATAACTTAACTGGGCATGTACCACTTTCTCATATAGCTTAGAGAAAAATGGGAGAATAGACATAGGTCTTCGATTCGATGGGTCATCTTTTTTCTCTCCTTTATGAAGAGAAACCACTCTTGCAATCTTCAGTGCTTCTGGGAAGACTCCAAGATCCAGGGAAAGGTTGATGAGGTGTATCAAGACAGGTAAGACACTCGTTTTTGCGGCTTTTATAAGTTTCAGGGAAAACTCATCTATCCCGCTAGAGCTTGACTTCATCGTAGCCAGGAATCGTGCCACTTCCCGTTCCGAATATCTTGCAAACTCAAAGGAATTCTCACTTGCAGGCTGTCTTTCAACGACAGATCCAAAACTCGCAGATGTGCGTAGTTTATCCCGCGCTTGATCTTTTTCCTTCATTTGCAAAATAACCACACAGAAATTCAGATATGTCTTGAGAATCAGTAAGACGACCTCCTGTTGTCTCCATGACTCTCACTTCCTCCTTACTATGAAATTTACCCAAAAGTTTATTTATTGTTTTCCATGTATTTTTCATATTCCCTCGATTTTCATGAAATTCATTTTGGAAATAAAGTTTCTGAGCATTCCGTTTTAGTGAATTTAAAATATTCCGAAATCTTTTGAATTTTATAAAATTATCATCTGAATGATCCTTTAAATAATTCACATAAAGTTTTTTTTTCTGCTTTATTGAAACTACAATAGCTTTTGTTATCCATGGTTTGTTAGGAAAATTTCTATTAGGGTTTATTCTTCGCAAGGGACATGTTTCATTCATTCATTACATTCGTCACTATCTCACTGAATAGGTCATATGAGTAGAAGTGACCCTATTGACCCTACCCTCACCCCTGCTGCCACCTATAACTGTTTTTAACACCATATATTGGCACGAGAACCACGTGGTTTATGGTTTTTGTCAATGAGAATTTGAAAAACAGGAATTTTGTCACATTTATGTATGTTTTCTTGGATGGTTATGTGTGTTGGTCGATTTATTTGATGTTTTTCATGGATGTTTAATGGTTTTTGTCAGTGAGAATTTGAAAAACAGGAACTTTGTCAAATTTATGTATGTTTTCTTGGATGGTTATGTGTGTTGGTCGATTTATTTGATGTTTTTCACGGATGTCAATATCAAATTATGGATGTTTTATGGTTTTTGTCAGTGAGAATTTGAAAAACAGGGTGACAGGACCACGTGGTGTATGGTTTTCTCACTGAGAATTAAAAAAAAGGAAATTTATAACTTGGAAAAAAAGGAAATTTCTAACTTGGAAAACCAAAAACCACGTGGTCCTGTCACGAGTAGCACCTGTGAACTTGATTTACATAAAGTTCGCTGAGAGCGTGCACTTACAACAACAACAACATCAACCTTGGAACACCTGTGCTGTCGACCTCAATTCACCTATCATGAATCAATAATTCCCCTTAGAAACAACAAATTAATTTCCCCTTTCTTGACAGATCAATCAACCAATGACATCATCTGTCAGACTTTAAAAATTTTCGCCTAGAAACATTTCTCCAGGAATAGATCCAAATCATTAATGTCTTTGCCTCGGGAACAGTTCTACTGGTCGAACTCCAAAGGATATTAATAACCAAAGGACATGGAAACAATTAGGCAAGAAACATCTTAGCGATGAATTGTTTTAGCGCGCGAAAAGGTTTCCTATTAATTTGAAATGCGGTAGCGCAGAGATGCCAATAACAAAGGAACACGCTGAATTTGCGTTTAGGGATTATTTGGGCGAAACCGTTTTAGACAGGTTATGGAACTATTTCGGCGAAACAGATAGAGACATTTTAAAAGAAGATTTTTGAAGAGATTTTAGAAGAGAATTTAATGGTGAAACTCTGTGGTCGTTATAATACACAAGTTTCATTTGAACAGTGTTGTGAGGTCCTCTAACCCAACCCCAAAGGGTTCCAATCCTCCTACCCCAACCCCGAAGGAAGCCCCCGGTCCTCAAAGGCCCCCCAAGCTCCCAAAGGCCCTCCACCGGTCCCCAAATGTCCCCCAGGTCCCCAACTGCCCCCCGGACACTCAAAGGCCCCCCAAGCTCCCAAAGGATCACCGGCGTCCCCAAAGGCCCACCCAGACCCCCAAAGGCCCTCCCCGGGCCCCACAAAGGAATTATTTACTGACCTTCAGTTGTTGTGATTTTAAAAGTTCTGCCTTTGTTTTCTAAAATCATCGCCTAAAATGCCTCAAACTGTTTCACCCAAAGAGACACATACACAGAGACACACACACACAGAGACACAAACAGAGACAAACACACAGAGACACACACACAGAGACACTCACACACAGACACACACGCACAGAGACAAACACACACAGACACACACACAGAGACACACACACAGAGACACACACACAGAGACACACACACAGAGACACACACACAGAGACACACACACAGAGACAGAGAAACAGAGACACACACACAGAGACACACAAACAGAGACAAACACACAGAGACAGACACAGACAGACACACACACAAAGACACACAAACACACAGAGACACAAACACAGACACACACACACAGACACAAACACACACACACACACACACACACACACACACACACAGACACACACACAGACACACACACACACACAGAGACACACACACAGACACACACACACACACACACACACACACACAGACAAACACAGACAGAGACACAATCTAACAGAGAGACACTAACCGAGAGACACAAACTAACATAGACACACACAAACAGACACACACACACACAGACACACTAACACAACCAGACCACAACAAACCGCCACACACAAAAACACACAGACCCACACACAGAGACACACACAGAGACACAACACATACACACAACACAGAGACACACAATCAGAGACACACACACAGACACACACACACAGACATACACACACAGACACACACACAGAGACACACACACAGAGACACACACACACAGACAGAGACACACACACAGAGACACACACACACACAGAGACACATACACACACACACACACACACAGAGACACACACACAGAGACACACACACAGAGACACACACACAGAGACACACACACAGAGACACAAACACAGAGACACACACACAGAGACACTCACACACAAACACCTACACACAGAGACACACACACAGAGACACACACACAGAGTCACACACACAGAGACACACACACAGAGACACACACACAGAAACACACACACACAGAAACACACACACACAGAGACACACACACACAGAGAGACACACACACAGAAACACACACACACACAGACACACACACTCAGACACACACACAGAGACACAGACAGAGATACACAGACACAGACACAAACACACAGAGACAGACACACAGAGACACAAACACAGAGACACACACACAGAGACACACACACAGAGACACAAACACAGAGACACACACACGGAGACACAAACACAAAGAGACACACACAAACACACACACACACACATAGACACACACACACAGAGACACACACACATACACACACACACACATAGACACACACACACAGAGAGACACACACACACAGAGACACACAGACACACACAGACACACACACACAGACAGACACACACACAGAGAGACACACACACACAGAGACACACACACACAGAGACACACACAGAGACACACACACATAAACACACACACAGAGACACACACACACAGACAAACATACACACAGAAACACACACACACACACACACACACACACAGACACACACACACAGACACACACACACACAGACAGAGACACAGAGACAGACACAAACAGAGACACACACACAGAGACACAAAAAGACAGACACAGACACAGACACACAGACACAGACACACACACACAGAGAGACACAAACACAGACACAGATACAGAGACACACACACACACACACACGCACAGACACACACAGAGACACAGACACAGAGACACACACACAGAGACACACACACACGGAGACACACACACTGAGACACATACACAGAGACACACACAGAGACACACACACACGGAGACACACAAACAGAGACACACACACACACAGACACACACACAGAGACACACACAGAGACACACACACAGAGACACACACGCAGAGACACACCAAGACAGACACAAACACAGACCCTCACACCCACACAAAATTACTAACACACACAGCCTGACACACAAAAACTCAGACAAAGAGATAGACAGACCCACACACCCACAGAAACAATCAGACACAAACATTCAGAGACACAAACAGACCCACCCAGAAACAGACACCCAAACACAGACACACAAACCCACAGACACACACACAGAGACACACACACAGAGACACACACACACAGAGACAAACACAGAGAGACACAGACACAGAGACACACACACAGAGACACACACACAGAGACACACACACAGAGACACACACACACAGACACACACACACAGACACACACACAGAGACACACACACAGAGACACACACACAGAGACACACACACAGAGACACACACAGAGAGACACACACACAGACACAGAGAGACACACACAGACACAGAGACACACACAGAGACACACACACAGAGACACACACCCAGAGACACAGACACAGAGACACAAACACAGACACACACAGACAGACAGACAGACACAAAGAGAGACACACAAACAGACAGACAAACCCACAGACACACAGACAGCGACACACACACACAGACACCCACACACACACACACTCACAAACACACTCAAACACACACAGAGTCACAGACAGACAAACACAAACACACACAAACACACAGACACAAACACAGAGACACACACACAGAGAGACAGACACAGAGACACACACACACAGAGACACACACACACAGAGACACACACAGAGACTCAGACACAGAGACAAACACACAGAGACACACACAGAGAGACACAAACACAGACACATCCACAGAGACACACACACAGAGACACACATGTTCCTTTAGTACCTAGGCAATTAGGCTTAAATGAAGATATTTATGCAGAGTTTCAACTAGCTATGTCTATGTTTGCTAAAGACAAGATATTTTCTTGCGAAAACACAAAATCAGAAAAAATGATCAATTTTCATTTAGTACCTACGCAATTAGACTAAAAATGAAGATATTTATGCAGAGTTTCAACTAACTATGGCTAAGTTTACTAAAGACAAGCTATTTTCTGGCGAAAACACACAAAATCAGAAAAAATGATCAATATTCCTTTAGTACCTACGCACTTAGACTTAAATGAAGATATTTATGCAGAGTTTCAACTAGCTATGGCTAAGTTTGCTAAAGACAAGCTATTTTCTTGTGAAAACAGACAAAATCAGAAAAATGATCAATGTTCCTTTAGTACCTACGCAATTAGACTAAAAATGAAGATATTTATGCAGAGTTTCAACTATCTATGGCTAAGTTTGCTAAAGACAAGCTATTTTCTTGTGAAAACACACAAAATCAGGAAAAATGATCAATGTTCATTTAGTACCTACGCAATTAGACTAAAAAATGAAGATATCTATGCAGAGTTTCAACTAGCTATGGCTAAGTTTGCTAAAGACAAGCTATTTTCTTGTGAAAACACACAAAATCAGAAAAAATGTTCAATTTTCCTTTAGTACCTACGCAATTACAATATTAATTTATATATTTATTAAGATTTTAAAATATATTATTATAAGTTATCTAAATTCAAGATATTTTATTGTTAAAACACACAAAATCAGAAAAAATGTTCAATTTTCATTTAGTACCTACGCAATTAGGCTAAAAATGAAGATATTTATGCAGAGTTTCAACTAGCTATGGCTAAGTTTTCTAAAGACAAGCTATTTTCTTGAGAAAACACACAAAATCATAAAAAATGTTCAATGTTCCTTTAGTACCTACACAATTAGACTAAAAATGAAGATATTTATGCAGAGTTCCAACTAACTATGGCTAAGTTTACTAAAGACAAGCTATTTTCTGGCGAAAACACACAAAATCAGAAAAAATGTTCAATGTTCCTTTAGTACCTACTTAATTAGGCTTAAATGAAGATATTTATGCAGAGTTTCAACTAGCTATGGCTAAGTTTGCTAAAGACAAGCTATTTTCTTGCAAAAACACACAAAATCAGAAAAAAAAAAGTTCAATGCTCCTCTATTACCTACGCAAGTAGGCTGAAATGATGATATATATGCAGAGTTTCAACTAGCTATGGCTAAGTTTGCTAAAGACAAGCTATTTTCTTGCGAAAACACAAAATCACAAAAAATATTGTTAGGTTAGATTAATTTAGATTAGGTTAGGTTAGCCTACGTACGCATGCATATAGGTTAGGTTAGGTTGGATTAAGTTAGGTTTGGTTAAATTAGGTTAGGTTAGATTAAGTTAGGTTAGGTTAAGTTAGGTTAGGATAGGTTAGATTAAGTTATGTTAGGCTAAGTTAGGTTAGGCTAGGTTAGCCTACGTACGCGCGCGTACGTAGGCTAACCTAGCCTAACTTAGCCTAACCTAAGTTAGCCTGAAACTCTGCATAAATATCTTCATTTAAGCCTAATTGCGTAGGTACTAAAGGAACATGTGTGTCTCTGTGTGTGTGTCTCTGTGGGTGTGTCTCTGTGTTTGTGTCTCTGTGTGTGTGTCTCTGTGTGTTTGTCTCTGTGTCTGCGTCTCTGTGTGTGTGTGTCTCTGTGTGTGTCTATCTGTGTGTGTATCTCTGTGTCTGTGTCTGTGTGTGTGTGTCTCTGTGTGTGTGTCTCTCTGTGTGTGTCTCTCTGTGTGTGTGTCTGTGTGTGTGTGTCTCTGTGTGTGTGTCTCTGTGTGTGTGTCTGTTTGTGTGTGTCTCTGTGTGTGTGTCTCTGTGTGTGTGTCTGTTTGTGTGTGTGTCTGTGTGTGTGTCTCTGTGTGTGTGTCTCTGTGTGTGTGTCTCTGTCTGTGTGTCTCTGTGTGTGTGTGTCTGAGTGTGTGTCTCTGAGTGTGTGTCTCTATGTGTGTTTGTCTGTGTGTGTGTGTATCTCTGTGTGTGTCTGTGTTTTTGTGTCTCTATGTGTGTGTGTGTATGTGTGTTTGTGTGTATGTGTGTGTGTGTGTGTCTCTGTGTGTTTGTGTCTGTGTGTTTGTGTCTGTTTGTGTGTCTCTGTGTGTTTGTGTCTGTGTGTGTGTCTCTGTGTGTCTGTATATGTGTGTGTTTATCTGTGTGTGTGTCTCTGTGTGCGTCTGTCTGTGTGTGTCTCTGTGTGTGTGTTTGTGTCTGTGTGTGTGTCTGTGTGTGTGTGTCTCTGTGTGTGTGTCTGTGTGTGTGTCTCTGTGTGTGTGTCTCTGTGTGTGTGTCTCTGTGTGTGTGTCTCTCTGTGTGTCTGTCTGTGTGTGTCTCTTTGTGTGTGTCTGTG